>NC_051319.1:18853674-19171201 GCF_015220235.1 Choloepus didactylus
AGGAATGAGTCTAAATATCACCTTGGTGCCCTTTGCAAATTTGTTTTAAGCCAGTTCTGCCAATATTTATATTGTTTTTGTTCTTGAGGTTAGCAATTCATTATGGTTATGGTAGATAAATCCTCTATTTCTTAAGTTCTATAAAGTTGAAAGTAACATACTAAAAATATACCATGAGATCTGAGAATATTTGGGCTTAAGGTTCAAAGCGAGAGTCTCAAAACTGTCCAAGTGATTATTCTTCATTTGTCGAAAGAACACAGACTTTGATTTCAATCGGAGTCCTTCCAGTTACTCATTGAATTAGCAGGAGCAAGTTGCTTAGTCTTCTTTTGTCTTAGTGTTCTTATCTGTAAAACAGGGCTAAAAATAGTATCAGCCTCGTTAGGTTGTTGTGAAAATTAGTTGGACTCATATATGTGAAAGCACTCTATAAAATTTGAAGTCCAGTAAAAAATTACTTTTTATGGCAAATACACAACAATGTCCATTCATCAACATGAAAACAACAGTGCTATATTCATAGTTAGAAACTTTCGGATGAAGCTGCTTGTCAAATTCCTCAGAATCCCTATGCAAATGACTGCAATACTGTGAGTATTCATGGTTAATATTGTTAACATTTGTAAGTAATAGCTATTGGCTATCGTGGAAAGTATTTCTTTTCTTGGGGAGGCTACCACTTATGTAAAATTATATAAAACTGTGTTAATAAATCAAAAAGACAAGGTAGAGGAGAGTAATCAGCCTAACATAAAAAGTAATAAAATCTATGTCCTGAAAGCAAAGGAAATATACTGGTTAGGATGCTTTTGATTGCAAATACCAGAAGATCCAACTAACATCATTTGAAATCAAAAGTATATCTACTGTTTATTTAACAAGAGTCTAGTTGCAGGCAATCTCAGAACTTTTCAACAATGTCAGGGTTCTGGGTCAGCATTTCAGATATTATTTTGGACTTCTGAAGTGCTTGTTGCCCTTACCAGCAGTCACCAGATAGAGGTTTCAGCTGCAAGCATCAGGCCCTAACATCTATATCTCAGGCAGGAAGAAGAAGGGAAGGAGCAGCACAAGAAAACCTCCTTAAATACCCATCTCTTTTGTCAGAAAGCAAAATCTAACCCAGAAGCCCCTGGAGATTTCCTCTTATATCTGATTGGCCAAGAACTGGATCACATGGCCACCACTAGTGCAAGGAAGCTGGGAGAACAATTATCTAGCAAAAGAGGGGATGGTTATACCATTAGGGCCTTAGAGAAATCACGATTCATTTTCTGGGGCTAGGGTTTTAATAGCTAGGATAAGGGGGTGGAGAGTGGGGGAAGACTGTTGGAGAACTACCTCATAGTGTTCCTCTGAGATATTTTGTATATGCATGTACAAATAGTTAATGGACTAAACCCTATTCAAGAGAAATATGGTCTTTGCCCTTTAGAAAAAAGATTGTAAAAAGTTTGGGCTGAATTGTGAGATTCTGTAAAGAAAGCCCAATAGAGCATCAAATGAAATATTATAGATAACAAAAAGTATCTGACTAAAAACCAATTGCCTCTATCCCTTCTGGAGCATGTCTGCTCTATGATGCAGTGGTTGCTTCCTCCCTTGTGAATTACTGAGATTCTGAAATGGTTATTTTAATGTTTAGGCAATGAGTTCTTATCCATCCAAGTATGAGTTCTGTGAATAATTACAAGATTAACAGCTCCTGTCCACCCATAAGAAACATTTCTCTTAAGCCACTTTAAAATTTGGTTCCTAACCCAGGCTGGACTTTGGTAATACGAACAGAAATAGGTAAGTACCAACTCCTACTTGTTAACTGAAACAAGGACTGTTACAATTTGCCCTCTTCATGTTATATCTCATTGATAGCGGACTTTAATCATTTGCTATTCTGTTACCGCTCGATCTAAGTTGTGACAAATTGCTGTTTTATAAATGCCATCTCTTCAACCCCTGATTCCACTGAATAACCTCTGAGAATGAAAACTAGTTTCAGAAGGAATATTAGCTGAGGAACAGCCTAAGAAGGTGATGACCATGTGTATTAGTTCAGACTTTGGATCCCTTAAAGTAAATTTTAAAAAGTGATCAGTCCTAGGGCTTATTGTTTTTGCCACTTAAAATGAAAAACTTTGCTCTTCCCTCCCTCACAATTTTAATAAATTATTATAGTATTTTTGTCACAACAGATAGCAGATGAAATGAGCCCAATGGCAAAACATACCCAAAAGAATCAATTCATGCAATTACAACGTCTCTCACCCACCCACCCATCCCACCCCCATTCAGCTTACACCATCTCTCAGTCTGGTTTCAGATACAAGTAAGTAATGGAATAATATACAGGAAATGAATAGTCCTCCTTCCCCCTACCCAGCCTCGTAAATCAGAAAAGTCATTTACAGGAGCTGAGTGAATGGAGGGAGAAGTATATGGCAAGGGAATTGAACTTTAATGGCCCCTCAAGAGCTATAACTGTCCATCTCTCTGCTAGTCTCTCTCTCTCTACCTTTCCCCACCCCTTTCTCTTTCTTTCAATATCCACCACCACCCATCTCTCTCTCTCTCTCTCTCAATTTCTCTTTCTCTTTTTCTCAGTTTATAAATCTGTCAGGCCTGGGGACCTATTGCCTCACTGAAAAGTGGTCTGTTTATTTTAAACATGAATGAAAAATTCTCCTCGAAGTAAACTTTACTTTTTTTTAGATAATGGGAACATGGTGACTAACCCTCTCAGGTCTTCCCTGTTTTTATATCTGCATTGTATTCAAGATGTTAATTGTATGGTTCAACTCTATATTATGCATAAAAGAAGTCAGAGTCATAGAAAAATTAGATCAGTAAATGAAAAGTTCATTTAGTAAACTGGGGATCTTCAAAACCCCGCGAAAGTTATTGAAAAGTTTTATAAAGCTCTGAAGCAAGAGACATTTCAACTTTAAGCTAGGAATAGATTCTATCATTTTGCAAGACATCAGCAGACCATGTAAACCATCTAAAACTTTACTGTATATTGGAATCACCTTGGAACCTAAAAAGATATTGATGCTTGAGTCTTCCACAAACATTATAATTTGATTGGTCTGGGATAAGCCCTGAGTATCAAGATTTTAAAATAATACTTTCTTGGTGATTATATTATGCAACCAATGCTGAGAACTACTTTTCTAGTGTTAACACTGTCTGGTCTCTACCAACCTGAAGCCCCCAAATATATAAATTACTGGTGCCACTTTTTCAGGAACAAAGAAGTAACTGTTTTGCCTTTAAAACTTTCTTTTAGAACTTCTGCCAGACCACAATAAACAAAGGCCTATATTTATCAACATAATATTTGACTAAGGAGAGTAGATGTCAGCTTTCATGAGAAATTGAAAGCAAATGAAGCCAGACATAATCCTTAGGTGCTTATAATCTACAGTTGATAGCAGAGACAATTATCTGTTTTTCACCTTAGTCTGGTTCCAATTAACTCATGCATCTTCTGTTGAAGATTTCTATCAAGATAGAAGAATGAATTTCTCTTTCCCATCAGTTAACTGATCATTTGTTGATATGTTCAGAAAATCCTTAGAAAGAGCTGGAAGGGAAACAACAGGGTAATTAGACAAGCTGAGACAATAATTATAAATCTTATGGAATTTCCTTCCAAAGGCATGAATTATCAGTTTAAAGAACACGTAGTAGATATTGAATAAATATTTTTGAATGAATGAATAACTAAAACAAAAGGGTAGAAAGAAAGATGACATGATAAAAGGAAGAAGTAAAGGAAAAGGACTTAGTCAAAGAGATTAGACTGGGCTACATAATAAAGTAGGAATGGATAGGACATTTTTGAGGGCTGTCATGGAGTGGTATTTTAAGAATTTGGCAGGTTTTGGAACAACTATGGAGTATGAGAGAATTTGGAGAGAAAAGGGATGCAGATCTGGAGACATGATTCTGTGAGCTAAAAATTAAATCCTTGTCAAAAGATTTCGATAAAAAGTAGAATTTCTTTTTAACGTCTTGGCATCAGGACTGTGATTTTTTGAACATAATTCAGTTCAGAGGTGAGCCACATGGAGCTCTAGGATTTATTCCGATTACATGTTTTTAGCCACTGAAAGCTCTCAATAGAACTTTTCCCCCTGTAAGTCCCGTGATCTCTTAATGACACCACATGATCCAATATCATTTCCCTTCTTAGAGAATGTATTAATCTTAGTGTTTGCTATTAATTTAGGGAAGGGGTTAGGAAGAAAGTAGGCCTTTTTGAAGGGTACATTATATGTCTTTTCTTATTGGAGGTTCATCTAGTATGACTCTGAGAATGCAAATCAAATAAGAATCATACGGAGGTAGAGAATAGGGGGCTGAAATCTGAGTGTGCACTAGAGTTCCAGGCTCTTTGCATTATCCTCATTTTCTTCTTACTGTAGTTGTTCTAGTTTGCTAATGCTGCCGGAGTGCAAAACACCAGAGATGGATTGGCTTTTATAAAATGGGGTTTATTTGGTTACACAGTTACAGTCTTAAGGCCATAAAGTGTCCAAGGTAACACATCAGCATTTGGGTACCTTCACTGGAGGATGGCCAACGGTGTCCAGAAAACCTCTGTTAGCTGGGAAGGCACATGGCTGGCATTTGCTCCAAGTTCTGTTTTCAAAATGGCTTTCTCCCAGGATGTTCCTCTCTAGGCTTCAGCTCCTCAAAAATGTCACTCTTAGTTGCTCTTGGGGCATTTTTCCTCTCTTGGCTTCTCTAGAGCAAAAGTCTGCTTTCAACAGACATCTTCAAACTGTCTCTCATCTGCAGCTACTCTCTCAGCTCCTGTGCATTCTTCAAAGTGTCCCTCTTGGCTGTAGCTCCTCTTCAAAATGTCACTCTCAGCTGCACCATGTTTCTTCTATTTGTCAGCTCATTTATATGGCACAAGTGATTTAATTTAGACCCACACTGAATGGGTGGGGTAATACCTCCATGGAAACTATCCAATCAGAGTCATCACCCACAGTTGGGTGGGGCACATCTCCATGGAAACACTCACAGAATTACAATCTAATTAACACTGATAGGCCTGCCCACACAAGATTACGTCAAAGATAATGGTGTCTGGGGGGACATAATACATTCAAACTGGCACAATAGTCATAAGGGTTAGGTATTATTTATCTTATTTTATAGATTAGAAAACTGAAGCTCAGAGATATTAAATAATGTACACCCAAGGTTTACACAACTACTAAGTGGTAGAGCTGGCATTCAAACTATAGAATATTTTCTCTTTCCACTATGCTCAGCATAATGGGAGCTTCATTATCTGGCCAGATTTTTAAAATTCCTTATAAGAGGTCATTGGTGATTTATTGGATAGTCATATCCTTATGCTTTCCTTGTTCTCTCTACTAAATGAACACAAGGATATTTGTGAAAGCCTTATGAGCATATAACTCTTTTTCACCTTTAAATATTAAGTAAATGGCTATTTTTTAGCAGTCAAACTATGCTACAATTCCTTCATTCTGGCCCTTTCTGGCAGTGGATTCAAAGCAATGGAGCAAGGCATCCAGTTTGGAAAGAAAGAAGTAAAGTCATCTCTATTCACAGAGGAGATCTTGTATATAGAAAATCCTAAGGAATCCACTGAAGAAACTGCCCCAAAACTATTAGAATTAACAAATGAGTTCAGCAAGGTTGTAGGATACAAGATCAATATACAAACATCAATGTATATACACTGGCAATGAACAATTCCAAAAATGAAGTTAAGAAAACAATTTCATTTACAATTGCATCAAGGCAATGGAATGTAGTCATCATCCTTTCTGGGGTACAGAGAAGGATGGAGAAGGATAGAGAGTGGATCTGGAGGAGCAAAGAGAATATACAGCATAGACAGGTAAAAGAGATAGCTAGGATAAAAGATTAACAGTGCTATATTTGAGATAAGCCTTAGATGGTGAGTGAGGGCCTGCCAGATTGAGATATTGACACTGGATCAACTCTATAGCATGTACAGGGTCATAAAAGAGAATATTTGCTTAGAAAAAGATAGCAAGTTACATATGAGTGGAGAGTTGAGTATGAGGGGTGGGAGTTATAGAAGAAATTGTAAGACAGGGATGGAAAATGTGCTTGGTGAACAGGTTAGGCTATAGGCTTGGCTGCTGTGACAGAGATCCAAAATAACAGTGGCTTCAACATAGAAGTTATGTTCCTCTGGTGTTACCGACTGAGCTTCTGGGTAGCTCTGCTCCCAGAAGTTATCAGATGCCCAAGCTCCTTTTTTAAAACATTTTTAAAACTTGAGATATATTTCTTATAACATAAAATTCACTATTTTAAAGTGTGTGATTCAGTGGTTTTTGGTATATTCACAATGTTGTGCAACCATCACCACTGTCTAATTCTAGAATATATGTATCACCCCTAAAGAGAAAAACCCTGTACCTATTAGCACTAAATCCCAATCCCCACCCCCTCCTCATTTCCTGGCAACCACTAATCTACTTTCTGTCTCTGTGAATTTGTCTTTTCTGGGCATTTCATGAAAATGGGATTATACATTATGTGGCCTTTTATGTCTGGCTTCTTTCACTTAGCATAATGTTTCCAAGGTTCAGGCATGTTGTAATATGTAATAGTACTTTCTTCCCTTTTGTGGTTGAATAATATTCCACTGTATGGACATACCACATTTTGTTTATCCATTCATCAGCTGGTGGACATTTGGGTTTTCACTTTTTGTCTATTATCAATAATGCTGCTATGACTATTCATTTACATGTTTTTGTGTGAACATGTTTTTAGTCCTTTTTAGGTATATACCTAAGAGTGGAATTGCTGGGTCATATGGGAACTCTATGTTGAACTTTTTGAGGAACTGCCAAACTATTTTCTATGGCAACTGCATCATTTTACATTCCCACCAGCAACATGGAAGAGTTCCAGTTTCTCCACATCCTCACCAACACTTGTTATTGTCCATTAAAAAAAAAAAAACACTCATCCTGGTGGTTGTGAAGTGGTATATCATTGAGGTTTTGATTTACATTTCCCAAATGACTAATGATGCTGAGCACCTTTTCATGTGCTAATTGGCCATTTGTATATCTTCTTCAGAGAAATGTCTATTGAAACCCTTTGCCCATTTAAATATTGGGTGATTTGTCTTTTTATTGTTGAATTGTCAGAGTTCTTTATATATTCTGGATACTAGATCCTTATCAGATATATGATTTGCAACTATTTTCTCCCCAAACTTCTGTTATATTGCTTCTTTGCCATCCCTGGAGTATGGCCCTCAAACACATGATTCAGAACAACTCACCTCTATGTCTACATTCTAGTCAGCAGGAGAGGGAAGGAGAATACATTCTTTCCTTTTAAGGAAACAACCTGGAAATTGTACATGTCACTTCTTTTCCCATCCCACTGGCCAGAACCTAGTCACCAGGCCACATTTGTTGCAAGAGAGGCAGGGAAATATAGTCTTTAATCAGAGCAGCTATGTGCCTTGGTAAAACTTGGAGCTTCTATTAGTATAGAAAGAAGGGGTAATATTTGAGGAAAACTGGCATTCTTAGCTACAAGCATACCATTATCTTGCCAAATTGAAGTCCAGGAGGTCATGAAGAGAATGAGTTCAACAAGAGGGAGGACAGAATAAAATGTGAAAGGTAGAACTCTGTGGTCAGAGAGAGTGATTGTGGCATTCAAGGTGTTAGATTTAAAGCCTGCCAGGAATTGTCTGGAGTGAGTCAATTGGTGACAGGTGAGATTCCCAGAGTAAAGGAGACATGGGGCCATGAGACCCCAAGTCTCACATGTGGAAACTAACAGTACCAGAGGGCTGTTGTCCCCTGATCCTGCACTGTGGATGCTGTCGTCTTCTCCATCCCGTCTTTTTAATAACCAGAATAAAATAGGGTTATTCGTCAGTTCATATTCTGTTCCCTGCATGGGCTTAGAAAGAAATGTTTTTTACAGCATAGGACTGCAAAACTTAGTGCTGATTGAGGGATTTACACCTTTCTTTCAAACCCAGGCTACCGTTGGTAGGCATAGAACACTGGGCGTGTTGATTGCCAATGTGATTTATGGCAGTCGCTGTGTTTTCAGTTACATTCTATGACCTTTCTTCTACTGTGTCCTCTACCTTGATAAAATCGCTCTATTCTATGTCAAGTCCTTTTCATCCCTTTTTGGAATCAAGTATGAAACAATTTCCAGTGCATTCAACTCTAACTTTTTTGCTCATTGCTTATTCCCTGAAGACTTATTAATACATTTAGAAGTTGAAAAATTGCAAGCTGATGTTTTGTACATAGTACCTTTCACTTTTATGTCCAGGTTTTCAGCCTGGCCTCAGATGAACCTTTTTACAAATACAATCTAGGTCCCCAAAGTTAATCACTTGGGTCTGCAATTAATCATTTATGCCTTCCAAATCATGTGGAATCATCTAATTGGCCACATGAGGGGATAATTGTACGTACAAGAAAGAATAGTAATGAAGCAGTTATGCATAAAAGTAGTATTGCAAAAAAAAAAAAAAAAAAAAGAGAGAGAATAAAAGAAAGAAGAAAAAGAGAAGGAAAAGATCTCAAAATTTGGCCTTTGGTGGTCTGTCTGTCCATCTATCCATCCATCCATCCATCCATCCACCCATCCATCCATCCATCCATCCACATTATTCTATTCAACAAATGTGCAAAGTGTAACCTCCACAGAATTCACTAGGGTTCAAAGATTATTGTAATATGTTTCCAGTCCTTGAAAAATTCCTATGTCAAAACTTGGGCAGAGTCAGTTTTGAGGCATGGTTGAAAAGAAAGGAAGGAGAGGAGATTATGTACCTACTGTGTCTGTATACTGTGCAATGCTTTACATATAAAATCTTAATTAATTATTGAAACTAAGGGAGGCCAAGGGTAACATTACAGGTTCGTAGAAGAAGACAGATGCATAAATAATTGTAATCCTATATCATTGGTGCTACATAAAAGTAGGAGCCCAGATAAGGGAGAGGCTTACTCTGCCTAGGAAGGGGAGGAAAGCTTCCTAGAGAAGCATGACTTTGAACTGGGTCCTGATGGAAGGGTGGGAAGGGCACTGTAGGTGGAAAGAACAGTGTGCACAAAAGCATAGAAATGTGAAGGGCAGGCCACTTGTGGGTAATGTCAAATAAGGTTTAGTGTGGCTGGGTTTTTTTTGTAAATGGGATGCGTGCTAAGAGAAAAAATTGGAGAGGGGTTGGTTTGGGGTTCTGTATGGCAAGCTAAGACATTTGAATTTATTTTATAAGTCATGGGGAGCTACTAAAAGCTAAGAAGCATGGGAGTAACATCATCAGATTTATATTTTGGAAAGATGACTTGGAAAAATTTTAAAAAGGAGAAAAAAGTCTGAATTCAGTCATTTTCACCCAGCAAGTATTTACTGAGTGCCTACTATGTGCCAGGCATTTTTGTAGGGTCTGGGAGTTCAGCAGTGACATAAAATGGTAAAAAACAAAAACAAAAAACCAAACCAAAACAAAACAAAAAAACCCTTGCCCTTGTACAGCTTCAAGTGATGGAGGCAGACAGATGATAAACCAAGAAATATATACTTATTCAGATAGCTATAATTGCTTTGGAGAAAATAAAGCAGGGAAGGAGGATAGAGATGATATTTGCAATTTTAAGTAGGGTGACCACTTCTATTCAAAGCGGCCTCCCATTGAAAAGATACAAGTATTTGATCCAAGACATGAAGCGGATGAGAGAGCAAGCCATGCACATATCTGCAAGAAGAGCATTGTAGGCCAAAGGAAAGAGAAGGAAAAGATCCAGAAATTTGCAAATGCAAAGCCCTGTGCATAGTATATGAGAAATCTGGAAACCCCAAGATGCCAAAAGAAAGGGGTTTAATTCAAAATCCCGATAATTCTATGGAGGGGGACTGTGGTGGCTTGAAGCTGTATGTATCCCAGAAAAACATGTTCTTAAATGCAATCCATTCCTGCATGTATAAACCCATTGTAAGTAGGACCTTTTGCTGAAGTTATTTTAGTTAAGGCATGTCCCACCTCAATTAGCATGGGTCTTAATCCTATTACTGGCACCCTTTATAAGAGAATGAAATTCAGGTAGAGAGAGAGAAAGCCATAGGAAGTAAGAAGCTGAAACCAACAGAAACTAGAAGACAAGAGAAAGACCAAGAGATGTCACCATGTGCCTTGCCATGTGATAGAGGAGCCAAGGAGGCTGGCAGTCAGCCCCTGAACAAGTCTTCAGAAAGAAAGCTCTGCCTTGATGACACTTTGATTTGGTGGTCACTTTTTACATATCATTCTGAACCTCTAGTCACTTATCCAAAAGTATTTGAATTTGACAGGCTAGAACAGGATCTCCTTTTATAAACCACTATGGGTCCAAAATTTGGAACAGAGAAAACTAAGTTATCTTCTGCTTTTACCCAGGACCAGCCATTTTGCATTTAAGCAGTGAAGCCCAGTAATTATGTCGAAGCCAACCAAGAGAACGTAGCTTTTTTGTCTCCTCTGTAGTTTTAAATCATCTGTTTCATTTTCAGATGCTCAAAATCTGTACTTGATGATCACATTTAAGGAAACTCACCTCCAAACCTAACAGATACACCAGCTTGGGTGGCACACGTGGAAACCCCTTCAGCAAATAAGTGAGATGAGTGACTTCGAGAGTGTTTTGGGCTGATCGTGATCTAGCTGTGTATATTGTGCACACAAAAGATAAAAATGAAGACAGAAATTAGAACAAGATCATTACTGTATACAATTCTGGTATGAAGTCAGACCACACACGTATTTAATGCACTGAACTCACCTTGAAATGCCCCTCAGCACCGAGAGAACAAAGTACTAGAAAAAAATAAGGGGGAGGGGAGAATGCCAAGTGATCCATAATGCTGTCAATGTCACAATCCATCCTGAACAGCAGAATAAAGTTAATAGGGAAAGTTCCTTAGTGCTTGTTCAGCTGCCTGCCACCCAACTCTGTGGCAGAAAAACAAGGAGGAAATAGATATATCATTATACCATATATCAATAATAAATTGTAGGAATGCCTTATATATAAGGAGTAGTTCCCTGTATTTATTTGAGGTATCAATCTTTAGGATTGCATATTTGACCATTAACTACCAAAAAAAAAAAAAAAATGTTGACATGTCTTAAATAATTTGTTTTTTTAAGACTATTGATATTTTAATAATTAATTATATTAGCAATATGAGTCAAAAATATTAAAGACAAGAATTTAAAAGCATCAAGAATATAGAAGAAAAGTAATATTTTTTCCTAGTGTTCAATAAATAAAATTGCCTTGGAATAAACACTAAATCTATTTATAGCATACATAAAGGATCATCTCTGGAAGTCAAATATTCCATCTGAATTCTAAGCATTATGTTTCAGCTCAGAGGATTTCATGGCTTACAAGCAGAATATTTTCATTCCAAGTCTGTGTACCTTTTAACTCCTAAAAACATTCCCTATACCCTTCCAGCATTGCACTAATTGGTTATAGAGTCAAGAACTTACACAATTCAACTAACATTTGTCAAACATTTATTTGATAGTTAAACAGCTTCTATGCCAAGGTGCTGACTGGGCAAGGTATTGTAGGATATGCAAATTGAGTAAACCTAGTGTCTGTCCCCAAGGAGCAAAAGGAGGTAAAGTAAAAAAAAAATGATAGTACAGTGAGTCAGAATATGCTCAGTGTCCTAAGGGTTCAAAAGAGAGAGTGATGACCATGGGTTAGAGAAGCCTTTAAGGCAAAGCAACATTCGGCAGGGGACATGATGAATGGTTAGGATTTCAGTAGACTGGAATGGGGTGGGTGTGAATGGAGTGGGAAAGGTGATTCAGGTAAAGACAGGGATTTTTTGAGAAAAGAAGTTCTGTCTTGCTGGAGCCAGGGTTTATCTAAGCAGGAGTAGTGGGACTGAAGCTGGAAGGGGGCTGCAGCCCTGTGGTCTGTGGGCTCAGATGTCAGCCTGAGGCCTGTGGGCGAGACTCAGTGGGCAGTGGGACACCATCGAAGTCAATGCCACATGATGCAACCTGACACTGCTCGATTTATGCTCTGATGCCCGTGCTTCTGTACTCAGTTGCATCTGCCTGTTGAAAGGGTGAGACTGGCCCTCCAGACTCTGGGGGAGAGATTGGTTCTGAACTGCAGATTTATTTGGAGGGCAGAGTACAGTAGGTGACATTTGGGTATATTTTTCCCCCTTGAGGGGAGTCTAGACCTTGAGTATGGCCTCTATACCCTGACTATTCAGGTATTATTTGAGCTTTGGAATATTTTTCAAGAGTAAAGAAAAGAAACATCATCATCCACAAATATTTATTAAGTGTCTACTAGACAATCAGTAGCACTTTTGCTCTGCTCTAGATGGGCGGTAAGGTAGCAATCACAGCCAGAAGACAAAGAAAAGCTGGAACTCAAGTCAGAATAGGAAAGGGCTAGGAATGGTGCACCCAGATGTCATGCCACAGAAGCACTGCCTCTGCAATGAGCTGCTATTTTATGTTATCTTCTTAACTAATGTTTTTGAAGGTCTCATTTACAGAAAGTGGCAACAGTGTTACGTATATAGGGAGATTCAAAAGAAGTGGTAGCCATACCTGAGCCACAGAAATTCAATAAAAACTTTAACCTATAAATAATACACACCATATAACATACAATTTATAGGTAGCGAGAAGAAAGTCCCAGAAAGTCTTCTGTTGTTCTTGGGTGATTCTCAGCACGTATAAGCCTTGCTTAGGCACCATCTTACTAGGAAGCTGCATGCTCTGTATGTGCACTGTGGGCACCAGAAACTTGACTGAACTGGTAAATTGGGTCCCTTTGTCAAAATACAGATTTTTAGTAATATGTAGAATGGTTCTTTAACTTCAGACTTTTTGAAGATGCAGAAACCTTAACTAAGAATAAATGAATCGGGGGCAAGATGGCAGACTGGTGAGCTGTATGTTTTAGTTACTCCTCCAGGAAAGTAGGTAGAAAGCCAGGAACTGCTTGGACTGGACACCACAGAGCAATCTGACTTTGGGCATACTTCATACAACACTCATGAAAACGTGGAACTGCTGAGATCAGCGAAATCTGTAAGTTTTTGCAGCCAGGGGACCCGCGCCCCTCCCTGCCAGGTTCAGTCCCGGGGGAGGAGGGGCTGTCAGCTCCGGGAAGGAGAAGGGAGAACTGCAGTGGCAGCCCTTATCGGAAACTCATTCTACTGATTCAAACTCCAACCATAGATAGACTGAGACCAGACACCAGAGAATCTGAGAGCAGCCAGCCCAGCAGAGAAGAGACAGGCATAGAAAAAAAACAACACGAAAAACTCCAAAATAAAGGCGGAGGATTTTTGGAGTTCTGGTGAACATAGAAAGGGGAAGGGCCCTGAGGCGCATATGCAAATCCCGAAGAAAAGCTGATCTCTCTGCCCTGTGGACCTTTCCTTAATGGCCCTGGTTGCTTTGTCTCTTACCATTTCAATAACCCATTAGATCTCTGACGAGGGCCCATTTTTTTTTTTTAATCCTTTTTTCTTTTTCTAAAACAACTACTCTAAGAAGCCCAATACAGAAAGCTTCAAAGACTTGCTATTTGGGCAGGTCAAGTCAAGAGCAGAACTAGGAGAGCTCTGAGACAAAACGCAATAATCCAGTGGCTGAGAAAATTCACTAATCACCACAACTTCCCAAGAAAAGGGGGGTGTCCGCTCACAGCCATCATCCTGGTGGACAGGAAACACTCCTGCCCATCGCCAGCCCCATAGCCCAGAGCTGCCCCAGACAACCCAGTGTGACGGAAGTGCTTCAAATAACAGGCACACACCACAAAACTGGGCGTGGACATTAGCCTTCCCTGCAACCTCAGCTGATTGTCCCAGAGCTGGGAAGGTAGAGCAGTGTGAATTAACAAAGCCCCATTCAGCCATCATTTCAGCAGACTGGGAGCCTCCCTACACAGCCCAGCAGCCCAGAACTGCCCTGGGGGGACGGCACTCACCTGTGACATAGCACAGTCATCCCTCAACAGAGGACCCGGGGTGCACGGCCTGGAAGAGGGGCCCACTTGCAAGTCTCAGGAGCCATACGCCAATACCAAGGACTTGTGGGTCAGTGGCAGAGACAAACTGTGGCAGGACTGAACTGAAGGATTAGACTATTGCAGCAGCTTTAAAACTCTAGGATCACCAGGGAGATTTGATTGTTAGAGCCACCCCCCCCTCCCTGACTGCCCAGAAACACGCCCCATATACAGGGCAGGCAACACCAACTACACACGCAAGCTTGGTACACCAATTGGGCCCCACAAGACTCACTCCCCCACTCACCAAAAAGGCTAAGCAGGGGAGAACTGGCTTGTGGAGAACAGGTGGCTTGTGGACGCCACCTGCTGGTTAGTTAGAGAAAGTGTACTCCACGAAGCTGTAGATCTGATAAATTAGAGATAAGGACTTCAATTGGTCTACAAATCCTAAAAGAACCCTATCAAGTTCAGCAAATGTCACGAGGCCAAAAACAACAGAAAATTATAAAGCATATGAAAAAACCAGATGATATGGATAACCCAAGCCCAAGCACCCAAATCAAAAGACCAGAAGAGACACAGCACCTAGAGCAGCTACTCAAAGAACTAAAGATGAACAATGAGACCATAGTACGGGAGATAAAGGAAATCAAGAAGACCCTAGAAGAGCATAAAGAAGACATTGCAAGACTAAATAAAAAAATGGATGATCTTATGGAAATTAAAGAAACTGTTGACCAAATTAAAAAGATTCTGGACACTCATAGTACAAGACTAGAGGAAGTTGAACAACGAATCAGTGACCTCGAAGATGATAGAATGGAAAATGAAAGCATAAAAGAAAGAATGGGGAAAAAAATTGAAAAAATCGAAATGGACCTCAGGGATATGATAGATAATATGAAAAGTCCAAATATAAGACTCATTGGTGTCCCAGAAGGGGAAGAAAAGGGTAAAGGTCTAGGAAGAGTATTCGAAGAAATTGTTGGGGAAAACTTCCCAAATCTTCTAAACAACATAAATACACAAATCATAAATGCTCAGCGAACTCCAAATAGAATAAATCCAAATAAACCCACTCTGAGACATATACTGATCACACTATCAAACACAGAAGAGAAGGAGCAAGTTCTGAAAGCAGCAAGAGAAAAGCAATTCACCACATACAAAGGAAACAGCATAAGACTAAGTAGTGACTACTCAACAGCCACCATGGAGGCCAGAAGGCAGTGGCACGATATATTTAAAATTCTGAGTGAGAAAAATTTCCAGCCAAGAATACTTTATCCAGCAAAGCTCTCCTTCAAATTTGAGGGAGAGCTTAAATTTTTCACAGACAAACAAATGCTGAGAGAATTTGCTAACAAGAGACCTGCCCTACTGGAGATACTAAAGGGAGCCCTACAGACAGAGAAACAAAGAAAGGACAGAGAGACTTGGAGAAAGGTTCAGTACTAAAGAGATTCGGTATGGGTACAATAAAGGATATTAATAGACAGAGGGGAAAAATATGACAAACATAAACCAAAGGATGAGATGGCTGATTCAAGAAATGCCTTCACGGTTATAATGTTGAATGTAAATGGATTAAACTCCCCAATTAAAAGATATAGATTCGCAGAATGGATCAAAAAAAATGAACCATCAATATGTTGCATACAAGAGAGTCATCTTAGACACAGGGACACAAAGAAACTGAAAGTGAAAGGATGGAAAAAAATATTTCATGCAAGCTACAGCCAAAAGAAAGCAGGTGTAGCAATATTAATCTCAGATAAAATAGACTTCAAATGCAGGGATGTTTTGAGAGACAAAGAAGGCCACTACGTACTAATAAAAGGGGCAATTCAGCAAGAAGAAATAACAATCGTAAATGTCTATGCACCCAACCAAGGTGCCACAAAATACATGAGAGAAACACTGGCAAAACTAAAGGAAGCAATTGATGTTCCCACAATAATTGTGGGAGACTTCAACACATCACTCTCTCCTATAGATAGATCAACCAGACAGAAGACCAATAAGGAAATTGAAAACCTAAACAATCTGATAAATGAACTAGATTTAACAGACATATACAGAACATTACATCCCAAATCACCAGGATACACATACTTTTCTAGTGCTCATGGAACTTTCTCCAGAATAGATCATATGCTGGGACATAAAACAAGCCTCAATAAATTTAAAAAGACTGAAATTATTCAAAGCACATTCTCTGACCACAATGGAATACAATTAGAAGTCAATAACCATCAGAGACTTAGAAAATTCACAAATACCTGGAGGTTAAACAACACACTCCTAAACAATCAGTGGGTTAAAGAAGAAATAGCAAGAGAAATTGCTAAATATATAGAGACGAATGAAAATGAGAACACAACATACCAAAACCTATGGGATGCAGCAAAAGCAGTGCTAAGGGGGAAATTTATAGCACTAAACGCATATATTAAAAAGGAAGAAAGAGCCAAAATCAAAGAACTAATGGATCAACTGAAGAAGCTAGAAAATGAACAGCAAACCAATCCTAAACCAAGTAGAAGAAAAGAAATAACAAGGATTAAAGCAGAAATAAATGACATAGAGAACAAAAAAACAATAGAGAGGATAAATATCACCAAAAGTTGGTTCTTTGAGAAGATCAACAAGATTGACAAGCCCCTAGCTAGACTGACAAAATCAAAAAGAGAGAAGACCCATATAAACAAAATAATGAATGAAAAAGGTGACAACTGCAGATCCTGAAGAAATTAAAAAAATTATAAGAGGATATTATGAACAACTGTATGGCAACAAACTGGAGAATGTAGAGGAAATGGACAATTTCCTGGAAACATATGAACAACCTAGACTGACCAGAGAAGAAATAGAAGACCTCAACCAACCCATCACAAGCAAAGAGATCCAATCAGTCATCAAAAATCTTCCCACAAATAAATGCCCAGGGCCAGATGGCTTCACAGGGGAATTCTACCAAACTTTCCAGAAAGAACTGACACCAATCTTACTCAAACTCTTTCAAAACATTGAAGAAAATGGAACACTACCTAACTCATTTTATGAAGCTAACATCAATCTAATACCAAAACCAGGCAAAGATGCTACAAAAAAGGAAAACTACCGGCCAATCTCCCTAATGAATATAGATGCAAAAATCCTCAACAAAATACTTGCAAATCGAATCCAAAGACACATTAAAAAAATCATACACCATGACCAAGTGGGGTTTATTCCAGGCATGCAAGGATGGTTCAACATAAGAAAATCAATCAATGTATTACAACACATTAACAGTCAAAAGGGAAAAATCAATTGATCATCTCAATAGATGCTGAAAAAGCATTTGACAAAATCCAACATCCCTTTTTGATAAAAACACTTCAAAAGGTAGGAATTGAAGGAAACTTCCTCAACATGATAAAGAGCATATATGAAAAACCCACAGCCAGCATAGTACTCAATGGAGAGAGACTGAAAGCCTTCCATCTAAGATCAGGAACAAGACAAGGATGCCCGCTGTCACCACTGTTATTCAACATTGTGCTGGAAGTGCTAGCCAGGGCAATCCGGCAAGACAAAGAAATAAAAGGCATCCAAATTGGAAAAGAAGAAGTAAAACTGTCATTGTTTGCAGATGATATGATCTTATATCTAGAAAACCCTGAGAAATCGACGATACAGCTACTAGAGCTAATAAACAAATTTAGCAAAGTAGCGGGATACAAGGTTAATGCACATAAGTCAGTAATGTTTCTATATGCTAGAAATGAACAAACTGAAGAGACACTCAAGAAAAAGATACCATTTTCAATAGCAACTAAAAAAATCAAGTACCTAGGAATAAACTTAACCAAACATGTAAAAGACCTATACAAAGAAAACTACATAACTCTACTAAAAGAAATACAAGGGGACCTTAAAAGATGGAAAAATATTCCATGTTCATGGATAGGAAGGCTAAATGTCATTAAGATGTCAATTCTACCCAAACTCATCTACAGATTCAATGCAATCCCAATCAAAATTCCAACAACCTACTTTGCAGACTTGGAAAAGCTAGTTATCAAATTTATTTGGAAAGGGAAGATGCCTCGAATTGCTAAAGACACTCTAAAAAAGAAAAACGAAGCGGGAGGACTTACACTCCCTGACTTTGAAGCTTATTATAAAGCCACAATTGCCAAAACAGCATGGTACTGGCACAAAGATAGACATATAGATCAATGGAATCGAATTGAGAATTCGGAGGTAGACCCTCAGATCTATGGCCGAATGATCTTTGATAAGGCCCTCAAAGTCACCGAACTGAGTCATAATGGTCTTTTCAACAAATGGGGCTGGGAGAGTTGGATATCCATATCCAAAAGAATGAAAGAGGACCCCTACCTCACCCCCTACACAAAAACTAACTCAAAATGGACCAAAGATCTCAATATAAAAGAAAGTACCATAAAACTCCTAGAAGAAAATGTAGGAAAACATCTTCAAGACCTTGTATTAGGCGGCCACTTCCTAGACTTTACACCCAAAGCACAAGCAACAAAAGAGAAAATAGATAAATGGGAACTCCTCAAGCTTAGAAGTTTCTGCACCTCAAAGGAATTTCTCAAAAAGGTAAAGAGGCAGCCAACTCAATGGGAAAAAATTTTTGGAAACCATGTATCTGACAAAAGACTGATATCTTGCATATATAAAGAAATCCTGCAACTCAATGACAATAGTACAGTCAGCCCAATTATAAAATGGGCAAAAGATATGAAAAGACAGTTCTCTGAAGAGGAAATACAAATGGCCAAGAAACACATGAAAAAATGTTCAGCTTCACTAGCTATTAGAGAGATGCAAATTAAGACCACAATGAGATACCATTCTAAAACCGGTTAGAATGGCTGCCATTAAACAAACAGGAAACTACAAATGCTGGAGGGGATGTGGAGAAATTGGAACTCTTATTCACTGTTGGTGGGACTGTATAATGGTTCAGCCACTCTGGAAGTCAGTCTGGCAGTTCCTTAGAAAACTAGATATAGAGTTACCATTCGATCCAGCGATTGCACTTCTCGGTATATACCCGGAAGATCGGAAAGCAGTGACACGAACAGATATCTGCACGCCAATGTTCATAGCAGCATTATTCACAATTGCCAAGAGATGGAAACAACCCAAATGTCCTTCAACAGATGAGTGGATAAATAAAATGTGGTATATACACACGATGGAATACTACGCGGCAGTAAGAAGGAATGATCTGGTGAAACATATGACAACATGGATGAACCTTGAAGACATAATGCTGAGCGAAATAAGCCAGGCACAAAAAGAGAAATATTATATGCTACCACTAATGTGAACTTTGAAAAATGTAAAACAAATGGTTTATAATGTAGAATGTAGGGGAACTAGCAGTAGAGAGCAATTAAGGAAGGGGGAACAATAATCCAAGAAGAACAGATAAGCTATTTAACGTTCTGGGGATGCCCAGAAATGACTATGGTCTGTTAATTTCTGATGGATATAGTAGGAACAAGTTCACAGAAATGTTGCTATATTATGTAACTTTCTTGGGGTAAAGTAGGAACATGTTGGAAGTTAAGCAGTTATCTTAGGTTAGTTGTCTTTTTCTTACTCCCTTGTTATGGTCTCTTTAAAATGTTCTTTTATTGTATGTTTGTTTTCTTTTTAACTTTTTTTTCATACAGTTGATTTAAAAAAGAAGGGAAAGTTGAAAAAAAAAAAAAAAAAACAAGGAAAAAAAAAAGATGCAGTGCCCCCTTGAGGAGTCTGTGGAGAATGCAGGGGTATTCGCCTACCCCACCTCCATGGTTGCTAACATGACCACAGACATAGGGGACTGGTGGTTTGATGGGTTGAGCCCTCTACCACAGGTTTTACCCTTGGGAAGACGGTTGCTGCAAAGGAGAGGCTAGGCCTCCCTATGGTTGAGCCTAAGAGCCTCCTCCCGAATGCCTCTTTGTTGCTCAGATGTGGCCCTGTCTCTCTAGCTAAGCCAACTTGAAAGGTGAAATCACTGCCCTCCCCCCTACGTGGGATCAGACACCCAGGGGAGTGAATCTCCCTGGCAACGTGGAATATGACTCCCGGGGAGGAATGTAGACCTGGCATCGTGGGACGGAGAACATCTTCTTGACCAAAAGGGGGATGTGAAAGGAAATGAAATAAGCTTCAGTGGCAGAGAAAATCCAAAAGGAGCCGAGAGGTCACTTTGGTGGGCACTCGTACGCACACTTTAGACAACCCTTTTTAGGTTCTAAAGAATTGGGGTAGCTGGTGGTGGATACCTGAAACTATCAAACTACAACCCAGAACCCATGAATCTTGAAGACAGTTGTATAAAAATGTAGCTTATGAGGGGTGACAAGGGGATTGGGAAAGCCATAAGGACCACACTCCACTTTGTCTAGTTTATGGATGGATGAGTAGAAAAATAGGGGAAGGAAACAAACAGACAAAGGTACCCAGTGTTCTTTTTTACTTCAGTTGCTCTTTTTCACTCTAATTATTATTCTTGTTATTCTTGTGTGTGTGCTAATGAAGGTGTCAGGGATTGATCTGGGTGATGAATGTACAACTATGTAATGGTACTGTGAACGATCGAAAGTACGATTTGTTTTGTATGACTGCGTGGTATATGAATATATCTCAATGAAATGAAGATTAAAAAAAAAAAAAAAAAAGACATAATGCTGAGCAAAATAAGCCAGGCACAAAAAGAGAGATATTGTATGTTACCACTAATGTGAATTCTGTGAAAAATGTACAATGTTTTATACTGTAGAATGTAGGGGACCTAGAGATACCAATTAGTGGAGGGGGAATGATAATCTAATAAGAACAGATAAACTATGGAGGGTAATCTCAATGTTATGGGAATGCTCAGGAATGATTATGGTTTGTAAACTTTCTTGGATATAGTAAGATCATGTTGGAAGCAATAGAGTTATTTTAGGTTTTTTTTTTTTTTTCTCTTATTCCTTTGTTTTCTTAGGGGTTGTTAATTTTCTTGGGGTATGCTAGGAACATGTTGGAAGCAATGTAGTTATTTTAGATTATTTGTTTTTCTTACTCCTCTGTTTGGACATGGTTTATTAATTTTCTTGGGGTATGGTAGGAACATATTGGAAGCAAAGTAGTTATTTTATGTTATTTGTTTTCCTTAATCCATTGCTTTGTTTGAAATATTGTGGGGTTTTTTTGGTTGTTGTTTGCCTGTTTGTTTTTAATTTTTTGATAAACAAAGTTAAAAAATTGAAAAAAAATCAGTAGAAAAATGGGAGTAAAAACTAAATGACAAATAGGGTGGGATGGGGGGATGGTTTGGGTATTCTCTTTTCACTTTTATTTTTTATTCTTATTCTGATTCTTTCTGATGTAAGGAAAATGTTCAGAAATAGATTGTGGTGATGAACGCATAACTATATGATCATACTGTGAACAGTTGATTGTATACCATGGATGACTGTATGGTTTGTGAATATATTTCAATAAAACTGAATTTAAAAAAAAAAAAAAAAAAAAAAAGAATAAATGAATCCTTTGTAGAATGAGAACTTTAAAGTAGATTGTCCTATTTGATAAGACCAAAACAGTAATGGGTCAATTAATCCAAAAATTTGGTTAAAGACTGAAATCTTTAAAAACTACTATAAAATAAAACATAATGTATACTTATTTGTAGGGCCAAGGCCTTTTTTTAATATTTTTTTTCCCTGAGTGTAGCTCCTTTTTTGGAGTCTTTCTGGGATAAACCACATCCATAATGCATCTATTTCCAGTTTCAATTTGTTTAAAGTGAAGCAGACATTTCTGAGGCAATCTGAGTTCAGAACCTGAATGGGATTTTCATGATTCCTTTTCTAATCTTCCAACTTAAATTTATCTTGCTCACAACTATTGTTATAATAATATTTTAAGTGACTTGGAATTATTGGGACTCTCCAAAGTATTCCACTTAATTTTTGGAGCGCTTCTCTTTTTCACTCTCCAAGTTCATCGCTTTTCATAAAATTGAATTAAAATATACTTAATTAAATTAATTAAAATACTACAATCATAAGTCTAATAAACCCAAATAGGCTTGGGAGCAAATACCACTGATTCTTGGTTAGTAAACAACAGCAGAAGTGGGAGCAGAAATCCTCAGGTATATGAGAGTAGTTACTGCCCTCAAGTGCTCAGCCTGCTGTGTATTTCAGAAAATTCGGTTCACAAAAGGAATGGAGAGCATCTGTTAATCCAGCAACTTAGTTAAGTGGAAGTCAGTTGAGAGCTTTCACTGTGTAAAGTGAGCTAAGCATTACCATGTGAGTAGTTCATTACCCAGAATATGCAGTGTCATTCTGCATCAACATCACTGAAGGATTGGTTGAACATGCACAGACAAACACCTAAAAGCAAAAATATTTTTATCAGGTGGGGGTAAAGGAAATGTTGGTATTGTTGGGAGGTTCTTTTTCTATGATGATATTCTTGTGTTTTCTATCACAATCCCTGAATGCCCATCTGTGCTGTAATATCTATACATCATGACTTTTATATTAATTGCAGAGTTTAAAAATAACTCAATAAAATGTGGATAGTATTTACTTTATAGGATAGACTTTTGTTGGAATTTGTGAATCAATGCATGGATAGTGTTTAGTATACTCAGTGAGATAATAGCCCTTTTTACCACCTTCTCTTTTGAGTTCAGACTCTGAGTACAAGGTCTTCATCGAAAACATATTGATGTATATGCCTGTTCACAATAGCCAAATGGTGGAAACAACCCGAGTGTCCACTGGCAGATGAATGGAAAAACAAAATATGGTATATCTATAAATGGAATACTATTCAGTCATAAAAAGGAATGAAGTGCAGATACATGCTACAATATGGATAGACCTGGAAATCATTATGCCAAGTGAAATAAACCAGACATAAAAGGACAAATATTGTGCGATTCTACTTATGTGAAATATCTAGCTTAAGCAAATTCATAGAGATAGAAAATAGATTCAAGGTTACCAGGGGACAAAGGGATGGGAATGGGGTGATTTTGCTTAATGACTATAGAGTTTCTGTTTTGAATAATGAAAAAGTTTTGGTAATGGATCATGTTGATGGTAGTACAACATTCAATTTCACTCACTGAATTGTACACACTGAATTTTATGCTGTATGTATGTTAATCACAATTTAAAATATTAAAAAAAAACATATTGATCAGCTTGAAGATGTTCCTGAAGGCAAAATTTGGAACAATTTGAGCACCAAAATGAACAATAACAGGAATTGAGTGTAATATTTTAAATTTATAAATTTAAAGGGAAAAAAAGAAGGAACACTTCTTTACGCAATAATGTCAACTAATAAATGTAGAAGGAATAATAGAAGTAGGAAATCATTTTACAACCACCATAATAATAATAATTTATAAAGCCCCAAATATCAATGAATGCTAAAACCATTGGGTGAAAGAACATTGGAAAACGGAATGTTCACACACCTTCACTCCATAGATTCCTTATTCATCACACAGGTACCTTTAACAATGGAACAACCTGGCGAGTACCACCTTTGCCCAGTGACCACACCTAGCACCAGTAACAAGGTACAAATTGACACCAGGAGGCCCCTAATTTCATGCACATGATATCACCTATGTATATTCCTGCCCCTCCCATAAAAGGTTTTACCTGAATCTAATTTTGAAAAAGTGATAGGACCAATCCAAATTGAGGAATATTCTGCAAAACAAAATAACATCATCAACAACAATATATGTATATCAATGACGTGAAAGATGGAAATCCTGGGAACTGAATAAAGAGGCAACTGGAGAGATTTGAATATGGCTTGCACATTACTTAATATTATCATGTTAATGTTAAATTCCTGTCTTTGGTTTGTGGCTATGTAAGAGAATGTTCTTGTTCTTAAGGGTGAACTGACAGCAAAATAATAATAATATTGTGTGTAGGTAGATAGTAGAAAAATAGATGATAGATAAATAGATGACAGTTTGATAGATATGTAGAGCGAGAGAGAGAAAGTAAATGCAATATGTAATATTGAGTGTTCATTATGCTATTCTTGCAAAATTTTTGGTGATTTGTAATTTTTTGAAATAAAAGTCAAGGGCAATAAAGGCATCTCTCTAGCTCTAGGTATTAATTTTCTATTACAAAGGTCTGTGCAATGTTACACCATCCAGTTTGGGTTCTGCAAAACTGTCTGCCTGTCACCCAAAAAAAGGTTTGCTTGTGATATGTAGCCTCTCCCATAGTCACCACCCATAATAGATCTTGCAGAACCAAGGATTTCCTCCTGCAGAATAAAATAGAAGTAAACTCTACATCTTCAAGTAGATTATATGCAGATTTTAAGGAAACTTGGTTGTAGTAAAAGAAATAACAATCTAGAGTCCTGATCGGTCTCAGGGGTACTTGCTAGAACTACACTAACTACGTGGAATATTAAGCCAGTCAGCAGGGTTCCCTTTGCAATATTTCAACCCTATGTATATATTATTGAGAAGGTTAGGAAATATAAACAGGTCAAAAGCTGACATAAGAGTTACCAGAGAAAATAAAGGTAGATGGCAATCATAGGCTATAAGTCACTACTGAGCCAATTAAGACTCAAAAGTTCAGCAACGGGTCTCTGACAAAACCAGCCAGAAGGCCAGATGGAGAAAGAACTTGCCTTCCCGATAGAATTCCAGAGAGCAAGAGCAAGAGGGTCAGCCCTGAGACTCACCAATGGAATAACCAAGTATAACTGCTATGAGAACAGAGGGGCATTACCACTGTGGAAAATCTGCTCTCTCTGAGAGAATGTGGGCATTTTCTATGCTCATCTCCCAACAGTTCTGGTCAGCAAAATCCAAGTATAAGAAAGGGAGTCCTAATATTAAGGAAAACTAACAAGATACAGCCCAAATCACTTAATCAGAAAATTCAGACAGGGAGGGGACATAACAAAGTGGTCAAGGCAGACTTTCTGCCTGAAGGGTTAATTAAGACATGCCCCCCGCTCTTAAGTCGAATTATTGAAATGCAGAGTTAAGAGTTGCACTCTTAGATATTAGAAATGGTTGTGTTAGCAATTCTCAAACTTAAGGCATAAGCTTCCTTTGGCCATAGTTAAAAAAAGAAGATGCAGACAAGAAATCATATTTAAAAGAATACTCCTTACCTTTGTTAGTAGTGTCCTATAGTCACAGGATCACAGCAGTGAGAAAAGCATGTGCAGGCCAAAGAACCTCCTACCTCTGGTGTGAAAATAGTCATATTTATCTGAGCCAGATTTCAGTAGCTTAGAATGGGAAGACATTTTGAGCAAAAAAAGTCAGTGTTAGAAAAAATGTAAGGAGCGAAAAGCCAAAGAAGACAGGACATGGGAATTAGTGAATGTGTAAGAGTCTGCCCCACCTAAGTTATCATACATGGAATTTCTGAATCTAAATCAGGTCCTACAGGAATCACAAATGTCCTAAAGTATTCAAACTGTCAGAAATAAAGGAATGCTTTAAATGTGGTATTACATATGGAATAATAGTGTCTAAACTTTTTGAGTACTTAACGATGTTCCAGGCACTGTTCTAAGTGTATTACCTCATTTACTTTTCAATTCTTTGAGTTAGAGCCTAAGGCACAGTCAAGGCTTGAAACGAGGAGGGTTGACTCTAAAGTGTGTGCTCTTAACCAGTACTCTATGCTGGAATGTTATTAAAACGTTACAATCATCTTTTTTGGAGACAATTTAATGGCCTGGTAAAGAGTTTCAAAATACAAATAAAAAGTACTGGCAAACCTATATATGCAGCATTCTCCTCAAAATGGTAATATGAAGAGAAGGAAAAGATTAGAAGGCAATGTACAAGATGTTAATAGTGGTATTCTCTCAATGATGGTTTTACAGTAATTTTTATTTTCAACTTTCTATTTTTCTGAATTTTTCAAATTTTCTAAAATGTTGCCTTTTATAGTCAGAAAAACTTACAAGTGCTATATAGAAAAGAAATATTCTGGAAATTTAAAAAATAACTGGCAAATATTGGTAGAAACCATCTTAATCCTTGAGAAACAGTGTTCCTCAAACTTCATCATGTGCATATCACTTGCGCAATTTTTGTCATATGAATTCAACCTTTGCTATTATTTACCTAATAGTTCTTTAAATTGACTCACTAGTTGTACTTAGCCTCCTAAATAATATCTATGAAATCATGCTTTTGCTATGCTATAGGGTTTTTCTCAATGTAAACTAAAACAAAAGCCTAAGTATTAAAATCCACTAGGCCACCACAGTTTGAGTAGCCCACTTTGGGGAAGACTGTGATCCTATTACTTGCTTCAGAATCACTTATGTAGCCTTGTTAACAAGATTCCTGGCCCCCCCTCTCCCTCCCCATAGAGCTACAGAATCAGAATCTTTGGGAGAAGGGGTCTGGGAATCTGTCTTTTTAACAGGCTCTTCAGGAGATTCTAATACAGCCTAAAGCTTAAGAAAAATCACACTGTGGGTTCCCTAAGGGATATATAATGGTCAAGGATTCGGTATGGAATCTGAGGTAATTAAGACATTTAGCAAGATAATGGGGATGAAATCCAGAATTGTACCAGGCCACCTCAGGAGATAGCTTGTGGAGAGCATTAAGACAACCTGGAAGGTGGTGGAGGGGGGAAGTTAATTATTGCAAAATAAATGAAATCCCGTTTCTTTGTACCAAGAATGACACCCCAGGAGAGTTCCTTCATGTCTTCTATTTGAGTGACAGTTTTTACTGCTGTGAAATCTCACAAGGTAGTAGTATGTGACAGATACAGTTGATGTTAAGATAGGTCTACAAAGGTAGTGATAGATGGCTGCCAAAAATCAGACATCCAAATAAGTTGCTGCAGCAGAGAGAGTAGTAGAACCCAGCAGGGGAGAGCCAGTTGAGAATCGACACTGGTGGGGAAAGCAGAAGTTGGCTAACCAATGGGAATTAGAGATACCAGAAAATGTAAACCGACAAGAACTGAACGAAGAAAGCTGCTAGAAGCGAATTTCAGTAAAGGGAGACCTGCTTTTGTTGAGAAGATGTTTTGATAAGTCTGCAGCTGTGGGTTGGAAGGAAGCCTCAGGGCCTGGTTTCAACCTGGAGAAGAAAGATTCTCTGAAAAATAAGGTGGCAGAACTGGAAAAGGCCTGGGGTCAGGGGCAGAGTCTAGGAAGGGGGCTCTCTGGTGGCTCTCAGCTCCAAGGAGATGCTTGGGAAGAGATGTCTAATAGGGATGGATGTTTCTGGTGAGATGATGATGTTCTGTGATGTGGCCCTTCTCCTACAAATCACCAACAAAACTACACATAACATGAGGTCTGTGGATGACCAGATTCCCAGAATTTCATGAGGGAGGGGCAGTGTTGCATCAATGTAGCATGTGCTCTGTTAACACATACAGAGAAAAAGACAGATGCTATTTGTATTATACAATTAACGGAGAATTTGCAAGTGTAAAAGACTGAGATAGAGAGTGGAGATGGTTTTGCTCAAACACGTTAAGAGAGGTGTGTGGGGCAATGTAGGTTTATGGGAGTCCACACACACACAAGTTAGGCCCAAGGAATCTAGCCCGAATAGAGATGGGCTTGGGAAGAAGTACCTTGTGAGGAAATATTTTTGGAAGCTTTTCACTCAGGGACAAAGGTAAGACCTTCACTGGGTTATTGCAAGAGCAATGGAGCTAAGGGGTTTGTTTGTAGTTTGTATCAAAGTGCTCAAGAGGAAGAAAATTTCCCCTCAAGGTGGACAAATATGTGAGCAATAGGGAGGTGGATTCTTCAGTAACACGAGACGTGTGTCTGAGTACAAAGTCAATGTAAAGGGTTTTCTCTCTTGAGACAATATAGAAATCATGCTGTGATTTGAAAAGGGTCTGATAAAGATGACAAGGGGAAAATATGGAAAGAGGACTTGAAACTCTGAAATAGTACAGCCTTAAACTGTGACCTGGAAGCTGTTCTCGTTCAGATCCAGGGTAGCATGGAGTACACAGGGCCCACTGAAAAGTTACTTCCCATCCAGCAGTCCCAGGTTTTTCCCATTTAACTATTTCATACTCATTTTCCACGTGATTTTATTTTCTCAATGTCCATTATTTTTTCTCCAAAATAGGTAACATATTTATTTCTGTTTTCTTTTCTACTATACACACCTCATTTTGAATTTTGATTCTATTCTTAATATCAGTGGTTCTCAAGAATTTTCCAGCCTCACAGGTCCTTTGGATTCCCATTTCCCCCAGTTTTCACATTAAATCTTGCAAAAACTGAAAGTCACCCCCCACCCCACCCTGACCCCCCCAATAAAAAAATCCAGGGTATCTGACCAGCAAGTCGATTTGAAATGGAAGGGAAAGGAAGCAGTATTCCATAGAATTGCTTCCACAGGGCATCAGGTTTCAGGGGGTTGAGGTAATACACTGTGTCTCTTAGCACCATGAAATTGACTTGACCCTTTCAAGTTTAACAGCTACAGGTTCAATAAGGTTATGAGACAATAACAAGTTTGTCATGAGTCATGAACGTGCCCCTAAGGTCTTCCCTATTTCTGCCAAGAGAAATGCATGAGGGCGTGGGGGGATCCTCAGGATGAGGAGGCACCAAAGAGGGGCTTTCCTTGCGTTTTGTACCGCTGACCACGTCATGATGAAATGCCCACAAAATTATTTTACATGGTAGTAAAAACTGCTCTTGACTAGCCTCCGGCTTCCGGGAATAGTTTCTTACATCTTATAGCACCAGATTGCCTCACCAGCCACAGATGATAGAATAAGACCCAGGCACTGCACGTGAACAGTCACACCACAAGGCTGTGATGAGGACCTGAGAAAGCTGAAGCCAAGTGACAATGCTAGAGACCTATAGCATTTGAGGAAAGAGAAAAGTTTGTGAGCACATGCTACCATTCATCCAGTGCCTGATACAGCTTGTCTGGTCTGGCCTTTACTAGTAGCTCAACAGTTTGAGGAAAAGAGGGGCTTGGGCTTGCAAGTGAACATTTAGCAGTGAGGGAGAGTAAGAATACAAAATTGGTGGTGTGGAGCAGTGCCAGTTGGCCCTGACACACTGCTGAGAATGTGCTTACTTTGGAGAGAAACATATACTGATCCCCACAGCACACTGAGCCCTCACAGGGCAAAGGTCACTCTCATGCACTTCTGCTCCCACCAGTTGAGTTCTATACTTACCAAGACTCAGGCTATTTATTCCCAGGCCTGTTCTATGCCAGTTAAACTGGTCATCATCCTTAATAAATTAAATTAAATATTACACAAACATATGGACTATGAGTGCAAAAAACAAGAGTTTATCTGTGAAAATTTGGTTGAATATTTTGAAGAGATTCACTAAAAGTGAGTTGCTGGGCAATGGTAAAAGTGGAAAAGCAATTATAAAAATCTGGAAGGATTCCACACTCAGTTTTCCCAGCAGGTGTCTTTAAGTTTTTGCTTTCCTTTAAAGAAATGATAAATGGAAATAGTAGAGGCTGTGTAATGGATGTGGTTTTTAGGCAAGAAAGATGAGGCTGAACTACAATCAACTGACCAACATTCAAAGAAAAAAACAGGACATTACATCAAAAGCTTGGCAAATGAAAGCGCAGTCATTTTAATTTAAAATAAAAGTTTTATTTATATATTTATGATTTTTTTAATGATCCACCTCTCTAGCCAACATCTTCCATTAACCAACTAACTCCCTGTCCTGATTGCTTTGGAAAAGGGCTTCGATGGAGCTTCTCTCATTATTATATGATAAGATCCCTAGGGTCAGGAATCCCCAGGATTGGTTCAAAGGGCAGTAACATTTCAAGAAGGAGGAATTTCTAAAGATCTTGTGGGATTCAAAGCTCCTTCAATAGCAGCCTAATCATGACAAAAAAGGTCAGGTATTTCTTCTTATCAGCTAAAAGTGAGACTATAAAGCAATAGCATAAACCCAATTTACAAATCCCTTACACACTAGCTTTGAAATTGAAATTCTTGATAAATTTAGAAGCAGTTTCAGAATTTACATTCTTTCCATTTTATGAATGAAGACTCTATGAATTATTTTAAATTACATGATTTCAAATTGACTTTTAATTTGTAAAAAACCAGGACCACCCTGTATCTGAAGCAATTCTCTCCTTCTAAATATTTGAAGTAAGCCTCCTGAATAAAGTTTTCTCTTTTGGGGCAACATCCCTCAGGCTTCTGCCTCTGAGCTTTATTTTGGCTTATAAACTCGATCTTTTCTGAGCTGCTTCCTGGACCAATTCACTTTGAGTCTTTCTCTTTCCTCTTATGCTATAGGTCTATAGCAATGTCACTCTGTTTCAGCTCTTTCAAATTTCTCAATCCAGAGCTTGATAAAGACTTTGCAGGTTGTTTTATTTTTAAAGTAAAGAACCATGATAGCTATCTACAAAAGCATTTAACACCTCCAGGCAATTAGATTTCTTCAACATGTTTCCCTCTATCACTGGGTTTTTGACAACCGTGTCAAACAACTTTAGACCCCTTTTAGTATTTTTCAGATGACCTGTTACAGTCTTTTGGATTAACTACGAGGCCGTGATACACATTATCTTGGATCTACCAAATGGCTTTGAAAAGTGTTTCTCAAATTGAATTCTAGGACACTGAAAGATCAAAAGTTCTGAGACACATGGTTCCCTAACAAAAGGAACTGTTCTGCTCTCCCCTTCCCTTTTCAGTCTGAATTTCCTGCTTTTATTCAGAAGTAGCTCATTTATCTGGAGTCCCCTTATGCAGTTATGTCAATCAACTACATAGAAACTAGAAGTTGAGCAAAAAGTTTCTAAACCTCCAAACATATCAAAATGTTGTGTATGATGCTTGGGCCTTTTACCCTTTTTAATTCTTTTCTTTAATATACATGTTTATTGAGTTACAATTCATATATCATAAAATTCACTCTTTTGAAAGTGTATAATTCGGTGGTTATGCAGTCATCACCATCTAATTCCACAGCATTTTCATCACCCCCAAAAGAAACCCCAACCTATTGGCAGTCATTCCTCACATTCCTCTCCTCTCAGCCCCAGGCAACTATTAATCTGTTTTCTGTCTCTATGGATTTGCCTATTCTGGACATTTCATATAAACAGAATCGTACAATTTGTAGCCTTTGTGTCTGGCTTCCTTCACTTGCCATAATGTTTTCAAGGTTCATCCATGATGTACCAAGAATCAGTACTTCTTTCTTATGGTTGAATAATATTCCATTGTATGGATATACCACATTTTATTTATCCATTCATCAAATGACCAGCTGATGGACATTTGGGTTGTTTCCCTTTTCAGCTCTTAAGAGCAACGCTTCCGTGAAAATTCATGTGTGAGTACTCTTGGGGGAGCTATTTAGGTCTTGTTCTAAACCCGTTTACTCTTGGCAATTTAATGTCCCAACCCATAGCAGATTAGAATTAGCAAATTAGAAGTGAAAGGGGAATTGCTCAAGGCAGGCACATTGAAAACAATGAGAAATGACAATGGGGAAGGAACACATAAACAGTATAAAAGGGAGACATAAATTTAAATTTAGAGATCAAAGGTGATCTACGTGCTTCACTTTCCTCATTTCTCACATGGGGGAGGGGTCTGATATAGTAATATCTACTTATGGAAAAGATCACTGCATTCTTCCCTTCTTCTTTACTAACAGAATCTCGGTTTTTGGAGAGGAAGTGTACCTTTCTAAATTCCCAGTCGCCGTTACACAAAGGGTGCCATATGACCCAATTCTGGTCAATGAGATGTAAGCAGAAATCTTCTGGTTTTGTTTTGTTGTTTAAGTTTTTCTTTCTTGTAGATATACTTTGCTGATATATTCTGTTTTCTATTATAGATCCACTCTCCTCTCTACTCTGGGTGTCCAAACCTAAACCTACATGATCCACAGATTCTCTTGATTCTGGCTTTCAGTTGGGTTCAGCCAATGGGAGTCACTAGCAGGAGACTGGAAGGGGTGGGAGGACAGTGCTATCCAGGGGGTGGCCCTCACCGAGAGCCATGGCTACCCTCTTTGGGTTCTGATTGCCACTCCCTCTCCTTTCCCCTCAGGGCCAGCAATGGTAATGGCTTCCCACCGTTGTTAGCCTCAGGGTGTTTCACCACTTTGTCTTTCCCTTATCCTTGTCCATACTGTTGTAAACAGACCCCTTGTTGCACTGTCTTCAATTATCCAGTTTGAGTAGGCCATCTATTTTCCTGCAGTAGTTACTCTCTCTTCTTGTCACTTTTTTCTTGCTACCTAGAACAGGGCAATGGTACCTGGAACTAGAGCAGCTACCTTACAACCATGAGGATGAAAGCTACTTGCTCAGAATGGTGGAACAGAGAGAAAAAGTTTGGTTTCTTGATTTGTGGAGCTACTGGATTGCCTGCCTCCAGCCTTCTTGTCATGTGTGAAAAATAAGCCTGTGTTTGGTTCCATGCCAGTTGGATTTGCTATTTGAAGCCATACAATCCTACATGAAACACTATTTAATAGGGTTTTCTGAGGATAAATAACATAATGCATGTGAAGCATTTAAAACAGTGCTTGATGCATAACTTGATTAACGTTATTTTATCTTTATCACCATCATGACATATGAATTTAGTTAGAGGAAAGATCCCAACACCACTCAATTGACCTTAAAGATATTATTCAATAAATACTTTTGAATTCCTATTATGTATAAGGTACTGCGCTGGTTTGAAAGTATTATGTTCCCCAAAACACCTTTATCTTTGATGTAATCTTGTGTGGGCAGACGTATCAGTGTTGATTAGGTTGTAATTCTTTGAGTGTTTCTGTGGAGATGTGCCCCACCCAACTGTGGGTGATGACTCTGATTGGATAATTTCCATGGAGGTGAATGGATCTAAATTAAATCACTGGAGCCATATAAATGAGCTGACAAACAGAAGGAACTCAGTGCAGCTGTGAGTGACATTTTGAAGAGGAGCTACAGCCAAGAGGGACACTTTGAAGAACACCCAGGAGCTGAGAGAGAAGCTGCAGATGAGAGACAGTTTGAAGATGACCATTGAAAGCAGACTCTTGCTCCAGAGAAGCTAAGAGAGGACAAACACCCCAAGAGCAACTGAGAGTGACATTTTTGAGGAACTGCAACCTAGAGAGGAACGTCCTGGGAGAAAGCCATTTTGAAACCAGAACTTGGAGCAGAATCCGGCCACATGCCTTCCCAGCTACCAGAGGTTTTCTGGACACCATTGGCCATCCTTCAGTGAAGGTACTCGATTGCTGATGTGTTACCTTGGACACTTTATGGCCTTAAGACTGTAACTGTGTAACCAAATAAACCCCCTTCATAAAAGCCAATCCATTTCTGGTGATTTGCATTCTAGCAGCATTAGCAAACTAGAACAGGCACTATGTGGGATATGATGCAGGGACAGTTTCATGGGCAACTTGTCTTAATGCTCTGTTGTTGCCATCTTGAAATTCTTCATAAGTTTTGAACAAGAGTCCACTCATTTCATTTTGCACTGGGCCCTGCAAGTTATGTAGCCAATCCTGTCATGAGGAATAGGAAATTCTTTTTGTTCCGAATAATAAATAATGTTCCTAAAAATTGCCATGTGTTGCTCTGAACCCTTTATTCTGCTAAATATACTCTGTTTAAGAAGACTAAGAAATATACAGCACATTTTAGAAACACATTATCAAACATGATGCAACTAAATGAAGTTTTGTCATTTAACAAGTAAACCTTATTTCACTAATTTACAACAAAAACAACTGACGTGCAGGGACTTTTCTGATAAAATGGAATGATGGAATGCACCCTAAAGAACTGCAGATAGCAACACCTAGCCATACACCAGTTTCAGTCAGGAGAGAGAGTTTATCAGAATGGACAAGAATGCCATACTAATCAATGTATATCTGCAACACTCTTTATAAGCTCCTCTTTGTAAATGGAACTTAGCATCAGCCAATCAGAACATTTTCTCACTTGCTTCCACATTTGCCCTATGTAAGCTCCCCCTTCCACCCCCTTCTACTTATGAATGGGATGATGCCTTATTCATGAATTGCTCAATAAAGCTGTGAGATTGTAAATTGCATGGAGAGTTTTTCTTTTAACAGGGGAAACTGAGGCCAACACCTCAGAGCACACATCTAAGTGTTTATGAACACGTAAATCTCAGCTTGGTTATTTAATTTGTAATTTGGGCACAACGTTAGTGGGTATTTAGTGAGGGACCAAATGTCTCAGGGGGTAGTAAAACAAAAATATAACTTCTTTTGTCTGTCTATGGCTTGGAATTATATAAGCTGTCAAGAAAGAAAAAAAATCTTGTTTTTAATATTCAGGTAAACATTGGTCATAATGATAATGAATGCTGGTATGCCCCGGGAGCCGTTGGTGCTGCTTGTTTCATTAAGGTAGACATGGTGTGCCTTACATGCAGCTTAATTTTAAGATTTTAATAAAGGAAAAATCTGTAGGAAGTGTGGTGTATTATCACACTTAAAGTAGCCAATTAAATTGGTCTCCTGATAAAGGCTACTTTATAAACTCATTTATCACACAAGTTAGCTTGGTCTGACCTTTCCACCCCTTCTTGGATAAGGATGGTACCAATTTCTCAACAGCAAAATTATTGATATTTTTTTGACAGAGCTTCTTCTCCAGCTTGATTTTCCTTCTTTTCTGTGTTTCTATTCCTGTGTTACTTTCTCAAACAGTGACCAGAGTCCTATTTACATGTTGGCAAGAAAAATACTATTTGGAAGGATATGGGAAGCTGTATCTTAATGTCCAAGCTCAAACAATTTATGAAGGCATTTTGCTCAATATGGAGTATTTCCTTATTCAATAAACTGAAGAAAATGTTGATTATCTATTGAAGCTAGGCATGCTTAACAAGCAAATGTCAATCCTTTTTCTGTTGAACTGTTGAATCTCAGGAACTTTAGTACCTTTCTCCTGAATTTTAATACTGATTCCTACATGGTAAATTACCATCCATTCATCACATGTGATATTGACATAAAGAATTTGCTCAGCTAATTGAGAATCTTTCCCTTTATCAATAATTTTTCACGATTTGGGCAAGGCATCTCTTTCCAGAGAATAATTTGAAGGTAATGACAGCCTTTTACCAGATTTGGGAGATTTAAAGAAAATAACTATCTTATTGCAAAAACTCTATCTGAAGCCAGTCTTTCTAAAAGATAAAGATTTTCCCAGAAAAATAAAGGGAGGAGGGGTGATGGATGGGAAGAGAATTTACATTTACTGGGTACCCATTATAAGCCAGGGACCATGCTGAGAGCTTTATGTACATTAGCTCCTTCAATGCCATGAAATGGATTTTGTATTTGCATTCTGTATGTAATGCAACTAAGGCTCAGAGAGGTCAAGTAATTCATGGAAGTCACACAGCTGATCAATGGTTGACCTAGGTTCTAACACCAAGTCTGTCAGATTAAATTGCATTCTTTCCACTCTGCTAAGCTATGCTATGTGAGCAGGTATGATCTATATGGTCCCTATACTCAGAAAGAGGCAGCAACCCAGCGACCCAACTGGTTCAGATCCATGGAGTTTCCTTGATTTCTTTTTCAGTAGTGTTGATGGAGTGATAAGAAACCATTAACCCACATAACTCTGATCTCTTGCCCATGGGCGAAAGCAAACAATCTTTAAGTGAGAGGCTGGGACACTGAAAATCTCTGGGTGATCTCACAGGGAGAAAGGGGACTATCTCTGCTTCCTAACAATGGTGGTCTTTGTTTCTTCTTAATTGTTGGGATTTTATTCTAAGGAAGGAAGTTATTATATATTTTCTCCTGTGCTACTCAAACTATTACTGATAACCACCCAGACCAACTGCATGAATCAATGATGAGTTCAATACCCTAGTATTCTGGATGATTATTCTAGAGGTATATTCTAGAATATTGTTCTAGAGGGAACTTCCTGTGCTAATACACACATTTGTAAATATCAAAGCTAAGAAGAGATTCCTCCTTGCTTTGGATTGTGTTAAAAGTTCCCCAAATTTAGCCCAACTTTGTCAAAGCATCCTTCAAAGAACTACTAAGCTCGAAAACAAATAAAGAATATGTGTAGATTAGGATTAAGAGGTAAGAATTAGTCTCAGGGAGTTTTTACTGAATATAATGATATTTGTCTCACCAGTACTATGATTCATCCAAGCTAAGTTTGAAGACACAAGCTACCCCATTCTGATAGAAGTAAAATGAATTCTATTTGAGTTATCAAGTTGTCCTCCAACAATTAAGAACACTAGGGATCCAAAGCAATCTCACATTTTGAAACTTACTTTTTTCTGATTACAAAGCTAATACAATTTTACTAAGTTTTTTAGAAAATGCACTAATAAAAAAGAAGAAAATTAAAATCCGTGATAACCATTGTTCTAGTTTGCTAATGCATCCAATGGGCTAGTGCCCGTGTGGGTTCGATCCCCACTCTCGGTACCAAAATCTGTTCTAGTTTGCTAATGCTGCAGAATGCAAAACACCAGAGATGGATTGGCTTTTGTAAAAAGGGGGTTTATTTGGCTACATAGTTACAGTCTTAAGGCCATAAAGTGTCCAAGGTAACACATCAGCAATCGGGTACCTTCACTGGAGGATGGCCAATGGCGTCCGGAAAACCTCTGTTAGCTGGGAAGGCACGTGGCTGGCGTCTGCTCCAAAGTTCTGGTTTCAAAACGGCTTTCTCCCAGGACGTTCCTCTCTAGCAAGCTTGCTCCTCTTCAAAACGTCACTCACAGCTGCACTGAGTTCCTTCTCTTTGAGTCAGCTCATTTATATTACTCCACTGATCAAGGGCCACCATGAATGGGTGGGGCCATGCCTCCATGGGAATATCTCATCAGAGTCTTCACCCACAGCTGGGTGGGGAACATTCCAAGCAAATCTAATCAGCACCAAATTGTCTGCCACACAAGACTACATCAAAGATAATGGCATTTGGGGGACACAATACATTCAAACTGGCACAACCATTTATTAACATTTGGTGTACATCCAGTCTTTCTTTGGCCTTTTTAAATAACAATGGTGTACCAGTCAGGATTCTTAGCTGCAAACAACAGAGAGAGCAATGGCTCCCTTATAAGTAGAAAGGAATTTATTGAAAAGACATTTGGCAGCTCAGAAATTCACAGGAAAGCCTAAAGAACCAGACTTGGAAAAGAGCAGGAGAAGAAGTAACAAACGGAGGTTGAGGAGCCAAAACTGCAGGCCAGATTGTGCCATGGAATCATTCTGGTTATACCCTTAGGCTATCATGATGAAAACCTTTCACCAAAGCTTGTACTTCTGCCATAGCCAGACCAGACACTAATGCTGGCTCTGTGGGCCCTGCTGCTCTGGAAACTGTGTTGCCCCCAGAGATGAATGGGTTTTCTACTGTCCTTGCTTCTGTAATTTACTGGCTCCCAATTCCAAGTCTGAATGGGCTGGGTGCATGGTCAAGCCCAGGCAACCTGGCTGTCCCAGCTGTGAGGAATGGTAATGGAGAGGCTCTTAACTTCTTGCCTCTGTAAAGGTAGGCAGGTTTCACTGTGCAAGAATCACCTGGTGAGAGATTCCCCAATCTGGGAAGGGAGTTCAGATGTTAGGCAGCCCAAATCCCATGTGATGTCTGCCACAATGAAATCATACAACTTTCATTAGCTCTGTAGCCTGTTTTTCCCTCAAACATTTAATCATGTCTATTTTCCTAAAACATGAAATATTTTTCAAAACTAAGATTTTCAATGCCTGTGTAATGATAGTCTCAATTTGATTGGTAAATAGCATATTTGTTACAAAGGTGGAAGCATAAATCATAGTGCAGGATAATCTGAATTATGTTTCCAGCTTCAATTAGCACCAGGCAGGGAGAAGTCAGCCACTTGAGCTCAAGCCTTTATATCTTGGGGCTCTGCCTGAGAGGGCTAGTTAACCAGGATGAGTCAGGACGGACTGGAGAGGACAGAATAAGGAACCGTCTCTGCCCTCTAGGCTGGAACAGGCTGTGTGAGCACAAGCCCAGCTGCAGGAGTTCAGTCCAACAGCAAAAGAACTTTATATCTGACCTGGTTGTAGTCCAGTCAGGAGGCTGGCAGGATTGGGGCACAATGCCTAACGAAGAATCCAGAAGCTGTTGACATTCAAGGATTGAGTGTCCCAGCCCCTGGCTTGAGGTTCAGGAGCAGCCTGGGAGGCAAAAACATGAGAACAAGATGGTTTAGATCTAGAAGGACCCATAATAGATGAATTACCAGGATGAAGCCTTAGGGCAAGGAACATAAATACCAGGGCTTATACATAAGTGTATAAGACCAGTGAATAATATGGGAGCAGGTCTCTGAAGCCCAGATATTGGAACTAAGGCACACATTCCATGCTAGCTGGTCGACAATGTGATATTGGCTCAATTTCCTTAAGTCCTTCCTGACTAAGGCTGGGTCTGGGTTATTCAGTTGCAGGGGAAGGGTTGGCAGAACAGCTACAGATGGAACCCAGGGATATCTGCCTCCAACCCACCCCTGCCTCAGTAAGGACAGCTTCAGAGACTGGGAACAAGGCCATGTGAGCCTAACTCTATTAGCTGAGGCTGTACATCTGTGTGTCAGGAAATTGACTGGAAAGAAAGGGCAGAGATAGGGAGAGGGAAATGAGCTCCATATAAGAGCACTGAGGAAAAACATTCCCTCTCTAGAGTCTTTGTTGGTTAGTATGATGCTGTGGAGATCTACCTCTTTGGTTCTCCCTGAGACCCCATTATAAAAGGTTACTTTCTCTCCCAGTTCAACTCTTATATGGTGCCCCGATTCCTTCAGGGTTTCCTGAAAATCCTGAAAAGAGTTTCAGATCCCCTGGAGATTATTTACAAATACCACAGCTCAACTCCTTTGCCCTGGGGATTCTTATCTTTTAGATAGTCTGCAACTTGTTGAATGCCGAAGGATCCAGCAAACCTACACAGGGTGGAATCCACATATGGACTAAGGGCCCTCAGGTCTGAGGGTGGAATTAATTGGAGTAGAAATTGTGAATCTAATTCATGTAACTCTGGGTTTTGATTCCATGCAATTTTAGCCATGAGAACATCATTCATAGAAAGTATCAGTGGCTTGTTTTGCATGGACCAACAAGAGAGAAGACTGCACCGACCATGATATGATTACACTTAAGGAAGTGTAATTACTCTGCACAACTGTGTCCATGTCCGATACGTTGATATTGTGGAGGCCGTGAACCTGGCAAAAAAGCATTACAATAAATTAATGTCATCATTCCTTAGGAGGTCATGTCACAGTTGCCTGCAAGCATTGGATGGAACTATCTTTTAAAAATAGATGTGTTTTTGCACTCTTGAAACTACTTCTTTTCTTACTCTATGTCATAGCCAGCCTTGTTTAAGCTGACGGTAAAAAGAGGTTTTGGAGGTTTTCCACCACAAGGTTATTTAAAGTTCTTTGAGCTGCCGCCAGACCTTCATTTAGCATTTTAATAAACTTCCTGGGCCAAGGAGTAATTTTCCTGTGTCCTCTTTGTCCTCAGCATGAAGTAATAGTACAAAAGAGGGTCATCATTTTTAGGCCAGTCATCTGCATTAATTATAAAATTATTCTTACAAATAACCAGACAGAAGTTCTGGGCTTCAGAAAAAAAGGAGGGGGCAGGCTTCTTTCTGTGATTAACATTTAAAAAGGGAGTCATAGACACATCAAGGATTTAAGAAAGTGCCAACAGAAACATTTTTTACACAGATAGTTAGAAAGGACATTAAAAGAAACTGCACATACAGTCAAGTTATAGCAAGATAACTAGAAGTGAATTGCCTAAACATTTGCTTACTTGTGGTGTCCTTATCTGAAACCTCTCTGAAGGCAGAAGTACCAATGGGCTCACATGTTTACATGGTGATATGGAAATCAGCCTCCAAGACAGTTAGTTGTAAGGATCCCCAGAGAATGTTTTGGAACCTGCATCTCTGGTTTCTTGGGTGCACTGTGATGACTTTTCCGTTCTAGGCATTGGGCCAAAACTCGGTTTCAAGAAAATAATTGCAAAAATATTTAAATAATTTGCATGAGGTTTGTAAAAGCAAAGGAAAGTCTGCCTGCTCCAGTCCCACAGGAGATTTCAAGACACAATCAATGTAAGGCCGCAAAACACTGTTTAGACAGAATAATTATCAGCCCTTTCCCTTCTCTTTCATTATTAAACTGAGGCCTATTCCCTCAGAGGGTTTCACCTGGCATATGGAAATACTGTTGTTGCTAAGTCCCCTTTATGGATGTTCAAATAGGCTAAGTAAATTCACAGTTTACTAAATTGGCTCATTCATGGGCATTATTTGACATGAAGTTGCTTTTATGGCATGATTAGCTTTTTTGTTTCTCTTCATGTTATAATCAAGTATGATGGAATTATATAGGATGTTTACTAACTATGTGCAGAATTCTTTGAAAATATATCCCTCTGCTGAGTTCATTTCCTTAATTGTTGATTCCTTGAAACTGAGCTCAAAGAACCCTCCCTAAGTGACAGGATTATCAAAACTGTTCACAAAAGGATACAGAGGATTGAAAACATATTAAGACAGAAAAAGTGAAACTGTGTTTAAATCATGTTATGGCTATCAATGCCTAAATTACAGTATGGTTATTTCTTTAGGGAACTCCTTAAAGTATTATTTGAATTGCATTAAATTGAATGGAATTGAATATTTAGAAAGATCCTTGAAGTGGCTTTATCTGATATATAGAAATACGGCTATGTTTCATATTGTATTTTATTGATTTTGATAGTTGACAAATGGATATGTTGAATAAATTGTACTGTTAGAGTGCAAACAAAATACATTAACTTTTCCTGCCACCCCTATCCTCAAACACACACACACACAGACACACACTGTGTTCAAATCCACTCTGTGGAACTAGTTTGCTTCTTGCCTTTGTACAGGAATGACTGCATATATACAAGGCCGGTTGGAAACATTTAGTCGTGTCAGTAATTAAAATGCCTAGTTCTGTGTAATAGTTAAAACTTGAAACTTGATTTGAAGTTCAAGTCTCTTTTCATGTTCTGAGTCTCCAGCAGGAGACAGTGTGCCAGCAGCTGGCTGCTTCTCTCTTTACTCTGCCATGTCTTCCTGCCATTCCCTAGCTGTGACTTCTGACTCTCCAGAGTTGGGGTGTGGGTGAGGGAGAAAACAAGCGTTAAGGAAACAGGCAGAAGTTTCCTTGACTGGTACTATCCTGAGCTGGTGTTGGTGTCTTCAGACTTGGTGAATGTTTAAGCCTGACTTTTTCTTCCATGGACACGTCTATGCATTTTTTGGAGTCTCCCACATCATTGGATAACAGTCACCTGATGGGCCTTTGAAAAACAGAAATGTATTTTTCTTTCTAGCTGGCCTTTCCTGATTCCCCCGTTGGCCCCAGCGTTTCTAGTAGAAAACTTCTACCTCTTTATGCTGAGAACTTCCAGGTGGTCCTTTTGGACAGGACTTAGACAGCTCTGGCCTGACTTGGTCATGTATGGCTCAGTCGTGTCCACAAAACATTGACCTTGACACTACAGTTATTTCTCTCTACTCTGTGTCTACCAGTAGCTTGAGCCAGTAGGTATTTGTTCAGGCCTGTGTCAGACATGCAGCCACCATACTCTAAAGAACACAGCAGACACTCTCTGGGTGGTCCCAAAAGAGACACTCTTATACTTGAGGACAAGAGGAAGCATCTCCCACCCTGCTCCCTTTGGGGGATTTAGACTCACGGTGCCACTCTCTCTAAAAATATCTCCTGGCCTCTCCTACCTCATTTTATGGGCTAGAGGTGGGCAGTTTTTACTACCTGTTTTGAAAGTCCTGTTCAGCTGGTCTCACAATTGTCTTTGGAATGTTGCTGTAGATGGAATCCAGGAATACACAAATGATTGTGCTGCCTGTACCCTTCACAAAGATGCCTGGCTAAGGGAATAAATAAAGGCTCAAACCCAGGCCTTGCTTCCTTAGCCTCACAGTGTATCAGAAGGTGCAACTTATTGTAATTCACCTGCCTAGTGGGGGTGCCCTTTTTACTAATTTGCACAAAGACACCAATTACCTCAAAACCCCTGCTGAAACTGAGACAGAGTCCCATTTAAAATCCCATTTCAGTTAGATGTGTGGTAGAATTAGTGATTTCTGTGTGTGAAGGCCATCTACGAATATGACTGGCAGCCATAACAATTGTTCAAGAATGTGTCAGAAAATTGCCAAGAACCCAAAAGACACCCATTCTCATTCTATCACCTTTTTTTAGAACAAAATACCAGGTTTTTAAAAGTAGACATATTTTTTTCAACAAGTTTGCTAAGTCAATTTAATGGGAGGAAGAATAGTCTTTTCAACAAGTAGTGCTGTAACAACTGGATACCCATCTGCAAAAGAACAATATTGTACTCTTACCACACACCATATACAAAACTTAACTTAAAATGGGTTACAGACCCAAATGTAAGAGCTAAAATTAAAAAACACATAGCAGTAAATCTGTGACCTTAGATTAGGCAATGGTGTCTTAGATGTGACACCAAAAGCACAAATAACAAAAGAAAAAAATAGATGATGTGTATTTAATCAAAATTAAAAACTTTTGTGCATCAGAGGACACCATCAAGAAAGTGAAAAGACAATCCACACATGTAGAGACAGCATTTGCAAATCATATATCTGATAAAAGACTTGTTCCTAGCTTACATAAAGAAAACTTAGAACGCAACAACAAAAAGACAAATAACCCAATTTAAAAATGGGCAAAGGATTTACATAGACATTTCTCTAAAGAAGATATACAAATGGCCAAAAAGCACATGAAAAGGAAAATGCAAATCAAAACCGTAATGAGATACCACTTCATACCCACTGGGGTGGCTATAACAAAATGACAGACGTTAACAAGTGTTGACAAGTATGTGGAGAAATTGTAATCCTCCCCTCATACACTGCTGATGGTGCAGCCAATATAGAAAACAGTTTGGCAGTTCCTCAAAAAGTTAAACACAGAGTTACCATACAACTTAGCAATTTCACTCCCAGGTATATATCCTAGGAGTGTATTGAAGGGAATGGAAAACATATGTCCACATAAAACTTGTACACTAAAGTTCATAGCAGCATTGTTCATAGTAGCCAAAAGGTGAACCAAAACCAAACTTCCAACAGCTGATGAATGGATAAATAAAATGTTGACTATACATACATTGGGGTACTATTCAGCTAAAAGAAGAAATGAAGTACTGATACATCTTATAGCGTGGATAAACCTTGAAATTATGCTACATGATGGAAATCAAACATAAAAGGCCACATATTGTATGATTCCATTTATATGAAATCTTCAGAGTAGTTAAATCTACAGAAACAGAAAGTAGATTAGTGGCTGCCGAGGTCTCGGCGGGGCAGGGGAGATGATTGGGGAGAAATTGGGGAAGACTATTAATGGGTATGGGGTTTCATTTTGGGGTGATAAAAATGTTCTAAACTTGATTGTGGTGATGGTTGCCCATTCTGCCTTTCACCATTAAGTATGATGTTAGCTGTGTTTTTCAAGGATGGCTTTATCAAGTTGATTGCTAGTTTGCTGAGTGTTTTCATTATGAAAGAGTGTTGGATTTTATCCAGTGCTTTTTATGGATCTATAGAAATGATCATATGGCTTTGTCCTTTATTCTGTTAATATGGAGAATTATACTGATTGATTTTCATGTGTTAAAACAATCTTGAATTCCTGGGATAGATTCCACTTGGTCATGGTGTATAATCACTTTTATACATTGTTGAATTTGGCTCACTAGTATTTTGTAGGGGATATTTGCATCTATATTCATAAGGTCCTTTATATTCTAGATACTTTCTCTCATTTGTCCTTTTAAGGTTTCATGTAACCAACTTGTCAGTAATTTCCCCCTAAGGCTTCACAGTATTTTTTCTTGTTAAGAAAGGCCATTCCCACCCCAAGACTATAAAATGTTGCCCATATTTTCCTTTAATATAATCATTTTCTTTCAGTTTAAAGATTCAATCAATTGGAATTTACCTTTATATTAGGTAAAAGGTAAAGACTTAGTGTCATGTTTTTCTAAATTTATTCAATTCACCAATCTATCAAAATTCATTTATGAAATTATTAAATGCCTACTAAGTGCAAAGCACCATTCTAAGCATTGTAAATCAATTGTGAAAGAACAGGCAAGGTCCCTGCCCTCATGGAAGGCATGCACGTCTCCTCCTCATGGAGGAGACAGACAACAAAAAAAAATTGAAAAAAACAAGGCAATTTCAGACAGCTAACTTTTTCTGAAGGAAATAGAACAAGATGAGATGTTAGAAAATAATGGGGTTGCTCTAGCTGCAGTAGTCCGGGAAGGTGCCTTCTGAGACTATAATGATGAGGAGCCAGCTGTATGAAGAGCCAAGAAAAGTGTTCCAAGCAAGAGGCCTGAGGTAGGAGCAAGCTCGGTACATTTAGGCAACAGAATGAAAGCCACTGTGAAGGAGTGAAGTGAGTGAGAAGGAGAAAATATGACCAGATGCGGTCAGAGAGTTGGGTAGGGGCCAGATCATTCAGGGACTTTCAGGCCTCATTAAAGAAGCCAGTGGAAGTTTTTAAGCAGAAGAGCATATGATCTGACATATTTTTAAAGGGTCCCTTTGACTATTGGGTAAGAATGAATTGTACAGGGCAATAGAGGAAGTGGGGAGATTAGTTAGAAGGGTTGGCAGTAGCTTGGACTAGGGTGGTGTGCCTGAAGATCAGAAAAATGGACAGATTTGGGTTATATTTTGGAGACAATAATAATAACTGTCATTTAATACATATCAAGTCCTATTCTAATCTCTTAGCAACTCATATAATACCCAATGTTACTCTTTGAATTAGATAATATTAGCCCTGTTTTACAGATAAGACAACTTGGTCAAGTAAGTAACTTGCCCAAGGTTACAGAATTTGTAAGTGGTAGAGCCAGGGTCTGAACGTATATAGTCTGGCTCCAGGGCCCGTGTTCTCAGCCACTCAGGTGACTCCTTCTCAAGCAGAGCCAATGGACTGGCTGGTAAAGAAAATCTCAAACGAAGAAGGAAAGGTAAAATCAAAGATGATTTTTATGTTTTTTGACTTCAGCAACTCGGTGGAGAGTGGTGGTGTTTATTAAGATGAGAATTGTTAGGAACTATAGGGAAACTACAATCTGGGTATGGGTGTATGTTTGGTGTGGTGTGGGTGGGTAGTGAAAGGGGAGTTACTTCTGCCATTCCAGTTAGATATATAGGCCAAGTGGAGTGTCACATAGGCAGTTTAATGTATGACATTAGGGCTTAGGAGGTAGGTAAGGTCTGGAAAGTGAAATTTAGGACTCATTGGTAAAGAGTTGGTATTCAAAACCAGAGACAGATGCAGTAGTTCTAGAAAAGAAAAGCAGAAGGCTTATGTTCAAGTGCTATTCCACTTAGATGCAGAAGGAGAAGCCAACAAAAGGGCAGAGAAGGAGCAGTGAGCAATGTAGGAGTAGAGCTGATAAATGAGGCGAATCTTAGAGTCTTGAAAGCCAGAGAGAACTGTTCCAAAACAAAATTTATTAAACAAACCATCCCCTTTCCCACTGATCTGAAATTCCACCTTTATCATAATTTTCCCCATATTTACCTAGGTTTATTTCTAGATTCTATTCTACTCTACTTGTCTATTCAAACAAGGTGCTGTATCAATTACTGCTTTACACTAGATTGTAATTTTCAAAAAATTTCTGGCTCACATATAATTTTTTTCTAGTTTTGCACCAATTTATAATATTCCAAATAATCCCATTGGGATGACTTTAAATTTGTACATTAGTTTGGGAGAACTTTGATGCCTTTTAATAGTCAGTCCTTCTCACCAGAAAAATGGTATGCTTCTCTTCCATTCAGGTTTTCTCCTATGTCTTCAACAAAGATTTATAGTTTTCTTCCTGAAGGTCTAGCATACTAGCTCTTAAATTTATTCCTAGACACTTTATGGTTCTGGTTGCTAACATGAATTGGCTTCTCCTTTTTATTACACTCCTTAATTGATTGTTGCTGGGTTTATCAGAGTTCTTTGTTGTAAGCCACAGACACCAGCTCTGACCAACCTAAAATAAAAAGTAACTGAATGGAAGGAAATGGGAGAACTCATTGGATTAAAGGGGAGATTAAAGAAACAGGCTCAGAATATGACTACTTTTTATAATGATAAGAAAAGCTATGTTCATTAATAAATTTGGTTAAATTAATGATCAAATTAAACTACAAATAGTTAAATGATTTAAAATGGGAATATATTAATATCTTTATTATTTAAATAACTCCTAAAATTGATAAAATTGTAAAACACTATGGTCCCAAAAGATAAATGTGCAAAGTACAAAAATACACAATTTGTAAAGGATAAAAAACAATTAACAAACATATGAAAAATCAGTAAGCCTCACTAATAGTAAAAGAAATGTTACCTCATAAAATACTGGTTTTTCACCTGCCAAACAATTTTGTGTGTGAGTGCAAGTAATCAATTTTGGCAAGGGTGTATGAACGGTATTCTTGTCCACTGCTGATAAAATGCAAAATGGTAAGTTAAGTGTCAAAAGCCTTAAAAATGTTCAGCAATTATATTCAGTGACTGACTCAGTAGATATACTTTCAGGGCTCTATCTTTTGAAAGTAATTCTAAACATAGAATAAGTTTTATGTGCAAAGATGTTCAGTGTAGCTTTATTTATAAAATAAAAAAGGTAGAAGCAGCTCAAATATGGGAAATGGTTAAGTATACTCTAGCATATCCACTTGGTGCAAAATTAAACGCATTTTAAAAGTAAACTTCATAAAAGCCGAATATCTAGAAATGCCAATGTTAACTCGTTAAGGTTAATAAACACCCAACTGGAAGGAAATGCGCTCTAGTGATTATCTTTGGTTCCAGGGACTTAAGTGATGTTTCTTTCTGCTTTTCTGCAATTTACCAAAATTTTCCATGGCGAGTACACTTTAATTCTTTAATATAATAAAATATGAGAAAAAGTGTGCTAGTTTGAATCTATTATGCCTCCCACAAAAGCCATATTCTTTAATGCAATCTTGTGGGGGCAGACTGATTAGTCGGTTGATTAGGGTGGAACTTTTGATTGGATTGTTTCCACAGAGGTGTGGCCCTGCCCATTCAGGGTGGGTCTTGATTAGTTCACTGAAGTATTTAAGAAAGAAGCTAAGAACCGACACAGATCTAGACACAGATCCCTGCAGATGCAGACAGAAGAACATTAGGAGATGCTAAGCTAAGAGATAAAGCCCAGAGTTTGCCCTGGAGAAGCTAAGAGAGGACCCCCAGAGGCTTAGAGAGAAAGTCACTGGAATCAGAAGCTAAAAGCAATGCAACCTGGGAGCAAAGGACCAGCAGACACCAGCTACGTGCCTTCTCAGCTGACAGAGGTGTGTTCCGGATGCCATCGGCCGTTCTTCAGGGAAGATATCCTCATATTGATGCCTTAGTTTGGACACTTTTATGACCTTAGGACTGTAAATTTGTAACCAAATAAGCCCCTTTTATAAAAGCCAATCCATTTCTGGAGTTTTGCATAACGGCAGCGTTAGCAAACCAGAGCAAAAAGTTTCCAATGAGGTCTGTGTCTACTTTTAGCCTGGTCTTTCTTTTAATTCTTATTTTCTAAAGGCAAGGACCTCAGACATGAATTTCCCCATGTTTTCTGTTCTCTGCCTCTACATGTTGGCCTCTGTACCATCTTTGGTGTTCTTTTCCTGTTTCAAGGCTATCTTGTCTTCTCTGGAATCTTGTTCTGTTAATTTTCCCTAGTCGGCAGCATCTTTGCTCGCTTCCTCTTCATTGGCTCCATCCCCTCAGGCAACAATACACACAGGTCTCATCTTTCTTGAAACAATCGTTATTTGACCCTGTTGCTTTTCATGCTCAGAATCCTTTTTCTCTCCTTTTTACTGCCAAACTTCCTTTCTTTCATTATCACCACGTTTCTACTCTCCCATCTCTATTCAAAGCACATCGTGGAAGGTCACTAGCAACCTTCTAGTTTGTATTTCTTAAAACGACGAGGCTAGTGGAGTCCTACACCAGGCCAAGCCATCTCACTTCCCAGATTCTGGCATTGCCCTTTACAGACTATGTAACTTTAGGCTTTAGCCTCTCTGTGCTTCAGTTTCTTTATCTGTAAAATGAGGATAACATTGGTTCTTAGGAATCCTCAAATAGGGTGGATGTGGAGATTAAATGAGTTAATACATACAGTGCTTCTAGTAGTGCCTGGAACATAGATACATACCATAAAAGATGATTGTTTTATCTATAACAATGGTCGTTATTGCCACAGATGAAAAAATGTTTCACTAAACTGAAGGGCCTTGCCTGGTGCCACACTTCCAGTAGAATCTTCTTTGCACCACATTATACATCCTCGCAAATCCTTTTCTAGGTTCTCTCTTCCTTGACCTTTCTGTGGCATTTAAGATCACTGATTATTTCCTCCTTGACATTCTACTAACTCCTGATGGTACTTCGTTCCTCCATATCCTTTGATAGTTTCTCTTTGGCCCCTACATTTTCCTCAAAGTGCAATCCCTCTCCTATACCCCTCTTCTGGTTTGCTTTCTCCTCTTAGTCTAATTATGACCTGGCTTCATGTATTCCTCCCTGGTAATTCCCAAATCTACTTCTTCTGTGCAGCTCTGTACAACTCCAGTGGATAGCATTGGCATCCTAGTCTAAACAGTTATGCAGGGCACAGCCTGTGTGTCTGCACTCTAGACCCTGGCTCCGACCTCCCTCCTGGCCTCCTATGCAACCTCAGATTTCCATTAGGATGTCCCATTGTCACCTCTAATTTGGTGGGAGAAAAGTGATGGTATCAATGCCCAGCAATGGACAGTGGGGTGGGTGGGGACTAGGAGGGGTGAGGGAGCCACTCCCCTGCCCCTGCTGTCTGCTGTGCTGTTGCCTTCTCTGTTAAATGGGCTCATAAGCAGTTCCCAAGTGAATCCAGGGACCATGGCCTCAGAGCCTCCAGGAGCATGCAATTCTGGCCACCACTCCAGCCCTCCTGATCGGAAACTTCAGCAGTCCATGCTAAAAAGTTCCCCAGTCACGTATGTCACCAGAAGGAAAGTTGAAGGTTAAAACATGGGAATGTATAACACAGTGAATCTTGTGGTGGACAATGTCTGTGATTAACTGTACAATTAATAAAAAAGTTCTTTCATGAACTAGAAAGTGTACAACACTATTAGAAGAAGTTAATAATCAAGAGGTAAAGGGGAAAAATGTACCTATTGCAAACTATGGACTATAGTTAACAGCAGTATTTTAATATTCTTTCATCAACAGTAACAATGTACCACACCAATACTATGGGTCAATAATGGGGTGATAAGGGGTATGGGAGGTGTGCTGGTTTGAAACTGTTATGCACCCCAGAAAATGCCATGTTCTTTTAATCCATTCTTGTGGGTGCAGACCCATCGTGAGTGGGACCTTATGATTAGGTTGTTTCCAAGAAGATGTGACCCAGCCTATTCAGGATGGGTCTTTATCCCATTGCTGAAGTCTTTTATGAGAGGATAAAAGACAGATGAAACTCAGAGAGCTCAGAGAAGCTAAGAGGTAAAATCCAGACTTTGTCTCAGAGATACAAAGAAAGGACCCACAGGAGCTCAGAGATAAAGTCACTGAAACCAGAAGCTAAACTTGGGAGAGAAGGACCAACAGACTCTGGCCATGTGCCTTCCCATGTGAGAGAGGAGCCTCAGATAACAGCAGCCTTTCCTCAGAGAAGGTATCCTCTTGTTGATGCATTAATTTGGACATTTTCATAGCCTTAGAATTGTAACTTGTAACTTAGTAAATCCCCATTGTTAAAAGCCAACCCATTTCTGGAATATTGCATTCCAGCAGCTTTAACAAACTGAAATAGGAGGATTTGGGTTTTCTTTTTTATTTTTATTTCTTTTCTGGAGAAATGAAAATGTTCTAAAATTGATCATGGGGATATATGCACAACTATGTGATGATACTGTAAGCCAGTGATTGTATACTTCGGATGGTTTGTATAGTGCATGAATATATCTCAAAAAATTGTATTAAAAAAAAAAAGTTCCCTGGGCAATTTGGATGCAGAGACTGAAGCTGTAAAGAGCAAAGAACCTGGTGAAGGTCATGGTCATCGGACCATGGCAACTCTGTGGCCAGACGAAATCTGGGGTTGCTGGTTCTCCTGGGCACTGGGCCCCCTCCTGCAGAATCCAAGATCCCATTATAGTGCAGGGCTAACTATACCTGCAAGCTGCCCCCCTCTGCTTTAGGTCACTCCTCAGCTCAGGACAAGCAGACTGCATTTGCCCAGATACTTCTGAGGCTTCCTTGGTGCCAGGCACTAGTGTGACCTTGGGAAACAAAATGGACACAGTCCCTGCCATCATGCACAGTGATGATGGGCAGTACACAGGAGAAACATGTTGACAGCTCACTTTTCATCTTAAATAGAGGGTGGAGCAGTATTCACCTCTCTGAGCTGAATTACTATCATCAGCTCATGAGTGCTGTAGATACTCCCTTCTGATGTGACCTCCGTATCTGCTCCATCTAGCTCCTTATTTCTTGGTTCCTCTTTATAACACAACTCCTGCCCAGAGCTGTCTAAATACACATTATCATCAGTTTGTCTCTCTTGCACTTTTTCTTGAACCTCTCCAATCAGGCTTACCACCGACCCTGTTCCAACTCTACTGTCACCACCAACTTCTGTGCTCTAAATACATTGGTCAATTCTAAAAATAAAAATAAAAAATGTATAAATAAAGACCACCTCTCACTAGTAACTTTTCTTACTTTTCTACTTCCATATAGAGAAACTATATTTTCCCAATCACCCAGGTCCTAAACTCCAGAATCGTATCATCCTTCCTCATGTCTTCTTTCTTACGACCAAACGATCTGTCAGGAAACTGTGTTCTGTTCTTGAGACCAGGACAAACCTGGAGAGAATGCTGGTAGCAGGAGCCTGAGCTGAGGCTGGGGTCCTGGAGATCAGGCTATGCTGGGCAAGGCATGCAGAAGAGTTAAGGGGACTGTGTTATTCAGGGTTCTGTAGGGAAACAAAACCAACAAGAAATACCTGTAAATATAAGATTTTGTAAAAGTGTCTCATGCAACTGTGGAGATACATGAGCCCAAATTCCATAGGGCAGGCAGCAAACTGGCAACTCTGATGAAAATGCTCAATGAACTCCTCAGGAAACACTTCGCTGGCTAGCTAAAGAAGTGAAGGTTCTCTCTCTTTTTCCCTTAAAAGTCTTCAACTGATTGGATTAAATTCAGCTGACTGAATTCTCTCATTGTGGAAGACACATCCTTCATTGATGTAATCAGTCACAGGTGCAGTCAATTGACTGATGATTTAATAAACCAGCCTTCTGGTTCATTAACCAGCCACAAATGTCCTTGCAGTAACAGTGAGGCCAGTGCTTGCTTGACCAGACACCTGGACACCACCACTTGGCCAAGTTGACACATGAACCTAACCATCACAGGGACCAATGTGGCTGAAGTGATGGAGAGAGTCAGAAACCAGAACGAGGGGGACAGTGTTGGGGGTCAAATCCAAGGTGTGAGGGAGAAGCATGTGAATGCAACGAGGCAAGAGATTGGCTCAGAAGACACCAGGAATAGGCCAGAAAGCAGAGTGTACAGCTAACTGAAAGTTCTGGCTATGAGGGTGTAACTGCAAACATCACGTTCCCAGTTCTGTAACCCAGACAAGGGTACATCGGTACATTTAATCACAATCATTGACCACTCTGGGTTTCACTAAGGTATACAGTCCCATTCTTTTATCCTCTATCTTTCCTTCTGGTGTCCTAAATCCCCTTACCCTTCCTCTTTCAACCATAGTCACAGTCATCTTTGTTCAGTATACTTACATTATTGTGCTACCATCACCCAAAATTGTGCTCCAAACGTCTCTCTCCTGTATTTTCCTATCTGCCTGTAGTGCTCCCTTTAGTATTTCCTGTGGAACAGGTATCTTGTTCACAAAGTCTCTCAGTGTCTGTTTGTCTGAGAATAATTTAAACTCTCCCTCATTTTTGAAGGACAGTTTTGCCAGATATAAAATTCTTGGTTGGCAGTTTTTCTCTTTCAGTATCTTTAATATATCATACCACTGTCTTCTTGCCTCCATAGTTTCTACTGACAAATCTGCATATAAGTCTTGTTGAGCTTCCCTTGTATGTTATGGATCACTTTTCTCTTGCTGTTTTCAGAATTCTCTCTTTGTCTTTCACATTTGGTAATCTGATTATTAAGTGTCTTGGTGTAGGTCTATTTGGATCTGTTCTCTTTGTAGTATGCTGTGCTTCTTAGGTCTATAGTTTTATTTCTTTCATAAGAGGTGGGAAATTTTCAGTGATTTTTTTTCCTCCATTATTGTTTTTGCCTTATTTTTCCTTCTCTTCTCCTTCTGAGACACCCATGATATGTACAGTCATGTGCTTCATGTTGTCTTTCAATTCCCTGAGACACTGCTCATATTTTTTCATTCTTTTCCCTATCTGTTCTTTTATGTGTAGGATTTCTTATGTCTTGTCCTCCAATTCATGAATCTTTTCTTCTGCGCTTTCAAATCTGCTGTTGTATGTCTCCATTGTATTTTTCATGTCTTGTATTGTGCCTTTCATTCCCATAAGTTCTGCCAATTGTTTTTTCAAACTTTCAAGTTCTTCCTTACGTTTGCCCATTGTCTTCTCTGTATCTTTCATCTCTTTTGTCATGTCTTCTCTTAGTTCATTGATTTGGTTTTTGAATTGATTTAGGAGATTTGTTTGATTAATAATTAGTTGTTTCAATTCCTGTATCTCAATTGAAGTGTAATTTGTTCCTTTGTTTGGATCATATCTTCATTTTTCCTAGTGTGATTTCTAATTTTTTGTTGTGTAGGCATCTGGTTTCCTTGATTACCCCAGTCAGATTTTCCCAGATCAGACGGGCCCAGGTGTCAGGAGGAGGGTGTAATCAGTATCAGGTTTCCCTGAGCTTGAGACCCAGCAGATTGTCAGACTCTCCTGTGAGGCCTTTAAACTCTTTGCTTTTCCTATCCTGCCCAGCAGGTTGTGCTTGTCAGTGCATAGCTCCGCACTGGTATAAAGAGGTGTGGTCCCTTTAATTCTCAGTGGGTCCTGTCCTGGCCAGGGGCTGAGGGTGTCAGAAGCCAAGCTTAAGTTGTTTTTGAATTTTTCTTTGTCCCTTCTTCCAGGCCCTGGGGTCTGAATTCTCTGAGGGAGGGCAGCCACTTGAACTGTGCCCTGCCCCTCTTTTCTTAGGGAACATACACCCTTTAGGGAGTTATCTTCTACACTTGAATTCATCCTTTATCTCTCCAACTCTGTTAACTCCACCCTTGCCTGGATCAGCACTGACAACTGAAAATGCTTGAGGCTTTCTCTAATTAGCTGATTAGAATGAGAGAAAAAAAAGGAAAAAGTGAAAAAGCACATTTTCAGGGGCAGTCCCCAGCCCCCCAGTTTCACCAGTTGACTAGTGATGGTACCTGGTTGTCTGTGCCCGTTTTCTTGGGACACCACTGTCTTCCAGTGTTCTGAGCTCAGCTGTCTCCAAAAGCCTCTGTTTTTATTTATTTATGTATTTTTTTTCCATCAGCCCTGCCTCCACTGTGCCAGGGGGAACCTGAGTTTCCTTTCCTGCTTGCTCTGGGTTTATCTGTGCTTGTAGCTTGTACTCAGTAGTCCAAACTTGTTAATTAAAACTGCAATTGGAGCTTGGTTGAGGTACTTTCCCTTGCTCCAGGCACCCTGCTTCTTTTTTCCACAGGGAAGTGTTTCAGTTTGCCCTGCTGTGCCAATGGGGGAGGGGCACCAGCTGTACAGTTTGGGGAGCTTTATTTACAGTTCTATGCTGCGCTCTCATCCATTCCACCTATTCCAGGCTGTGGTACGATGTGTGTCAGGGCACAGATGTCCCCCAACAGTTGTTCCAGACTATTTACTAATTGTTCCTGGCTCTTTCTTAGTTGCTCTAGAGAACTAACTTAATTCGACACCTCTCTATGCCACCTTCTTGCCCTGCCTCTCTGATATGTGCATTTTTAATTTTGACAGTTTTGCTAACTTGCACTCCAGGAAGGTAATACTAATTTAAACCTCCCCACTCCTCAGAAATATATCAGAGTTCCTTCCTGTTTTATCCACATCTTTGCCAATAAAATGTGTTTCACACTTTTTTGATTCCTACCAATCTGACAGGTTAAAAAAGTTGTATTTTACCGTTTTAATTTGCTTACTTCTTATGGGAAATGTTGAACATCTTTTTATATCATTAATATCCTTTTGTATCTCTGCTTTAGTGAAATATCTATTTGTATCCTTTTGGTCTTTTTCTTATTGATTTGTTGGAACTGTTTATATTGTGAGGAAACTAAAGATATTTATATATTAAGAAAATTAGTCCTTTTCTGTGAGATGAGTTGCAAATATTTCTTCACAATTTGATACTTGGGTTTTGACTTTATGGGGTTAAGGATTTTTTCCTATGCTGTAGAATTCATCAATCTTTTATGATTTCTAGGTTTTTAAATAATATTTTAAAAGGTGCATATTTTATATATTTTCCACTGTTTTCATCTAGGACATGTTTGGTATTATTTTTTTTTTCATTTAAATGTTTATTCCTTATTTTGATATAGGGTAAGAGCATTTTTTTTCCAGATAACTTGAAGAGTTTGGACTGTGAGGAAGTGTTATCTTTTTTGTTAGTAATGTCTGTGTTTTAGCACCTGACATTTTCTATTAATTCCTCTACTACAATGACAGAGTGAAGTAATGTGTTTTGTTCTGGATGGGCAGCAAGAATCCTGATGGCTGAAGTGTAGTTGGACAAGAGCCAGAGATAATTTTAAGTTATCTTGCCAACAAGATAAATGGCAATTACAGATGCCAGTAAGTAAGTTTGAGGTAGTAGTGAAGAGCACTTAAAAATGCAGCTTTAGGATAGCCATCTCCAACATGAGCATCAAGAGAGGGAATTTTAGTAGTATGTAGAGCTCCAAGGGAGCTATGGTGTTCATGAAGTTCTTGAGTTGTTTGTGGCCCTTTGCCTGAGGCAGCTGCAGATTACCTAGTTGGCTCTCTTCTTTGAGTTCAACAGGGGAACTCCACTGAGTTTGAGTTTAAGATAGTAGTTCTCCAGCCTGGCTGCTCCATTTGAGTTTGCTTGGTGAAATTCTGACTTAAATGGTCTAAGATGGAACTCTAACAACAGTGTTTTGAAAACTTCCCAGGTTATGTTAATGTGCAGCTATGATTGAGAAACAGTTTAGAGTAATCAGTTGTAATACCTTTGAGTTAGGGATTGCAGTACAAGCTGCCTCCTTATTCCCAAATGTGCACACATATCACCTGGGAATCCTGTTAAATACAGATTCTGAACTAAGAGGTCTAGGGTAAGGCTTGAGGTTCTGCATTTCTAAAAATTTCCCAGGTGATGCTGATGATGCTGGTGCCCAGACCACATTTGAGTGGCTTGAAATTTAAGTGTAAGCACTGACCTACACCAGCATGATCTGGCTCTTTGGCAGAAAGAACAGTGGGGTCAAGGGACCTGATTTTCACTTCCAGCTCTGCTCCTAGTTAACTGTGAGACACATCTTTTAAAAGTGCTTCAGCCCCCCTATCCTCTTATCTCTAAAACTAGAGGGTTCAACTGGATGAACTACAAGGTTCCCTTTGTTCTTACATCCTCTGATGCTGGTCAGGATGTTTTCAGACTCTTTCTGGATCAGGTTGTTTTGTGGACTGGGAGTCTGGATTCTGTGGTGAGGACCCAGACTTCCCTTAGGGGCCTTTCCTTCTGAGAAGCTGGGGCCTATGCCCTGGGCTTGTGATCTGTTGGTGGAAATAAAAGTAACAAATGTTAAAGAAAAGTGAAATGATAAATTGTAAGTTGTGATAAGTACAAAAAGAATTCAGGGAAGCTAGAGAGATGTGTTGATTGGAACAGTCAGGGAAAGCTTTGTTGCAAAGAGATTTGAGTTGAGTCGTTGATTGGGTTAGCTGGACTGTAGAGCTGATTTGCGGTGGTGATTTTCATGCTTTTATGTCTGGTTTTCTCTAAAAACATCATCCTTCAACAGAGAAAAACAAAACGTATTTTTCTGCTTTAAATTCAAACAATATAGGAGAAAGGCCTAGCTCTGTGGAAGCATGTATTTGAAAGGAAACCAAATATTACAAACTATCCTTTTCATTTTTCCAGGTTAATCTTGACTGTTAGCACTGATGCTGAAAAGAAAATCACCTCTACCAAATGTAGTCTGAGTCAAAAACCCTTGTGTATCTCCCTATTATAATAATAATATAGTATCTGAAATTATGTAAAATAGAAATGAAATGTTCTTAAACTATAGGCATATTGAAAATGATATATCTCTACATCTTAACTCACTGGATATGGGACCAGATCATTTATTTTGACTTTACATTATGCTCAGGAATTTTGGACTCACCTGCTTTTTTTTTTTTTTTTTTTAAGAGGGTGGAAAATAAGGAATTTATTTCCATGATGTCTTAATTTACAAATGGTATGGAAGAAAATAAGATATTGATTGTAGCTTGTTATGTGGGTTCAAGTTTAATATATTTACCACTAAAAATATTCATATAAAGTTGCCTTAATCATCATGAATTTCGTATACCACTACTACCCCCTTCTTTGGACTTGTGATAAAGTTGTCTAACCACTGCTGAATACTTTCTGATAAAATAGCTACGTAGCATGGGACAGCTTCAATGACTTCTGAACAAGAGAAAAAGCATGTCAACTGTGGAATTATCTTCAGGAGATAAGCAAAATACTTTAAAATATATGTATATATATAAATATATATATATTCCAGATTTATAGTAACTTCTTTAAAATGCACGTGTGTGTTTGCATGCACACACACAGTGCTCTTGCTACCTCTCAAATTAAGTAACTCTTTTACTGGGCCCACACTTTATTTCTAGGTAACAATCCTTGCAGTAAATTTTCTTCTCATTAAAAACAATAAAAGCCAACAATGCATAATTAAACAAAAATAGAGATTTAGTTCCCCCACATCCTTAAGGTTAGCCTGCTTTTTTAGTACAGAAATGGTAGTAAGCTTGATAAAAATGGTAGTAAGCTTGAATATACAGTTTTTGTAAAGCTTAATCAATTAAAATTTTTTAAAAAATTTATTAGTGATTGAAAATAATCTAGTTTTGCTATAAAATAAAGAAGGTCTTTTTCATCTTGTTCTTAAAAGACTCCTTGTAAAAGTATTTGATAAAGTCAATATCACGTACATTCCAAATTAATGTGAGGTATTAATGCTGGTCACATCTGATAAGCAACAGGTATTATCTGCAGTTTCAACTCAGGAGAACTTAAAACTGTTCTATTGAGAATCTACTATAAAACAAACAAAAAACAGTAACAATGACAACAAAATCACTGACTCCTGATTTTGAAGATGACTATAATTTTTCCAAGTACCCAAGTCTCCAATGGAGTAAAAGTTAGGGAAGGGGAATCAGTTGTAGACACTGTTCCAAAGGACTTCAGTTTCTGAAGTGCCAAAAAGGACTTATTTCACCTATAGGTAGTCTCCACAGAATAGAAATTAATAAATGTATCTTCAGTGCATGTGAAGTAAAAGGCATATAGTCTATTTAGATTCATCATAAAATAAGAATTTTAGTTGAAAAAATTAAAGCATAATCACATAAGAATGGAATTTTCCTGGGGCTGCCTAATAGTTATAGATGACTCTTACTGTGTTAATATCATGCATATATATATGAAACTACTAAAACTTTAATTTGATAGTCAGTAGACAATGTGGTCCCATATTTAGGTTTATTAAAAACTGACATAAACAAACAAAAGCTGTAAAAAAAAAAAAATGGCCCAAATCACATCACTTAGAACACTAATTTTTTTTCAATTCAGTTTTATTGAGATATAGTCACATACCCTACAATCATCCACAGTGTACAATCATTTTTTCATACTACTATTGTATAGTTGTACATTCATCAGCAAAATCAATTTTTGAACATTTTTGTTACTCCAAAAAAAAAAAAAAAGAATAAAAACACAAGACTACCCAAAACATTCCATCCCCACACCCCCAGTAATCCATTTAATTTTTGTTCCCATTTTTCTACTCATCTGTTCATACACTGGATAAAGAGAGTGTGAGCCACAGGTTTTCACAATCACACGGTCACACTGTGTAAGCTACACAGTTATACAATTGTCTTCAAGTTTCAAGGTCATTGGGTTGCTGTTAAACAGTTTTAGGTATTTCCTTCTAGCTATTCCAATATACTAAAAGCTAAAAAGGAGTATCTATATAACGCACAAAAATAACCTCCAGAATGACATTTCTACTCCATTTGAAATCTCTCAGCCACTGAAACTTAATTTTGTGAAAAACCAATCTTGAGAGACATTATCGCCCAGGACCCCCTCTTCCCCTACCTTGGCTTCTTCCTCTTCCTGCAACAGCTTCCCTCTTGGATTTCACTTTAGGGTCATCATCCTCAAGTAGTGTATCCAGAGGCAAGCTGTCTGGCAGAATAAAATAGCAAATATTATTTCCTCAAATACTCAATGGTTACAGCTGTACAGGTTCTCTGTTCTTCAGGGTCATTTTCACGGCTTTAAGATGTGTATTCATGCTGAGGTCCACATCTATGATGGTTCCATGGCCCTGTGTTCCATTCTACAATTCAGTTGTTACAGTTTCATGACTCAATTTCATCAAAAAACTCAAGAGCTTCATCCTAGTGGGGCCATCACCCTTTCGGTCCCACACCACACAGAATCTAACAACCAAGGACGGGTGGACTGGGAGTATGAATGGCTGGAAATGCTTACTCTTGGGGTCTGGACATAAGGAGTGGGCAGATCGCTGCAGATGCACTGCAGGAACGCCTCGCTGGGCGTTTAGAAAAATATGAAATAGAATGGTTACCCTCATTCGATGAATTACAATTAGTATCCACAGTTTAGCTCTAACTTTCTCCGAAAATCCGAAGGGTTTTGCTTTTTTCTTTATTTCCAGATCATTTTGAAGCTGTGGACTGCCAGTATGTTTCTCATAACCACATACCATTATAGTTTTATTGTGTTTTGGTAAATCTCTTATTTATTCAACTATTGATTATCTACCATAATAAGAGTATAATATAATAAAGTAGAAAATTTCCTATTTTAAAAATAGTGTCATTTTTTTAGCAAGATTCTTTCATTGCAATTTATATGCAACCCCATCCAAATTCAGTGAAGCAAGGAAGAGACTTTTGGGGGCCACATAGCTAAAAAATGTGGGGGGTAGACCTAGCTCTAGGTATGGTTGGTGTAAGCAGTGTTTCAGGACTGTCTCTCAGCCATATCTCATGGCCTTGCTTTCCTCTGTGCTGGCTTATTCTCAGGCTCCATTTAGTTACATGAAGGCTGCCAACACTGCCAGCGTTCTATCTTTGGTTCAAACCCAGTGGAAAAGAGAGCAGCCACTCCCCACCCCACCCGCCGCCCCCAGTCCCCTGCCAAACCAAAGTCTCTAGTGCATCTCACTGGCTCAGATTGGATCCTTTGCTCTTCTGAGTCTCCAAGGCCAGGAGAACTAATGTCCTAATGGTCAGATCAGAGTCCCCTACTCAACCCAGGAACTGGAGAGGCTGTGTCAACACTGACAGTGGAGAAGGGGACAGTTCCTTAGAGGGAATTCCAAAAGAAGCTTGGTAAACAACAACAGTAATATTCACTACATATACCTTTTTCAATTTAGGCCAATATTAATATTCATTTATTTTCCTTAAATACAAAGATTTTAGTGGTAGAAGACCATCAGAGAGCATGCTTTGTGGTTGAATGATATGGAGCTGGAATTTAAAACAAGAATTCCATCCACAAATTGCACACTTTAATGAAATAATAAAATTTATAGTATTGGGTATCTGATCACTTACCTTACAGACAGGAATGATAATCAAAATATTTAACAACCAATTTGGCAGAGGCATCAGCCAGTTAGAATGACTTGATTCCAACCAATCAGAACTGATGCTGATCATGAACAACCAGTGTGGTTCTGTGTGGTCCCCTGGGTGAGTGCAGACGGGATGTCAGCCCTGTTACATGGAGGCATTGTTAGTGCTGCCAGATCTCTTAGGAAAAAAACAAATGCTTTTGCATAGGCGGTATAACACAAAGTTTTAAAATATTCAATATTAAAACCCTTATAAAGCCATAAATTTTTTTTACTTATTTTACATTAAAAAACTGAAAATTTCAAATCTTAGAAGTATTTGAAAGAATTTTGAGTGTACATTTTTTTTAGTTGGAATGCTATTCTCTGTTTTTTACTGCTTCAGATTCTGTAGCCACGTCTTCTAAAATTGTTATTTTAATTCTGTTAAAATGTGAATGTTGGTGGGACAAATTGATGGAGAATTAGCTTCATTAATGCCATGTTAGTATATTTGTACATAAGGAGTTAATATATTCCTAGGTAAATTTATTGGATTCGAACAAGTTATGCCTTAAAAAAATAGAACTGATCATGATTAAACAAATGTTACTCATAGTGTCTTTAAGAGCAAATACAAGATACAGGAAAAGAAATACTATTAGTAAAGGGTTTGGAAACCATATCTGGCAAGGAATATTTGAAAATGGTGTCGGTTGTCTTCAATTCTTTGAAGATCAGCTCTTGGAGAAGGGATTTGATTTCAGAGGGCAGGACTAGAACAAAGGAGGTAAAGCTAAAGGGAAATATTTCAATGCGTTATAAGACAAAACTTTCACGGAGTAGAGTACACCAAAATGGAAGTGGCTGTCGTGTAAGGAAGTAAAGGACTGGTTCTAGAAATGCTCGGGCAGATGCTGCCTTATTACCTCTATGGGCCATTTTAATGGAGATCTTGCATTGGAAAAGAAATTGAAATGGACGGTCTTTTCAATTCTTCAAGATGTCACAAGTCCTTGTAAAATCTTTATAAGTGGCATATATATAAGCCATAACAAACAATATTAATTACGTGGCAGGATATTTCTTTAAGTTTAAATGTTTTTAAATACCTGCAAAACTAAAAGCAGGTATTGTTCTCCCTGACTGCTCAGAACAAGAAGGGGGGAGATTTAATTAAACCTTTTTAGGAGACCCTGGCATTTTCTGCATATTTTTCTGCAAATGTCCAACTCCTGTAATTTAAAAAAAGCTCTCTAGGAGAAAGGGAAAGGTCGTTATAAATGAGAAAGGTAGAGGAATAAAACTCCGATACATGGAGTGTCTACTAGGTACATTTAGTTCCTTATTGCTTGATTTGGAATTTATGAGAAGTTGTAATTCTTAGACTGATGAATTATTAAAATAATTGACATTTTCTTTGTATTTTTTTGTAATGTAACACAGGACTGTTCTGATGGGTACATGTGCAAAACACATATTCAAATTAAAAATGGGACCGTGGTGTCACATCAAGGAACATCCGCCTGTGTACAGACATGTCTTCTCACTGAGGTAAGTAGTTTAACACATCATGTTCTCCTTTTTTGGCTTTGAAGGTATAAATTAAGAAAAATTAAATATGTTTAAATATATTTTAAAATAATTAACTGTCAGTGGATCCTGGGCCTGCTGTAGGGAGAGAAATGAACATCTCTATAATACTTCTTCTATAATACTGAAAGCAAGAAATGTAATAAAGTTAAGAGTTTATGCAGATTTTAGTGAGCCTTCTTCCTTTTAGTTTCTCTTGGATCTGAGGACCACACATGCCTTGCATTGCCTATCCATTTTTTTCTAGTGATGGTGTAATACAACTATCCCTAGGCTGCCTTATGCATAACTGGAGACCTCTTTGCCTAGTCTACATTTAACCCTTTTCTCCTATCCCCTTTAAAATATGCTGGATCTGGGTCTTATTCCTTGGGGAACTTTAATTTTGACTTGAAAATCTTGCTAAATTAAATTTTATTAAGGTATTGATAGCTTAGTGGTTTTCCCATCCTGGGATATTTTCAATTTTCTTTTTATCAAAATGTAAATAGTCTTATTGTTCTTCTGTTATGATAATAGTGTATATCCATTGTAAAAAAAAAATAATAAAGATAAATAAGAGTAAAAATCTCCCATAATTCTTTCAACTGGAAGTAACCATTATTAATATTTTAGTAAATATTCTTTCACACGTTTCTATAATTCACACACATACATACTTGTTTTTTGCAATGAACAGTGTGTCATGGATACTTTCCATGTCTGTAAAGTCAGAAATCCATAGTAACTTTTAATGGCTCCATTGTATTCCATCCCATGGATGTGATATAATTATATGGTACCCATTTTGAAGTAAGGTACTTGAATCTTAAAAGAGGATTTGTTGGGACCTAACTGCTTCAACATGAAAAAATTGCTGAGGGTTAGAATTCCAAACATCATACTAAAATGGGAGAGAAACTTTCCGTGAAGGAAGAGTCCTTGCTCATGGCCTGTGAAATCAGACCCATTTAACAATCAGGCATTACCACCTCCGCCTGTGTATGATGTTGGCCTGAAAATCACTCTTGCCGGTATAATTTGGTTTTTAAGGTGTTCTTGAGTATTGTGCTTGCTAATAAGCTAAGTGCCCCCAGGTGGGTGCTGGAATCTTGATTACTGCTTCATGGTTCAGATAACAAACTTCAAATCTGAAGCCAAGTATGTTAGGAAGCTTTTCAATTCATTGTATATTAACTTTAAAAATGCACATATAAATGATAATTTAAAAGATGAATTACCAGTTTTTCCCTAGCAAGTTGGCAAAGATTCGAAAAGCTCTCAAAAGTGGTGTTGAGAGTATGAGGGAACCGATGCTTTCTGGTTGATGTTTTAATTTTCACAAAGTTTAAAGATGTGGGACATACTTTGGACAATCTATTACAATTGTAGGAGTTTATCTTTATAAAATATAAAATTTTCCAAAATTTTATTATGAAAAGTTTCGAACATATAGAAAAGTTGAAAGAATTTTACAGTGAATATCCGTATACTTACCGCCTGGATTCTACCATTAATATCTTGCTGTGCTTGCTTTATTACATATCTATCTCTCTATCCATCAGTCAGTCATCTTATTTTTTTGATGCAATACTTTTACATCAATGTAAATTACAGCCAAATACTCATAAGACATTTGGAAATGTACACAAAGATTTATCTGCATCTCCTCATTATTTGTAATAAGAGAAATGGAGCACAATAGTAATGGATTGGTTTAGTTATGGCGTATCTCTATGATGTATCATTAAAAATTATCTTCTTAGGTGACTATTTAATTGCAAGGATTTAATGTCCATGTCAAGTTAAGTGAAAAAATAGGCTATGTGATATAAACAATAGAATTCAAGTATGGTTAGCATCTTTTGAACTATGCGTTGACTATTATTTTAAATCATTATTCCTTTTTCTGTGTTGTTTATCTGTTCAAAGAGTGAAACCTTTAACTCCTTTCTCTCACCTTGTTGAATCCTTAGGATTATTTTTGCTCTGTCTAGTGGCTTCATTTGGAGTCTCCATCAATCCTTGTAAGCTGCCTTTACTACTGTAGCTCTGATGGGCATTTCTCCCATGACAAACAACAGAGGAATATTTTAAAGTTTAGAGAAAGAGTCTAGTACCCCATCTCAGTGCTTCTCTGAGCTTCCCCCACCCCACAACAGAAACAGTAATTGAAAGATTACTATTGCATAGACATATACACATATATATATATACCTGAATTATGTAGTGCTTAGAAATAATTTCCCCCCTTCCAATCAGATAAGATTTTCTTAACTGCTTTTCTTTTCTTTTTGGTATCTTTTCTTTTTGGGGATTTGCCTTAAATATATATATGTCCTGTGGTGGTTTAAAGCTGTATGTACACCAGAAAAAACATATTCTTATATCTAATCCATTTCTGTGGATGTAAACCCATTGTAAGTGGCACCTTTTGATGAGGCTACTTCAGTTAAGGTGTGGCCCACCTCATTCAGGATGGGTCTTAATCCTATTACTGGAGTCCTTTATAAATAGAATGAATACTGAGAGAGAGAGAAAGCCATGGAACTAAACCTGGAAGAGAAGGGAGAGAGCAGCAGACACTGCCATGTGGCTTGTCTGTGGTGGAGAAGCCAAAGATCGCCAGCAGCTGGTCTTCAGGAAGATAACATCGCTTTGTTGATGCTTTGATTTGGACATTTTCTCAGCCTCAAAACTGTAAGCTAATAAATCCTCATAATTTAAGTCAATCTATTTCATGGTATCTGTTTTAAGCAGCCTAGGAAACGAAAACATGTCCTTTATTTCTCTTTCTCAGAAATGTTTAAAGCCTTACTGCTCCCTTAGAATACCACCCATGAAGGTAGGGTGATTCAATAAGTATCTGTTATTTGATTAAACCATCAAATAGATTTGGTTTCCCTTAGAACCAGCTCACTTGAAGGATCAGATATCTCTGTGTTTTGTTATAAGCTGGATTTTGAGTGAGTTACTTAAAATTGAGTTCTAAAAAGTTTAGTTCCTACTAGACTAAAATATGGTTTTTCCAATAAGTAAATTTACATAGAAAAATTAACAATAATTAAAAAGAGATATTTGCAGTAGTTTATCCTTGTAAAAGTACACAGGAGTGGAATGTGATGATCAACCCATGGTGTTTGATCAACTCTGATGGTTTATTTTTAATTATTATTTGATAACTTGTAGTAAATCTAGACTGCCTTTTTCTGGGAACTCCTCACTTAGATTATAAATAGGACAATTAGAAGAAAGAGTGCTAGACTTGGAGTCAGAAGTTCTGTTTTGTTATCATATCTCAGACACTGACTATCAATGTAACCTTGAGGAAACCTCAGTTTTCTCATTGAAAATACTGACGTTATTCACTTGGTTGTTTTTGATAGAACTTACTAAGTATATAGTTCTATTATTGTTGCTGGGGAAGTCGAGGACATAACTAGAGGCCATTTCCCAGCCCTTGCCTACCCTACTCTTTTTCTGTTGTATATGGATGTTTCAATATGTTTCCATCCAGCAGCCTGGGGGAAATGTTAGGTCTAATGGAGTTCAAAACCAAGAACCAGCTGTTGGTCAGGGCAGGAAATCTCAGTGCAGGGCCTCTTCCCCGTGGCACGGCCCCCTCCCTCTGCATGCCCTTGACCTCAGGCAGCACAGATTTGTCTCTCCTCTCCAATGTGAAGTGAGGCATGTGGAGCTGCCATCAAGTGACCCTGACCCAAGCAGTAGGCTTCCCCGAGAGACGGGTCACAGTGGGATCTCTTCCCCTGCTCTTTTGGACCCTTTGTGCTGTGTAAGTAATAAAACGGTCATTTGCTGAAAGTTTCTGTTGTGCCTGAGCCTGTGTTCCCATGATTCACCATATAGCAACTTGCTCCACAATTATTAACAGTTATCATATTACACATAACATGACTCTCTGTGGATGACTTTCATTTAAAAATAGTTTTATGCTAATTATGGCATTATAAAGCATTTCATTTAAACTACTCATATAATGTCTCACTTTCCTAGATTAATATTGGACATAGTTGTATTTTTCTCTTACATTCTTTCTTTCTCCATCATGGAGTTGTTCGGCAAATGGGCAATGAGTGGGCTTCAAGACATCTCTATGAGAGACAGTTGCAGGTCCTGTGGAGGTTAAATTAAACCTCACAACGTAGGAAGGTTAGTTATCTTCTGATATCTAGAAGACTTTCCTGTTGAGGAGAACAAACTTCCTTTGCATTGCCTCAGAAGACAGAACTAATTCTAGTGTCTGGAAATTATTCTAGACAGATATTGCTAATGTGTACAGTTGCCTACAGACTGCTTGCAACATTGTGAGCTGTCTCCTATTTAGTGGAGATGTTTAACTACAGACTGGATATCCATTTCTCTAGAATAGCGGTTACACACCCAAATGCTCAGATGCTTACAACAACCAGGCTGGTAGTGAGCTGAGTGAAGTGCACTGATTGGAAGTAGTGGGAGCTGTGGAGAAATAGTGAGGGCACATCTCATCCAAAGGGGCAGCAGACGCTTAGCTCCAGGTGAATTTTTGAGAGAAGGCAGAGATCTGGATTTTTGTGTGTTGGCTGAATAAAAAGTAAAACAAAATACTGTGCAGGCCAAATAGACTATTATCTGTGGGCTGCAAATGGTCCTCAGGTCACCAGTTTATGACCTCTGGCCTCGAATATTACAGAAGGGGTTCCTGCACGAACTAGGGGACCTCTAAATTCTCTTTAAAATTGAAAGACCCATGTTCCATATCTGTACGTCACATTTCCTATTTAAAGATGTTCAAAAGGAAAGCTTCTGCTAATACTTGTTGACTTGTTGCTTTTTTTTTTTGCTTTGTATTAGTGAGAAATCAGTTCTCTTCCCTGGACTAACCTGGACCAGCAGTTTTGATTATAGAAAGATAGCTGGACTTAGGTTTTTTTTGTCTGTGAGGTTATCTCCTATGTTATGAGACTAGGCTTTTCATAGGATTTTAAAATCAAAATGAAATATAATGGAAAGTGAAGTCATTTCTGAAAAGTCATAATTCATGCCTTCTTTGAATTTTTAAAATGTAACTTAAAATGAGAGTTAAAAGAATGAGATGGCATTCAGAAAGCTACCAAATATATGGGGTGTCTTTTAGTGTTGGTTTTGGGGAACAAGAGTTCCTATAGGTTAGTCATAAAAGATAAGACATTAATTGAGAATGTTAGTATGAGCTTGCTTGCAGCATTTCTGAATTTGTGAAATTGCATGCAGGACCATAACAGATTTTGAACAAGATCTTTTCTTTAACAGTGATTAAAAAAAAAAAAAAAATCCATTGCATTGATTTAAAATGCTCTAAATATAAATGAATATTATCAACAGGAGCTCACATTCCCAACTCTGGCCCTTGAGATATCTTATTATATGTGACATTTCCATAAATAGATGTTGGTGCAAAACTTTACTGTATCAATTTATGATTTTCTTGTATTTAAATGAAAGCTTTTCATAGAGAAATTAAGATATTATTTAACAGTAGTGAAAAACATGATTTAATAATCAGTCTGCTTTAACGAACAGGAGCTTATTGTAGAAAGCCCTTATTGAAGTCTTATTTAAATAAAAGAAATGATAGATTGAGAATGGAAATGAGAATACAAACCCAATTTTTCAATTAGACAATTAGAAAACTTTCTGATGAAAATTAGTTATTTACTAACCTTTAGAATTCATATGTATGTATTATTGCAAAATAGCTGCTAAACTTAAAAAAATATTTTGTAAGATTCTAAATTAATTTACTGGCTAATAAAGACTAGAATGATATTGGAGAAACAAGGCCACATTTTCTATCATGTTTAACATTAAACCACTTTTAATAAAAGGAAACGGTGCTATGAATAGTCAACATGGATATTGCATTTTGATAATCAGTAGTAAAAATGCTTAGAAGAGGGAAATGTCTGAAAGTCTTTTATATTGAGCAAATATTCTAGCTGACATTACTTTGCATCTTCTTTTTATCTCTAACTGCTTCATTTATGAAATTCTGAATCATTTTCATAGAATACAGATGGCCGAAATTTTGCCCTTTGATTAATACAATTCAGGTACCCATATATATTTGAGTTGGTCAATAATTTTTATATTATTGAAGTTTGTATTCTTCTGTCTGAAGTTAGATTACTGATGTTCCATTTCTTCCTTTTGAAGATGTGTCAGTGATGGGTATTGAGCATATTTTATTTATTCATTTACTATCCTTGTTACTTTAGAGCCTCAGGTTGCACCTTTAGATTACATTTTTTAAAACTATGAAAATGACAGAATCATAAAAATAGCAATAGTTTGCTACAGGAAAAAAGATTTTTGTCCTAGGGCCTTGTAGTCCACTAACTGTATCTTTCCTCAGACAAGGGCAGGTAGAATATTATATAGAGCAAGGCTTTCAGCAGAAAACAACCTATCATAAATTCCCTGAAGCATAAAGCTGAGAATCAGTAACAGGAGATGATCTCAATTGCCAAAAAAACATATTCAGAGAATGATGATCTCTGAGGTAACCAGGGCTTCAAATATACTCATTTGCCCTAAGGATTTTATTAAGTGGCTTCTAGGATGAGTTCTATTTTGTATGTCTAAAACTGGCTCATATGTCAGAATATAATGTTTTTTTTTTATAATGGAATAAATGACAAGTCAGTTCTCAGTAAGTATAACAATTTCTCTGTAAAGCAACTGATATTTTTAGACTGATGTATAGACATTTTGATAAGTAATAAGCATGATTGTCCCTAGTATATGAAAATGTAATTATCATAGCAAGGTTAAAATACCAGGAAGTCTGTTGTATTTAATAAATGTAGATAAAAATGGATGCATGTGTAGTAATTGCTCACTGTTTATTTATGGGTATGATGAATCTAATACTGAAAGATAAATGGATCTATTTAGGAAATAATTCTTAATGCAGCAGAGACCAGTCCCATCTTTTTGTTTTTCTTAGGGTATCATGAAAAACTTCGAAGCAAACTTAATTTTAGTTCCATTTAATTCAAAGTGTAAATATATGCCATGGAGTGGTGGTGGTGTTTGAGAAAGAAGAGAATAGGTTATTCTGAAAACTAATCAGTTCCAATTGGGATTTGCAATTCCTATAAATTTGAGGATTAGTGGGCTAGATATAGTACACATTATACAAACTGTATTTCTTTGGCTAGTATATGACAGAAGTGTTTGTTTACTTATTCTTAGAACTCATCAGAAACCACATATAGAAACGTGGCACTAAAACTATTTTAACTAACTAATGAAATCTGTTACTTAGAGGTCTCAATACAACTTACTGTTGTGCTGTGAAGGTAGGAAGTCTCATATAGAGTCAGGGGCAGGCTCCACATTCTACTGAACTTTCTTTCTTCTCTAGTTCTTTGGTACCTGAGTTGTATCACTTTGCAAAATTCCAGGAGTGCAGTAGGACCAATGAGAGCCTATCAACCAAATGGTTTCCTAAGATTACTTATACCTTTGAATTCTCTGTACTCTGCTGTGTTTGGCATCTATTTGTTGAGAGAAATCAAGCTGAATAAATCCAGATAGGTAACTAATTCTTTTTCTACTTAGAAAGCTAGAAGAAAAGCCTTTGTAAAAACACCTGTCATAGCCACTATTGTTTAATATAGTGGTGAATCATATCAGAAAGCTTCTTTTATATATAGTTCTAATATTGATATACATTCATACATACATACATTTACTCATTTATTTATTTTTAAATAAAAATTAAGATTAATTTCTGACAGCAGACATGAACTTCAGAGAATATTGAGCTGGTATTTCTGTACCAAAATTTGACAAGTTTTCAATGTTGAATTACTTACGTCTGGTTGTAAAGTTAGGAACCAATTGTTTTTGAGGAAGGAACATTATGCATTATTTTAACTGCTCTAATTATATATTCCTTCCATTCCTTTTAATGAGTTTGAGATATGTCCCATGATGCTGCTTTTTAAAGGGCACAATAGATTGACTGGGGGTTTCAAACTTTCTGTGGGTCTTTTTTCATGGGGAATTTCTGAGCAGGATATGTTGGTTTTATAATCAAATCTAAAATAAATGAAATTGAAACCACTATTTAGTACTCCTTTCTTTCCCTTTGATTTTTTTGAAGCCACTGGGAACTCCATGTGTGGAGAGAGTTATATTACTGGATATATTACATTTAAATTCAATCCTATAAAAGATTAAATATAATCTAAAATATTTGAGTTTTAAAAATTATTTTATTAATTATGTTTAAAATACTTTTTCTTCCTTAGGCAAATTGAAAAGGTTAATCTTGAAAAATAATTTTTGGAATGAAAGAAATATCTATCAGCATAATTTTCTATGCAGGACTGAAAAACAATCTTGTCATATATTCTAAAGAAACTCGGTGTTAAAAGAGAAATGTGGAATCTCATATTAAACTGTAATCTTCAGATGTTAAAAGGATTGTTGAATTGCTTTGGGTAACTTGAATGAAGTTAGCTACTTGTCAGGAATTTTAAAGCATCAGGTAAAACTAACTTTATATAGAGTATTATTTTACTGCAAAATGTTTGCCCAGAACTAAGCACAGTCATACATGTAGATGGCACCTACCAACACAGGCCTCATGTGGTCCCAATATTTCTTCCACAGAGACCTTAAAGGCTCCCCAGTACAGAGCCTTTATTAAAATGCAAATGAATTTTTTGGGCTGGGCTTAGTGAAGGCAAAATAGTTTCAAACTGGAAGAGTGGTTCTGAATCCTACTGCTGGACTCTAAATGCTAACCCGGTTGGATAACTTTGATCACCGCTGTGCCCTTAGCATCTAGCACAGTGCCTGGAACATAAATGCCAGGAACTACTAGAGCTGCTTGTTTCTTGGTTTTTCTGGATTGATAATCTAGATCCCCCCCGCCCCAATATACTGCTAACTTAATGAAAAGTCAGCAATCTTAGTGTAAATATTTTGTCATTATTAATTTATCGTCTGTTTATTAAATGGTATTTATTAAATAAAGTGGCCAGGAATATTTTATTAAAGTGTATTCCTGAATATATGTGCCTAAGGGTAAATAACAGTAATTTTACATTAAATTAAATGGAAATAACCAAGCATTGGGCTGTGTTAAAGATTTTCAAAGTGAAAAGCTAAGGGGGAAAATTCTTTAAGAGGGAAGCATCAGGGTATTAATGTGTTGTTTTTGATTACATAAGTGGGATATGGGAACTTCAATAATGTTCTTCCATAAGATGTTGGCCAATTTCTGTTTTAGAGTATTCCTTGCTCTGAGCAAACAGTTACTCTCTCTGTGTTTGTGAGGAGCATTGAGAGAAGGTTATATCTAGTATTAGCTGACCTCAAAGTTGGCTTAGGATAGAGATTGCATGTTTGTCTTAGTTACAGCTTAGTTAGGAAGAATTGAAAAGAATAGGCTGGCAGTGTTACATAAAGTACATCTGGACAGATGCCTGGGAGAATGTCATCTTATTTGGCCAGTGGGTCAGAGGGTCCAGGAGTTTGGCAGATTAAATCTGGTCTCAGTGCTCCAGGCTCTTGACCCTAGCTTATTTTGAAGGAAAAGAAAAGCAGTAGTTGTAAATCAAAAATTAAGGCTTTTTTGAATGAGATAAAGTCACCATTCTGAAGTGACATTATTAAATGCCATCCTTCCAATAGTCATTTGTGAAACAGTTCAGCCTGACTTCCTTAAGGTTTGGTAGATGTGACACAAAAGGGAAAAAATATGACGATGATCTCGAACTCTGAAATCCTCCTCTATGTTCATGACCGACTAATTTTCAACTGTATTTACACCTTCTCCTTCTGAATATGCTCTGCACACTCCTCAATGACATCAGTCCCTTTTTTATTTCTCTTGCCTTCTTACTTAGTCTTGACCTTGGCCATCTCAGCAATGCCTACACCACCCACCACCCTTGGCCCTGGACCTTTATACCATATCTATTTTGCTGCTTCCCAATCTTCTTCTACAATCCTATCTCTTCTTTCCTTTAGATGTCTCTTGAATAGATAATCCCTAATACCTCATTCTTTTGTCATTCATTCCAACTTCAACTCTTTTTTCTTTTGGCCTTTACCAAACACAAGCTATGGAAATTACTTCCTTCCAAGATACTGGTTACCTTATAATCACCACACCTACTGTCTTCATCCTCCTTGATCACATTGTACATTTTAAACTAATGACTAAGGCCTTTGTTCTTGAAATTCTCTCTTCTTTTTGTCTTTGTTAACTCTGGTGACAATTGGTTATTTTTTATTCTCCCTGGCTGGTCATTTTCACTATTATTCTGTGGCATTTGCTCCAACATCTCCTCTAAGTCAGAGACCTAGGGGAGTTGAAGGTCAACGAATGCAAATCAAGATGAAGATCATAGAGAATCTTGGGCAATTGTTGTAAATAAAACTGTAGTGCCCATAGCTTTCCAGTTTGTTATTTGGAAGACTGACATAAAAATACAGGTTTGGGATCTGGTAAGAAGAAACTTGGGGGCTGGGGATGGATTCCTTTGTCCCTCTAATTGCCTTATAAACCCATCAGCTAATCCTGGTCTTGGCAATGGCATCCAGTACTTACAGAGAAGTTGTCACCCATCCTGGACACTTTTGAGATAGGATGCCAACTCCCAAAAATGTTCCTCCAAATCATACTCTTTTGGTTAGAGAGGGTGTTGGAATTAAATGGTGTCAGAGGCATCTGGTACCTTTCCTCCCACGTATTATACCTTGGGTTCTTCGGAATGGCTGTAGGGATGTATGTGGAGATGAGTGTAGAAGGTAATGGTGAGAAACAAGAAGGGCTCTACATTGAGAAAGTAATTTTGGGTGGAACATGAAAAGTATTGAGTAGACTGGTCTGAGAAGTAGTTGGAGTTTTTAGCAGAGTTTGTTTGAATCTCCCCTCCTGAAGGGAATTAGGCTGGCTGTGCTAGGGCACTATCTGGGTTGCTGGTGTGCTGTTAGGTCCCTGAATCTAGGATTCCCACTGAAGTTTATAGGGAGTACTGAGAGTCAGAGAGAAAGACCAAGTCAGAATCCATTAAGGAAAACTGAGATTTAAGCACCAGGAAGTGCAGTATAAACATTGACCCAAAGAATCAGAGGGCATGTTGATGTCAAGGGTTTGGAGTTAGGCAGAGATGAGAATGCAGTGAGGTTAGGTGGGGAACAAGTGAGGAGGACCTAAGTGATTGTCCTTGCCAATTTGAGGTGTGCAGACTCTTCTTTGCTGTTAATAAATGAATGGGATTTGACTGTGTCAGACAGGTTTGAGGGCTAAAGGACAGGTGGAGAAAGCCAAGGGTAGTGTGAATATGTGGATAGGAGAACTAGATGGCATTCTACAAACTGTGTGCTTTCTCCTCACTCCTGTCCTTTTCTCTGTTTTCTTTGTGTTAGTTTTTCATTTGTTAGAGGGTATATATATGGTGAATCTTTCTGGATGGTCTGTACCTTTTGCAGGTATTGGCTGGTAGCTGGGGGTTTTAGCTTTGCTCAGAGGTGCTAGGAAGCAGCAAAGGGGAAACCATAGTCCCCCAATCAACTGCCTGCTTATTTATTTTTGTAGTACATTCTCAGAAAATAATTTTGAATGAATGATATACCAGATGAAGTATTATAAAGAACAACTGCTTTTTATTCTGTAGAAAATTTGTGTGAAAATAGCCCACCTGGCATTTTTGCTCTACAATAGGCATTTTATAAAATAATGAAGAACATATGAGAATATACTTGAAGCTCCAAGGTATATTAAATTTAAATTTCAGTTGCCGTTTCTCTCAGAGGACCCAAAGTGCCATATTTAGCACAAGATCTTTCTCAAGGCAAGTTTATCTAGCTTCCACACTGCAACTTTTACCTATAAGATGATTGGTAATTTTGTGTTCTTTTTAAAAAAAGATAAACAAAAGAATGTTTCAGGAAACCTGTGATAGACTGAATCAGCTGGAACTGATTTAATGTTATGGATAATTACATAATTAGTGCTGTAAAAAATAAACCATACTATCTACTTGATGGACTGGAGCTGCTGTGAAGGAGGTGTGTAATTATACAATCAGCATCCTCCTCCTATGCTGATTCTAGGTATTCCCTTTTCTGTCTTGTCTGAACAGGGGCTTACTGTCTTATGTTTCCTGATGTTATTTAATAGAAGAGAGCTGAGCATTGAGTAGTTGTCAGTCCCTTGATAAGTCTCTTTCAGATCCAAATTTGTTTGAGAGCATCCTGAGACCAGGGGCTTTCAGACGTTTTGGTTGTAAACCCACAATAAGAAATATATTTTATATTAGGATCCAGTCTGCTCCATATACACCTACCTGAAATCAAGGCTCATGAAACAATTCTCATTATTTATGACCTACTCTACTAATCTACTGTGCTTGATTTTATTTTTTTTAATGTTAGTTGAGATCTACCAAATTGATTTCACAACCTATTAATGGCTCATGCCCGCATTTGAAAAATATTACCTTAGACCCTTAGTGAGTGCTAACCATCAGTGGAAGGGATTTGGAAAGTAGCATAATGGAGTTGCCAAAGGCTTTGGGGAGCAGGTAGTGTGGATAGTTGAAAGAGTGAGGGCTTGGAGTGGTCAAATTTGGTTTTTAAATCCCTGCCTTCCCTCATTTTAACTCTGTGACCTTGAACAAGTTGCCAAACCTTTTGGAGTTGTAAATTCCTCATCCATAAAACAGGATCCCTAATACTTAAGGGGTTGGGAGGTGGGGAAATTGGGAGGCATGCATAAGGTGGGTATGGGGGTGGGTGTGTGCATTAAATATGTTGTGAAAGTAAAACACATTGTGGTAGGTGCTTTGTAAAGTTTAGTTTCCTCTTCCCACTCTTTCTTAACCTCAGACACCTCAACTGGAGAAGGGAGTAGTAATAATCTGTCTCAAATGGTTATGAGGATCAAATAAGATGATGAGAGCAAGGGGTGAATGAATGTTAATTTTTATTAGGTACAACCTTAAGGCAGCTTTACTGTTCCAGAATAAATCTTTGTGCAAGGGGGATGGAGAGTTAGACAAATGTTATTTGACAAAACTAGAATACAGAACTATTTTTGAAATTCTGTATTGTAACTGTTAGTAGCAAGGATTGTTTTGAGATGCAGTAGTTATTACATGTTGATACTGGAATACTGCTACCAAAACTGCTGAAGTATGATTTATAGTTCCTATTTGAAATTACTTGATACATTTGAAGTTGTTTTATATTGCATTAAAATAGAATTTGAAGGAATTTTTAAATTATTCAACAAAGGACTTTGTTTCATCAAAACCTGGAAAATGAGCATCAGAAAACAACTAATTGCCTGTTGTACAATACTGTGTACAAAATCTGTCAGGTTTTCTTTACCCTAACTAAAATACAGCCTAATCATTTAATTGTGAGACTTGAAAAATTTTAACTTGCTATCTCACAGCTTGAAATCTTGGGAGTGCGTAGAATTTTCATTGTATATTAGTATGTTTACTATAAATCCACCTCCTTTTCTTTAAATGTTTAATGGTTTTTACTACTTTTGAAATCGTTCATGACTTTGAAATGCTAGATGCTCACTAGTTTTAATTTTGGACTTTCTTACCTGAAAGAAATTTCCTTGCTTTTGTTACTGTTGGTGCACCAATCTTCCATTCATCTTTTTCCCAGAGATTCTGCTGAGATTGTGATTATTTAGTGGTAACCTCGGTTTTGTTGGCTGTGTGAAAGGGACATAAATCAGGTAAGGCAAGTTTGAAAGTGATGGCAGCTACACGGCATCTTTTCCATCTCTTATTCTCTATGCTATCCTGTCTCTGGTTGTTCTGAAATGTTTCAGTATTACTTTAGGCATATGTTGGTTGACTGCACTTAATTTCTATGCCGTTTCTATGTCTCCAGTCCCTTACATCATGTTAAGAAATCATCTAACTCTTTATATTAAGTTCAGATTGCACTCAGGAGAAAGGGCCTGGCTCCTTTAAAACAGAAGCACCTTTTTCTCTGGCTGAAATCTCATTGCAAAACTGAAAGGCTTAACCAAACAGGTTTCAATGTAAATTGAATATTGATAGAGAAAAAAAGGTTAATTGGCCTTAGTAACTTGGTTTCTAAGGAAGCATTTTCCTGATTGGGAGGAAACTCTCCTGTGTGTTCTGCAGCTTCTTACGGACCTAAGATGCTTTGTTTTATCTTTTGCTTTCTGTTTCTGAGTTGGAAGAGAAAGAGTAGAAAGCTATCATAGGAATAAAAAGCTGTTGAAGCAGATGGTTGCTCTCTCTTAGCTACAGAAGAGAGAGCTAAATACTGACTAGCAACAAGCCAGTGCCAGCAAAGACTCTTTGTTTAAGGCAGATAGTTGGAAAATACCATGAGGGCAAGATAGAAAGAGCTTGCTAGGAGGACACAGAGAGGTTAGATCCAGGGTGTTTTCAGTGCCTGGAATCATGTAGAGAGAAATTAAGGAATATTTTGAATGGACATCTGATATCCAAGTTAATTCATGAAGTCAAATGTTTTCAATAACAATTAACTTTATTCAGAAAAGTTATTTAGCTTGTACCTGGTTGGTTGTATTTCTTTCAGTTTTGGTCTATATTTAATGTTAAATTTAGAAAATTTGTTTGTTAATCTAAAATTATTTTTATAAATGATATTTAGTTATAAATGTCTCTTTATGTTATTGTGTAGTTTATTATTTAGTAGTAATAAAAGTAATTTGGGGACAAATACAAAGTTTTCATTGAAATGTTTTTTCAAAACAAAAATCTTTTAAAATATTGACTATTCATATATGCTAAGCTCTCTGGTTATACTTAATTTAGGAAAGTATTATTTCTGCATTCTAAATGATACTCCATTAACCTCAGAGAGTTAGTGGCTGTATTTTGCTTAATTTCATTCTTTTGCTCACTGATTTATTCATCAAATATTTTTGAACATTTATTGAGTGTCAGGCACTGTGCTAAAGGATATTAAAAGGAATTGAACACTCCTAGGAAGTAGTGATTTTCTTCTCAGGAGACTTTGGAAACTGAAAGTGTGTTTTTACTGGCATTTTCTGGTCTTTGTTAGCTTTTTTCCATTATTAGTCTTGAATATTATTATCTGTACTAAGTATTATTATTGTCTTTTTTATGACACTTTTTACTCATAAAATTCTTTTCAACAGTGTTATTTGGTTCATTTTGATGGACATATACTTAAAGAGAAGTCTAGAATTTCTTGGCTCTGTCTATAAACCTGGGAGTGTCATTGGAGGATACACAGTCCTCCCTGGTAACCCCTCTTGAATTTTTCATGGTTATGTAGTTCTTGTCATGTGAGTATGGCAGGAGGACTTCACATACAAGCAAAATATGGTGATCCTTTTGAGGGGCTCTGATTATAATAATATTCTCAGAGAAGCTAGTTTAACCTGGAATTGCTTAAGTGTAATCAGAGAGCTTAGTATATACGGATAGTAATCAGTGATGATTCTTACAGTGGATGCCAGACAAGGTTATCAAATGAAAAAAATTAATAGAATAATCAACTAAATTGGAATTCCTTAATAGTAAGTAATAGAATAATATATTAAATATATTAAGAGTACACAGTAGTCCTTTGAGGTGCAGGTACATTTTGGTAGTTAAAAAAAAGTATGCTAGGTCCACATTTTCAGATTTATCTTCTGCCTAATTCTAATCTTGCATCACAATCCATTATTTATGATTTTTATATGCTTTGTAATTTGAAATTCTTCTTTCAGAGAATTTGAGGTTTAACAAATGAAGTATATCTTCAGGTAGAAAGGAGAACAACGAATGTAAGATTCAGTGTTAAAAGGTAAATGTTTTATATAGATTTTGAGCAGAATGGTGAATAAATGAGAGAAACTTGTGTTTGTAATAATATTTAGTAGTTCTTTGGATGTCACATTTATTTTAACTCAGTATTCACTACTGTATAAGTGTATTTATTTTTTGGTAGCTGTGAAAGAAGCTGCTCTGAGCCGAGATAATTTTTTTTTTTTAAGAACCCAACTGCTTCTATTAAGATGAAGCTCAGCTAGTAAACTCATTAAGTAAGGACCCTAGGCAGTTCTCCAGTGGTGAGACTGAAAGCACGGTTGCAGACATCTTTGCATCACCGTCATGAATGACCTTGAAGGAAACCAGCATTTCATAAAGCAAAATCCTCTCTATGGCACTTCATTCTGATTTGATTGATGTTTGAGAAAATGCTGTAAGATTTTCTTCTCTCATAGTGTGAGGTATATATGCTTTATATTTCATAGATTTTGCACTTGTCTGGGGGTATTTTGTTGGCAAGTTCTTATAGGTTCTGATCTTTTACTTACTATAGTATAAGTAAGCAGTGAAATCACTCTCCTTTAATCAATTATTATTAGAGTAAGGTTCATGGTTTTTAAGAATGGAAAAATACTGACTTTCTAACTTAAGTGTAATACAATTAATTTTCTTACTTGTAACCTTCCAAGCACCCCTGCTGGTTGAAGAATCTTTAATATTGAGCTTTTATGCTTTATAGTATACAAAGGATAATGCATTCCTTTCTAGCCACTATCTAGCCTAGCCACAGTTTTTGGATTGATAATTACCTTCCTTTTAGTTTTCTGCTTGAATATGCAGTGAAGGCTTTTAGTATGCATTTTTATATCCAAAGAAAAAGACCCCAGAAATCTTGGAAGATAGAATGATTATTTTACCTCTTTGGAATTACTTGATCATTTCCTACATAAGAACTTATGAGTAAGGGTCATACAAAGGTGCAATCGTTCATCTGCTCTGACGCTGCTGTAGGAATACCAGGGGGAAACTTTTAAACTCTTTTGGCTCTGGAAGGCATATAAGAGCTGTACTGGGACTCTTGGGGCTTAGGTGTTCAGGGATTAACACATGCACTACCTACAGTTAGGTAGAGGGGGAGCTAGTAACATGTGCAAGCTGGTGTGTATTGCAAAGACTGTTTCGTTTCCTCCTCTGTATCAGGGAGCTGTGTCAGGTGATGAACCCAGAAACCTCAGGGCCTCACCTTCCCTCTCTGGGATCTGAACTCAGTATTCCTGACCCACTCCTGCCAACCTGACTGAATTTTGCTTTTCACTTGGCCCACTTTTCTGCTTTTACTTGCACTTTGTTCTGTATAAATCTCTATGTGTTTCTCACCTCACCCTTGTAATTTGATCTCTTCCTTCCTTTCACAATTTGCTTTACTGCTCTACGGTTGTATCTGGATTAAACCAATCATTTGGTTTTCATGATAGACTTCAAGTCTTAACAGCTAACTTTCTGACTCACAAAGGGTAAAATCAGACTGCTTTTTTTCTAGGCCCCTTGACCACAGTGATTTATAACAATCTAAAAATTCTGGCACTCAGTGAAGTTGCTGTTTGAGAAGTTCTAAGGAATGTAGCCAAAATGTGAGAAATATAGTTCAGCAACACCTAGAAACCATTTGTTTTATATCTTCTCATTTGTTGAACCTAAAAGTATCTCAGTAAATAGGCAGTTAGCCAGACTGAATTGTGGTTTTTCAGTTACTTGGGTAACTTCTTGTTTCATGGATAGCTTAAATTTGAAGTCCCTCTTGAGATTCTTCTGAAAATGCTTAATTTAGTCTAAATACCTTTTATAATATATTTTTTGGCTGATGGACTTCTAGATTTTCTCTTTTAAAGTACACTATGAATACACTGAGAGTAAAGTAAATTCTCAGTCTTTGATCCAATTGTTGATAACTTTTCATTCTTTTTTTAACCAAACTGCTAAAATGGTTAGAAATACATTCGCTCTTATATGAAGTAGAAAGCAAAACAGAAGGTATGGAAGACTAAGGTTTTAGTAAGCTGAGATGTATTTATAATTTTTCCAGATAATCATAATTAATATTTTTTCTTAGAAACTAATTTTGTAAATTAGGTATATAAATAATTTTAGTAGAAGATTAAAAAATTAATGGTACATATAGAATATAGAATTGCAGCAGGTACACACTGTATTTTCAAGAAACTGTTATTTCCAATAAGCTAGTAAAAATATGGATATATACAATAACAATAAAAGTTTGTACAGGCTTTTAGAAAAAAGTTTTTCTTTTCTGTTCAAAAGCTGTTTTGAAGACTTATTATTTATAATTATTTTCTATTCTTTGCTAAAAATACATTTAAAATGTCAGTTATCTTATTTTTATTTGTGAACTGATTGTTGGTTTATTACAATATGCATTTTGAAGTAATAATGGATTAGAATGGAAAAGATTGAGTTATAATAAAAGCTTAAGGATCTTAAACAGACGTGACAATATATGTCAAAAAGTCTTTCTGTGTTTTAAAAATTCTTAACTGGATCAGTGGCAAATTCAGTAAAAGATGTTGATTGAATTTTTCACCAAATGATCATTTTCCAAGAGTCATCAATTCACTTCTCAAACCTTTATTGAATAACTACTTTGTACCTCTTACTATGGGGAAAAAATAATAAAGTCATGACCCCTACTTTCAACAATTGTTTTTAAAGCTCCATATTTTAATAAACAACTGAGTGGATGCTACAAAGAGAAAATATTTTCTGGTTACTGCTGTTAATAAGCCAGTTATAATTTGTAATATGAACTAATGAAATAAAATTAAATGTGGCAATAAAATTAACAAAATAATAGCATATAAAAACAAAAAATACAAATAAAATAGTCATGACTTTAGGGATATGACTGAAATTAAAAATATATGTTAATAATAATCCTGTTTGCATGTACTTGAATAATAATGTTTTGTATTATTATAATGTGTGTTTTGGTTATATATTGTTGCTTTAAAAACCACCCCAAAACTTAGTGGCTTTGAACAGAAATTTGGAGTTGGAGTCACCCAAAGTCTCAAATGAGTTGGTCATCCAAGATGACATTTTCATCTACATGTCTGGCACCTCAATTGGAATATCTAGAATAGTTGGGACTGGCAGGGCATTTCTATTTCTATGGGCCTTCTTCACGTGACTATCTGGGGCTTCTTTCAAGTTTCACGGTAGCTGGACATTTTACCTGGTGGCCTTCTTCCCCCAAAGTGCACAGTCCAGGAAACCTATTTCTCAGGGCTTCTTATGACCTAGCCTAGGAAATCATGCAGCTTCATTTACACCACATTCTCTTCATCAAAAACATGTCTCAGGGCCAGCCCAGATTCAAGGCAGGGAACCACACAAGGGCATTTATACTGGAGAAACGGTTTATTGGGGGGTGGGGAATGGGGTAGCAACATCTTTAGAATTCAGGTACCACAATGTGTAATATTTATTTTAAAGTGCATAATAATAATTTCATTGGATGGTTGGTAAAATTGTATCAGTATACTTTCAAAATTAAAATTCACATTAATTTTGTAAATAGAAGTATTTTATAGCCAACTTTCATCTACATATTAATAAATATTTTGGTTACAATGAGAAAATATGTCTTTTTGAAATAAGTTACCTACTGGATGCAGGGTATTCCCAAGTCATTTGGGGGAAGATATAGGGAATTATAAGACCCTGCCTTACAAGACCCAGCACTCAAGAAAATGGTAAATTAGTTTTTGAGAAAAGATATACTCGTAAAGAGTCAAGCAGTTATTCATGGCAATGATAACAAACGTTTAAGTAAGGGAAAGATAAACATGGACTGAAAGTAGTTAGGAAGCATTCATAGAATAATTGAGATGAAATGAAGCACTGAAGGATGGGTGATATTTTGGATAAATGGGAAGGTTGTTGAGGCTGCAATTTGAATATGTAGAAGAACTCAATACATTGAAAAGTTCTATGTAATAATAGAAATTATTGCAATAGGGCTTAGTGGATTCATCTGAATGAAAGCAATGCATGTAGTGTATGACTAGATTTTGGAGAGCTTTTGTAGATAGCATCTGTGATGGTTAGGTTCATGTGTTGTTCTAGTTTGCTAATGCTGCAGAATGCAAAACACCAGAGATGGACTGGCTTTTATAAAAAGGAGGTTTATTTGGCTATACAGTTACAGTCTTAAGGCCATAAAGTGTCCAAGGTAACACATCAGTAATCAGGTACCTTCACTGGAGGATGGCAAATGGCGTCCGGAAAACCTCTGTTAGCTGGGAAGGCACGTGGCTGGCGTCTGCTCCAAAGTTCTGGTTTCAAAATGGCTTCTCCCAGGACATTCCTCTCTAGCAAGCTTGCTCCTCTTCAAATAACATCACTCACAGCTGCACTCCATTCAGTCTCTTTGAGTCAGCATGTTTATATGGCTCCCCTGATCAAGGCCCACCCTGAATGGGTGGGGCCACACCTCCATGGGAGTATCCCACCAGAGTCACCTCCCACAGCTGGGTGGGGCACATCTCCATGCAAACAACCTAATCCAAACACTCCAACCTAATCCCCACTATTCTGTCTGCCCCACAAGATTGCACCAAAGAATATGGCTTTTTCTGGGGGACATAATACATTCAAACCGGCACATTCCACCCCCTGAACCCCAGAAAAACATATTCTTTCCAAATACAAAATACATTCATCCCACAATACCACAGAAACTTAAGTCATTTCAGTAACAATAGTTAAGTACAAGATCCCATCAAAATCAAATATAGGCGTGGTCAGTCCTAAGGCATACTTTTCCTTTAGCTTTGGATCTGTGGACTTAGAACAAGTTATATGCTTCCAATATACAAAGGAGGGACATTCATAGGATAAACATTTCCATTGCCATAAGGAGAAACAGTAAGGAAAACAGGGTTAACAGGACCAAAACAGTTCTTAAAACCTGCAGGACAAACTCCATTAGATTTCAAGGTCTGAGAGTCATTAACAGAACAACGTTGCATCCTTGGGGCTTGAGAGAGTGGGAGCCTAACCCTTCCTAAGGGCCTTTTCGGCAGCCCTTTCCTCTCCAAACGCTTAGGTGAGTGCTCCAAAATACCCACACATTGGGGAGACCACCTTCTCGGCCCCACCCTCCTCAAACATCGGGGCAGCTCCCGGATTCCCTTCCATCTCCGGGGCACACGCTCAACCCCTTCAGAACAGTGTGGTGGCAGCCAGGCTCTCCCCAATTCCCTGGGAATGTGCTCCAACCTCTTTGGGACCTGAGGTGGCAAAACTCTTCCAGAGCATTGAGGCGGAAGGCCCGCCCTCGACCTCCAGGGCAAACTTACCCTTTCCATGCATGTGGGCTGCTCTGCTCTCCCAGCCCGAGACCTCTTGACTCCAGACCTCAACCTCCATGGCTCTGTCTTTGAAGAAATTTTTCCTTCAGTTTGTTCCTTGTCTGTCTCCTCCAGTCCAGAACGGCAATGGCTCCGTCTATAAAGATCTCGCAAAAATTCTGTTGGCTTTGCATGAAGCATGCAGGGGTCAAAGCCATCAGACAATAGGAGTTTCCACAAATCCTTTCTGGATAATTCCATCTCCAATCTTGGCCTGTACTGAAATGGTGGCTGGGTTCCATGTTTGGTTACATCCTCACGTTGGGCTGTAGCTTCTGGAATTCCACCCCCTAGAAGCTCGTAATTTTCCAAGCCATCAGCTTCTGGTTTCTTTGAACCCATGAGTTCAGTTCTAAGTTTATCTCTCTCTGCTCGCATTTTACTATAAGCTGCAAGAAGAAGCCAGGCTACATCCTCCACATGTAGTCTGGAGATGATCTCAGCTAAGTATTCCAGGTTGTCGTTTTCAAATTCTTCCTTCCATCTAACACCAGGACTCAATTTTGCCAAATTCTGTGCCACTTTAAAACAAGGATCTCCTTTCTTCCAGTTTACAACACATTCACCATTTCTGTTCAAGTCCTCGTCAGAAGTATCTTTAGAGTCCATATTTCCATAAACAGTCTCTTTAAAGCAGTTTTGGCCTTTTCTATCAAGCTCCTCACAATTCTTCCAAAATATTCCCCTTATCCATTTAAAAAGCTGTTCCAACATGTTTGGTATTTGCAAACTCAGCAGCAAAAGCACCCCACTCTCGGTACCAAAATCTGTTCTAGTTTGCTAATGCTGCAGAATGCAAAACACCAGAGATGGACTGGCTTTTATAAAAAGGAGGTTTATTTGGCTATACAGTTACAGTCTTAAGGCCATAAAGTGTCCAAGGTAACACATCAGTAATCAGGTACCTTCACTGGAGGATGGCAAATGGCGTCCGGAAAACCTCTGTTAGCTGGGAAGGCACGTGGCTGGCGTCTGCTCCAAAGTTCTGGTTTCAAAATGGCTTCTCCCAGGACATTCCTCTCTAGCAAGCTTGCTCCTCTTCAAATAACATCACTCACAGCTGCACTCCATTCAGTCTCTTTGAGTCAGCATGTTTATATGGCTCCCCTGATCAAGGCCCACCCTGAATGGGTGGGGCCACACCTCCATGGGAGTATCCCACCAGAGTCACCTCCCACAGCTGGGTGGGGCACATCTCCATGCAAACAACCTAATCCAAACACTCCAACCTAATCCCCACTATTCTGTCTGCCCCACAAGATTGCACCAAAGAATATGGCTTTTTCTGGGGGACATAATACATTCAAACCGGCACATGTGTCAACTTTGCCAGGTGATGGTGCCCAGGTGTCTGGTCAAGCAAGCACTGGCCTGTTACTGCAAGGATATTTGTGACTGGTTAATAAACCAGATGACTGGTTTATTAAATCATCCATAGATTGATTGCATCTGTGGCTCATTACATCAACGAAGGGCATGCCTTCTGCAATGAGAAAATCTAATCAGCTGGATTTAATCCAATCAGTTGAAGACTTTTTAAGGAAGAAGAGAGAGAACTTCCACTTCTTCTTCAGTCAGCCAGCCTCACCTGTGGAGTTCATTGAGGACCTTCATTGGAGTTGCCAGCTTGCTACCTGCCCTATGGAATTTGGAGTCATGCATCCTGCCCTGTGGAATTTGGACTTGTGCATCCTGCCCTACAGAATCTGAACTTGTGCATCCTGCCCTATGAAATTTGGAGTCGTGCATCCTGCCCTATGGAATTTGGACTTGTGCATCCCCACAGTTGCATGAGACACTTTTGTAAAATCTCATATTTACTGATATCTCCTGTTGATTCTGTTTGCCTAGAGAACTCTAACTAATATAGCATCCATTGTTGTTTCTTCTCCAGAATTTATTCTAGTACTTTCCTGATTAGGTAATTCTATTTTCTCTCACTTATTCATTTGGTAAATATTTACTGATCTCATGCTATACTCCATACACTGTTCTCTGTACAGAAGATAGGGTAGTGAATCTGACTGTCAAAGCTCTTCCCTCGGAATCTCCCCTCGGCTGCCCCAATGGGAGCCATTTTGTTAAGGCAGTTACTCAAAGTACTGTTCCCTCCTCTGGCCAAAGGTGAGCATATGACTAATCTAAGGGTGACACAGCAATGGAAAATAGCTGGAGTTAACTCATTCCACTGGTGGTGTCCTGAAGAATCCGTTAGTTTCTTTCATCCACATTCCCAGAGCTAACATGGTTCCTGTCCTTCCTCAGCCATAATTTTTTTAGTTGTTCCTTAAATTCTGGGAGCTAACACACAGTCTTTTAATAAATATCTTTTTGCTTATGTCAACCTCAGAGTTCATTTCTATGCTTGCAACCCATGAACGGCATTATATGCCTGTGTCTCTTGCTAAGGGATTTGAACCATATCCTGTAATCAGTGAGATATTCTTGGTAGTTTTTGAACAGAAACAGTTGTTTTCAAAAAGATTTGGACATGTGTTGATAGGTTAGAATAGGGAAAGTTTGGAATTAGTCTGATGAAGTAGAGGGCTACTGAAATATTTAGGTATATAGGAATAAAGGGTTGAATTAGAGTGATTGCAGGGGTGGAAAGAAGTGATGGGTAAGAACAAGGCTGAGACTAAAGTGAAGTGAGAGAGGCATCTAGGGCACACTCAACTAGCGTGAATTCTTCCTTAAATTTTGCACCATAGGTGACTCTCTTGTCTCACCTAGTCCCAGCCCTGGGGATGATATTATAAAGGAAAAATTGATGAGTTTGTTGATTGATAGGATATGAGGAGTAATGATATCCATAATCATAACTACCCCTACCACTAATTGCCTAGTACTGTTCTAAGTACTCAACTTTTAACTCTTAAAATACATGTGTAGGGCAAGTGTTATTATCTTCATTTTTCTGTTGAGTAACCTGAATATAGTGAAGGCACACATGTACCTTAGTAACTTTCCTAAGGTAGTAAGGGGAAGAACTGGGGTATAAGAAAAAAAACTGGGAGGATTTAAAAATGAGAATTCTACCAAATGTTTAATGAAGAATTAATACGAATTCTACACAGTCTCTTTGAGAAAATAGAAGATAACATCTCCCAATTCATTTTAAGTAGTTAATATTACCCTGATATCAAAACCATACAAAGACAGTACAAAAGAAGAAAACTACAGACCAAGATCCCTCATGAACATAGACGCAAAAATCCTTAACAAATATTAGCAAATAGAACTTAGCAATATATGAAAAGAATTATACACCATGACAAAGTATGGTTTTATTCCAGAGACGCAAGACTAGTTCACTATTTGAAAATCAATCAGTGTAACCCAGCATATTAACAGACTAAAGAAGATAAAAATTGCATGGGCATACTAATTGATGCAGAAAATGCATTTGACAAAATTCAATACCCTTTTGTGATAAATTCTTAGAAAAATAGGAAAAGGGGAATCTTTACTCTGACAAAACCTGTACAGGACTTCAATGTTGAAAACCACAAAAAAACTAACGAAAGGAATCAAAGGAGTTCTAAATACATGGAGAGTTATCCTGCGTTCATGGATTGGAAGACTCAACGTAGTAATGGTATTAAAGCTCTCTAAAATGATGAATAGTGTTTGATAAAATTCCTATCAAAATCTCAACAAGATTTATTGTAGATACAGACAATATTGTTTTAAAATTTATATGAAAAGGCAAAAGAACCAGAATAGCTGAAATCATTTTTAAAAAGAAGCTGAAAGTAAGAAGAATCAGTCCACCTGATTTCAAGATTTATTACATAGCCACAGTAATAAAGATTGCATGGTATTAGAAGAGGAATAGACACATAGAGCAATGAAACAAATAGAGAACCCAGAAATAGACTCACATAAGTCCACCCACCTGATTTTTGACAAAGGTACCAAAGCAATTCAATTGAGGAAAAATAGCCATTTCAACACATGGTGCTAGAGCAATTGGACATCCATAGCAAAAAATGAATCCCAACCTAAGGCTCACACCCTATACAAAAATCAGCTAAGAATGAATCATGAACTTAAATGTAAAACATAAAACTAAAAAACTTTAAGAGAAAAATAAGAGAAAATCTTTGGGATCTAGGTCTAGGCAAGGAATTTTTAGACTTGAGACCAAAAGCACAATCTGCAAAAGAATAAAGTTTTAAATTTGTAAATTGACTTCATCAAAGTTAAAATCTTTTGCTCTGCAGTAGATCCTGTAGAGAATGAAAAGACAAGCCACAGAGTGAGAGAAAATACTTGCAAATGATGTATCGAAAAAAGGACTAGTAGTTAGAATATATAAAGAACTCTTAAAACTCAACAGTATAAAAACAAAACAATACAATTAGAAAAAACAATCCAATTAGAAAATGGACAGAAGTCAAAAAGAGTCACAAAGAGGATATATATATATATATGTATGTATTAGAAGCACTTGAGAAAATGTTCAACATTATCCTTTAGAGAAATACAGAGTAAAACCATGAGACATCACTAAACACCTATCAGAATGGCTAAAATAAAAAAAAAATAGTGATATCAAATGCTGTCCAAGATTCAGAGAAACTGAATCATTCATACATTGCTGGTATAAAATGGCACAACCACTCTGGAAAACAGTTTGAAAAATAAAAAACCAAAAAACTAAACTAAACATGCAGCTAACACACCAACCAGCAATTACTAAACCCCTGGGAATTTATGCCAGAGAAATGAAAGCATATTCACATAAAACCTGTACATGAATGTTCATAGAAGCTTTGCTTGTAATAAGCCCAAACTGGAAACAACCCAGATGTTCTTTAACAGTGAATGGGTAAAGAACTGTGGTACATCCACATCATGGAATGCTTCTCAGCAACAAAAAGGAGCCGACTATTGATACGTACAACAACCTGGAAGAATCAATAGAGAACTATGCTGAGTGAATAAAGCTACTTCTAAAAGGTTACATAGTGTATGATTCCATTTATATAACATTCTTTAAATTATAGAATTGGAGAACAGATTACTGGTTGCCAGGGGTTAGAGAGGGGGTGTTGATGGGAAGGAGTTGGGTGTGGCTATAAAAGGGCAATATGAGGGATCCTTATGGTGAGGGAATTGTTCTGTATTTGTATCAATGCCGATATCCTTGTGATTTTGTACTGTAGTTTTGCAAGAAATTACCGCTGTGGAAAATTGGTAAAGAATACGCTGGATTATTTCTTTCTTTTTTAAATCTTCATTTTATTGAGATATATTCACATACCACGCAGTCATACAAAACAAATCGTACATTCGATTGTTCACAGTACCATTACATAGTTGTACATTCATCACCTAAATCAATCCTTGACACCTTCATTAGCACACACACAAAAATAACAAGAATAATAATTAAAGTGAAGAAGAGCAATTGAAGTAAAAAAGAACACTGGGTACCTTTGTCTGTTTGTTTGTTTGTTTCCTTCCCCTATTTTTCTACTCATCCATCCATAAACTAGAGAAAGGGGAGTGTGGTCCTTATGGCTTTCCCAATCCCATTGTCACCCCTCATAAGCTCCATTTTTATACAATTGTCTTCGAGATTCATGGGTTCTGGGTTGTAGTTTGATAGTTTCAGGTATCTACCACCAGCTACCCCAATTCTTTAGGACCTAAAAAGGGTTGTCTAAATTGTGCATAAGAGTGCCCACCAGAGTGACCTCTCGGCTCCTTTTGGAATCTCTCTGCCACTGAAGCTTATTTCATTTCCTTTCACCTCTCGGCTCCTTTTGGAATCTCTCTGCCACTGAAGCTTATTTCATTTCCTTTCACATCCCCCTTTTGGTCAAGAAGATGTTCTCCATCCCACGATGCCAGGTCTACATTCCTCCCCGGGAGTCATATTCCACGTTGCCAGGGAGATTCACTCCCCTGGGTGTCTGATCCCACGTAGGGGGGAGGGCAGTGATTTCACCTTTCAAGTTGGCTTAGCTAGAGAGAGAGGGCCACATCTGAGCAACAAAGAGGCATTCGGGAGGAGGCTCTTAGGCACAGCTATAGGGAGGCCTAGCCTCTCCTTTGTAGCAACAGTCTTCCCAAGGGTAAATCCTGTGGTAGAGGGCTCAACCTGTCAAACCACCAGTCCCCTATGTCTGTGGTCATGTTAGCAACCATCGAGGTGGGGTAGGCCAATACCCCTGCATTCTCCACAGGCTCCTCAAGGGGGCTCTACGTATTTTTTCCTTGTTTTTATTTTTAACTTTTTTTTTTTTTAATCAACTGTATGAAAAATAAAAAAATAAAAAAAAATAATTAAAAAAAAAATACAATAAAGGAACATTTCAAAGAGACCATAACAAGGGAGTAAGAAAAAGACAACTAACCTAAGATAACTGCTTTACTTCCAACATGTTCCTACTCTACCCCAAGAAAGTTACCTAATATAGCAACATTTCTGTGAACTTGTTCCTACTATACCCATCAGAAATTAACAGACCATAGTCATTCCTGGACATTCCCAGAACATTAAGTAGCTTATCTGTTCTCCTTGGATTATTGTTCCCCCTTCCTTAATTGCTCTCTACTGCTAGTTCCCCTACATTCTACATTATGAACCACTTGTTTTACATTTTTCAAAGTTCACATTAGTGGTAGCATATAATATTTCTCTTTTTGTGCCTGGCTTATTTTGCTCAGCATTATGTCTTCAAGGTTCATCACTGTTGTCATATGTTTCATGAGATCGTTCCTTCTTACTGCCGTGTAGTATTCCATCGTGTGTATATACCACATTTTATTTATCCACTCATCTGTTGAAGGACATTTGGGTTGTTTCCATCTCTTGACAATCGTGAATAATGCTGCTATGAACATTGGTGTGCAGATATCTGTTCGTGTCACTGCTTTCGGATCTTCCGGGTATATACTGAGAAGTGCAATCGCTGGATTGAAGGGTAACTCTATATCTAGTTTTCTAAGGAACTGCCAGACTGACTTCCAGAGTGGCTGAACCATTATACAGTCCCACCAACAATGAATAAGAGTTCCAATTTCTCCACATCCCCTCCAGCATTTGTAGATTCCTGTTTGTTTAATGGCAGCCATTCTAATTGGTGTGAGATGGTATCTCATTGTGGTCTTAATTTGCATCTCTCTAATAGCTAGTGAATCTGAACATTTTTTTCATGTGTTTCTTGGCCATTTGTACTTCCTCTTCAGAGAACTGTCTTTTCATATCTTTTGCCCATTTTATAATTGGGCTGTCTGTACTATTGTCATTGAGTTGTAGGATTTCTTTATACATGCAAGGTATCAGTCTTTTGTCAGATACATGGTTTCCAAAAATTTTTTCCCATTGACTTGGCTGCCTCTTTACCTTTTTGAGAAATTCCTTTGAGGTACAGAAACTTCTAAGCTTGAGGAGTTCCCATTTATCTGTTTTTTCTCTTGTTGCTTGTGCTTTGGGTGTAAAGTCTAGGAAGTGTCCGCCTAATACAAGGTCTTGAAGATGTTTTCCTACATTATCTTCTAGGAGTTTTATGGTACTTTCTTTTATATTGAGATCTTTGGTCCATTTTGAGTTAATTTTTGTGTAGGGTGTGAGGTAGGGGTCCTCTTTCATTCTTTTGGATGTGGATATCCAACTCTCCCAGCCCCATTTGTTGAAAAGACCATTATGACCCAGTTCAGTGACTCTGGGGGCCTTATCAAAGATCAGTCAGCCATAGATCTGGGGGTCTATCTCCGAATTCTCAATCTGATTCCATTGATCTGTATGTCTATCTTTGTGCCAGTACCATGCTGTTTTGACAACTGTGGCTTTATAATAACCTTCAAAATCAGGGAGTGTAAGTCCTCCCACTTCATTTTTCTTTTCTAGAGTGTCTTTAGCAATTCGAGGCATCTTCCCTTTCCAAATAAATTTGATAACTAGCTTTTCCAAGTCTGCAAAGTAGGTTGTTGGAATTTTGATTGGGATTGCATTGAATCTGTAGATGAGTTTGGGTAGAATTGACATCTTAATGACATTTAGCCTTCCTATCCATGAACATGGAATATTTTTCCATCTTTTAAGGTCCCCTTCTATTTCTTTTAGTAGAGTTATGTAGTTTTCTTTGTGTAGGTCTTTTACATCTTTGGTTAAGTTTATTCCTCGGTACTTGATTTTTTTAGTTGCTATTGAAAATGGTATCTTTTTCTTGAGTGTTTCTTCAGTTTGTTCATTTCTAGCATATAGAAACATTACTGACTTATGTGCATTAATCTTGTATCCCGCTACTTTGCTAAATTTATTAGCTCTAGTAGCTGTATCGTCGATTTCTCAGGGTTTTCCAGATATAAGATCATATCATCTGCAAACAATGACAGTTTTACTTCTTCTTTTCCAATTTGGATGCCTTTTATTTCTTTGTCTTGCCGGATTGCCCTGGCTAGCACTTCCAGCACAATGTTGAATAACAGTGGTGACAGCGGGCATCCTTGTCTTGTTCCTGATCTTAGAGGGAAGGCTTTCAGTCTTTCACCATTGAGTACTATGCTGGCTGTGGGTTTTTCATATATGCTCTTTATAATATTGAGGAAGTTTCCTTCAATTCCTACTTTTTGAAGTGTTTTTATCAAAAACGGATATTGGATTTTGTCAAATGCTTTTTCAGCATCTATTGAGATGATCATTTGATTTTTCCCTTTTGAATTGTTAATGTGTTGTAATACACTGATTGATTTTCTTATGTTGAACCATCCTTGCATGCCTGGAATGAACCCCATTTGGTCATGGTGTATGATTTTTTTAATGTGTCTTTGGATTCGATTTGCAAGTATTTTGTTGAGGATTTTTGCATCTATATTCATTAGGGAGATTGGCCAGTAGTTTTCCTTTTTTGTAGCATCTTTGCCTGGTTTTGGTATTAGATTGATGTTAGCTTCATAAAATGAGTTAGGTAGTGTTCCATTTTCTTCAATGATTTGAAAGAGTTTGGGTAAGATTGTTGTCAGTTCTTCCTGGAAAGTTTGGCAGAATTCCCCTGTGAAGCCATCTGGCCCTGGGCATTTATTTGTGGGAAGATTTTTGATGACTGATTGGATCTCTTCACTTGTGATCGGTTGGTTGAGATCTTCTATTTCTTCTCTGGTCAGTCTAGGTTGTTCATATGTTTCCAGGAAATTGTCCATTTCCTCTACATTATCCAGTTTGTTGCCATACAGTTGTTCATAGTATTCTCTTATAATTTTTTTAATTTCTGCGGGATCTGCAGTTATGTCACCTTTTTCATTCATTATTTTGTTTATATGGGTCTTCTCTCTTTTTGATTTTGTCAGTCTAGCTAGGGGTTTGTCAATCTTGTTAATTTTCTCAAAGAGCCAACTTTTGGTGATATTTATCCTCTCTATTGTTTTTTTTGTTCTCTATGTCATTTATTTCTGCTTTAATCCTTGTTATTTCTTTTCTTCTACTTTGTTTAGGATTGGTTTGCTGTTCATTTTCTAGCTTCTTCAGTTGATCCATTAGTTCTTTGGTTTTGGCTCTTTCTTCCTTTTTAATATATGCATTTAGTGCTATAAATTTCCCCCTCAGTACTGTTTTTCTGCATCCCATTGGTTTTGGTATGTTGTGTTCTCATTTTCATTCATCTCTATATATTTAGCAATTTCTCTTGCTATTTATTCTTTAACCTACTGATTGTTTAATAGTGTGTTGTTTAACCTCCAGGTATTTGTGAATTTTCTAAGTCTCTGATGGTTGTTGACTTCTAATTGTATTCCATTGTGGTCAGAGAATGTGCTTTGAATAATTTCAGTCTTTTTAAATTTATTAAGGCTTGTTTTATGTCCCAGCATATGATCTATTCTGGAGAAAGTTCTGTGAGTACTAGAGAAGTATGTGTATCCTGGTGATTTGGGATGTAATGTCCTGTATATGTCTGTTAAATCTAATTCATTTATCAGATTGTTTAGGTTTTCAATTTACTTATTGGTTGTTTATCTGGTTGATCTATCTATAGGAGAGAGTGATGTGTTGAAGTCTCCCACAATTATTGCGGAAACATCAATTGCTTCCTTTAGTTTTGCCAGTGTTTCTCTCATGTATTTTGTGGCACCTTGATTGGGTGCATAAAGATTTATGCCTGTTATTTCTTCTTGTGGAATTGCCCCTTTTATTAGTATGTAGTGGCCTTCTTTGTCTCTCAAAACATCCCTGCATTTAAAGTCTATTTTATCTGAGATTAATATTGCTAAACCTGCTTTCTTTTGGCTGTAGCTTGCATGAAATATTTTTTTCCATCCTTTCACTTTCAATTTCTTTGTGTCCCTGTGTCTAAGATGAATCTCTTGTATGCAACATATTGATGGTTCATTTTTTTTAATGCATTTTGCGAATCTATATCTTTTAATTGGGGAGTTTAATCCATTTACACTCTGCGTTATAACCGTGAAGGCATTTCTTGAATCAGCCGTCTCATCCTTTGGTTTATGTTTGTCATATATATTTTTCCCCTCTCTCTATTAATATCCTTTAATGTACCCATACCGAATCTCTTTAGTACTAAACCTTTCTCCAAATCTCTCTCTTCTTTCTTTGTTTGTCTGTCTGTGGGGCTCCCTTTAGTATCTCCAGTAGGGCAGGTCTCTTGTTAGCAAATTCTCTCAGCATTTGTTTGTCTGTGAAAAATTTAAGCTGTCCCTCAAATTTGAAGGAGAGCTTTGCTGGATAAAGTATTCTTGGTTGGAAATTTTTCTCACTCAGAATTTTAAATATATCTTGCCACTGCCTTCTTGCCTCCATGGTGGCTGCTGAGTAGTCACTAGTTAGTCTTATGCTGTTTCCTTTGTATGTGGTGAATTGCTTTTCTCTTGCTGCTTTCAGAACTTGCTCCTTCTCTTCCGTATTTGACAGTGTGATCAGAATATGTCTCGGAGTGGGTTTATTTGGATTTATTCTATTTGGAGTTCACTGGACATTTATGATTTGTGTATTTATGGTGTTTATAAGATTTGGGAAGTTTTCCCCAACAATTTCTTTGAATACTCTTCCTATAACTTTACCCTTCTCTTCCCCTTCTGGAACACCAGTGAGTCTTATATTTGGACATTTTATATTATCTATCATATCCCTGAGGTACGTTTCGATTTTTTCGATTTTTTTCCCCATTCTTTCTTTTATGCTTTCATTTTCCATTCTGTCATCTTCCAGGTCACTGATTCATTGTTTAACTTCCTTTAGTCTTGTACTATGAGTATCCAGAATCTTTTTAATTTGGTCGACAGTTTCTTTAATTTCCATAAGATCATCTATTTTTTTATTTAGTCTTGCAATGTCTTCTTTATGCTCTTCTAGGGTCTTCTTGATATCCTTTGTATCCCATACTATGGTCTCATTGTTCATCTTTAGTTCTTTGAGTAGTTGCTCTAGGTGCTGTGTGTCTTCTGATGTTTTGATTTGGGTGCTTGGGCTTGGGTTATCCATATTTTCTGTTTTTTTCATATGCTGTATAATTTTCTGTTGTTTTTGGCCTCGTGGCATTTGCTTAACTTGATAGGGTTCTTTTAGGATTTGTAGACCAAATGAAATCCTTATCTCTAATTTATCAGATCTACAGTTTTGTGGAGTACACTTTCTCTAACTAACCAGCAGGTGGCGTCCACGAGCCACCTGTTCTCCACAAGCCAGTTCTCCCCTGCTTTGCCTTTGTGGTGAGTGGGGGAGTGAGTCTTGTGGAGTCCGGTTGGTGTACCAAGCTTGCATGTGTAGTTGGTGTTGCCCGCCCTGTATATGGGGCGTGTGTCTGGACGGTCAGGTAGTGGGGGTGGCTCTAACAATCAAATCTCCCTGGTGTTCCTGGAGTTTTAAAGCTGCTGCAATAGTCTAATCCTTCAGTTCAGTCCTGCCACAGTTTGTCTCTGCCACTGACCCACAAGTCATTGGTATTGGCGTATGGCTCCTGAGACTTGCGAGTGGGTCCCTCTTCCAGGCCGTGTACCCCCGGTCCTCTGTTGAGGGATGACTGTGCTATGTCACGGGTGAGTGCCGTCCCCCCAGGGCGGTTCTGGGCTGCTGGGCTGTGTAGGGAGGCTCCCAGTCTGCTGAAATGATGTCTGCATGGGGCTTGTTAATTCCCACTGCTCCACCTTCCCAACTCTGGGACAACCAGCTGAGGGTGCAGGGAAGGCTAATGTTCACGCCCAGTTTTGTGGTGTGTGCCTGTTATTTGAAGCACTTCCATCACACTGGGTTGTCTGGGGCAGCTCTGGGCTATGGGGCTGGCGATGGGCAGGAGTGTTTCCTGTCCACCAGGATGATGGCTGTGAGCGGACACCCCCCTTTTCTTGGGAAGTTGTGGTGTTTAGTGAATTTTCTCAGCCACTGGATTATTGCCTTTTGTCTCAGAGCTCTCTTAGTTCTGCTCTTGTCTTGATCTGCCCAAATTGCAAGTCTTTGTGGCTTTCTGTATTGGGCTTCTTAGAGTAATTGTTTTAGAAGAAGAAAGATTTAAAAAAAAAAAAAAGAGCCCTCCTCAGAGATCTAATGGGTTATTGAAATTCTAAGAGAGAAAGCAATTAGGGCCATTAAGGAAAGGTCCACAGGGCAGAGATCAGTTTTTCTTCGGGATTTGCATATGAGCCTCAGGGCCTGAGCTCTGCCTTTCCCCTTTCTATGTTCACCAGAACTCCAAAAAATCCTCCGCTTTTATTTTGGAGTTTTTCTTGCTGTTTTTTGCTATGCCTGTCTCCTCTCTGCTGGGCTGGCTGCTCTCAGATTCTCTGATGTCTCGTCTCAGTCTATCTATGGTTGGAGTTTGGATCAGTAGAATAAGTTTCCGATAAGAGCTGCCACTGCAGTTCTCCCTTCTCCTTCCCAGCGCTGACAACCCCTCCTCCCACAGGACTGAGCCTGGCAGGGCAGGGCGCGGGTCCCCTGGCCGCAAAAACTTACAGATTTCCCTGATCTCAGCAGTTCAACGTGTTCATGAGTGTTGTATGAAGTATCCCCAAAGTCAAATTGCTCTGTGGTGTCCAGTCCACGCAGTTCCTGGCTTTCTACCTACTTTGCTGGAGGAGTAACTGAAACACACAGCTCACCAATCTGCCATCTTGCCCCGCCTCTCTGGATTATTTGTTATAACTGCATGTGAATCTATAATTATCTTGAAATTAAAAGTTTAATTAAAAATGATTTTTTATTTCAAAACCAATAACTAGAAAAAGGAAGGTGCTTTTAATGTAATTAGGAAAGTTCCATTCCTTCAATGCAAGTGATTTCCACTATGTCTTAGAAAAATCTAATAAAAGAACAAATTCACACAAATTTGGCGATGTTTAATAAGCTCCTAATCATCTTAGAGAAACTTGTATATTTTATAAAGGGAAAGATTTTGACTAGAATGGATCTTTAAATTGATGTGATTTCAGGAAACATGACCAAATCATGTGGATCAATACTGGCAATGTAGGAGATTTTTTGGGGAGGGAGTATAGTGTATATGCAGGATGTCCTTTCTAGGGAATCTACCTAGGAGTTGGCACCTCTCTGCTATTTTTGCCACTTTAAGTTTCTTTCCTTCTCCAATTCAGTGGCTTCCATGACACTTATAAGGGAAGATTTCACAATTGAGGGGAAGTGAGAGGAAACAACTCAACAGTAATCTTTTGCGTTTAGACTTTATAAAGTTAAGAACTGGGTAGCTCCTTTAACAAAGACTTCCTTCAAAGCTGTTAGCATGCTTTGTGGGTAGATACATGGGATTTAATCTTGTTATTAGAATAATTTCCATATACTGTCCTCTTACTCACAAATTTCATATTAAGGTACTGAAAAACTCCCAGGGGACCTGCATATTGACAAAGTTCTACTTGCAATTTAATGATATGTTTTTTTCTCTCATATTTTTACAATGTAGAAAAATTTGGACTTGAATTTTATCTCGTATTTGTAGATTGCAATGAAGTCTTCTCAACAAGCATTTTCAGTTTGATTAGTGCAGACTTAAGGTCATTTTGTTAATACATAGGCAGCTGTAGAGACCACATTATAAGACCAGGGTTAATTAGTACCAGTAAAATTATATTATAGTAATACAACACTAAAAAACTTTCTGAAAAATAAGACTATTTCCATGACAAAATGTTGGAAAACATATGTTTCTGATTGTCTTCTTGAAATGTAGAAAAAGAATACCTATAGTAAAATTTCCATATTAAGTTCAACTTGGTGTCATGCTTCTGTATATAAAGGTGGATTTGCACATTTTTAGATTTGGCTCATTAAGATATCCTCAAAAATTTTATACATGGTAAAAATAGCAATCAAATCAATGGGGGGAAAGAATGGTTATTTATTAAATGTTATTAATATAACTGGATACCTGTTTGAAAAACAAGACTGGATCCCATCTTCATATCATATGCCAAAACAAATTAAACTGCTAAATTTACAAAAGTAAAATGTAAAATCACTAGAGGAAAGCATAGGTTTATATTTTTGTAATATGAAGTGACAAGGACTTCCTAAGTATGATACTAAAAAACAAAAATGTGCATTTCCATTATTTTTTGGTATATAACAAACCATCCCAAAACTTTATTGCTTAAAATAACAATGGTTTATTATTTCTCAAGAGTCTATAGATTGGTTAGGGAGTTCTGCAGGTCTCATACGTGGACATACTTATGAGGTTTCTTTTATCTGGTAGCTTGGCCAGAGCTGAAGGATGGTCTAAGATGGCCTTACCCACATATCTGGGCTTAGTCAGAGGTTGAGACTTCTCCTTCCCTGTGGTACCTTATCATTCGGTAGTCTAGTCTAACCTTACACTTTACATGGTGGCTTGGTCCCAAGAGAGTACAGGCAGAAGCTACAAGGCATCTGGACCCATAGGCTCCAGAATGCATATGACATCACTGCCGCCACATTCTATTGGTCAAAACGAGTCATAAGGTCAGCCACATTTACAGGAGTTAACAAATAGACTGCAACTCACAAGCAGCAATGTCACATTGTAAAGGAATGAGAACATAGTTAGGGGGGCATAGTTTACTGGGAACCATGATTATAATCTCCCTCAGTATGTCTTGCTATCCAAATACTCTGCCTGAACACAGGAACCAAGTAGATTTGGATAAATTTTTAGATAAATCTCTTACTGTCTGAACCTTTGCTGCTTGTTTTCTGAAACATAAGATCTAAATAGATTTGGATTATGTGGTAACTATCACCATCTGAACTTGCCATCCGTACTTGCATTATTTTAACTCAGAAATGTAATAGTTCTGTCATTGGCTTTAAGCAATTTGATTATGATATGCCTTGGTATAGTTTTCTTTGTATTGCCTTTGCTGGGGGTTTGTTGAGTTTTTTGTATCTGTGGGTTAATAGTTTTATAAATGTTTATTCTGTTCCTCAATTACTTTCCTTTGGGTATATCAACTATATATATATTAGGCTGCTTGCGTTTGCTCCACAGCTCATTGATGCCCTGTTAATTTCTTTATTTAGTTTTTTTTTCTCTCTCTGTTTCATTTTGGGTAGTGTCTAATACTATATCTTTGAGTTCACTAATCTTTTCTCCTGCAATGTTCAATCTGTCTTTAATTCTTTCTCAGACATTGTAGTTTTCATCTCTAGAAGTTTGATTTGGGTCTTTATTGATCTTCAATGTCTCTTCTTAACATTTTCAACCTTTCCTCTAGCTCAGGGGTGAATAAATGAAGGCCTATGAGCCAAATCTGGCCTATTACTTGTTTTTGTAAATAAAGTTTTATTGGAACACAGCCAAACCCTTTTGTTTATGCGTTGTCTGTGGGTGTTTATACACTACAGTGGCTGAGTTGAGTGGTGGTAATAGAGACTGTATAACCTGCAAAGCCTTAATAATATATTTACTATCTGGCCTTTATAGAAAAAGTTTGATGATCCCTGGGCTTCTTCAGCATATGGAATACTGTTATAATAATTGTTTTACTGCTTTGTCTTTCATTCTGTCATCTGTGTCATTTCCAGGTCAGTGTCAATTGACTGATTTTTCTCCTTATTTTGATATGTATTTTTATGCTTCTTTGAATGCTTGATAATTTTTGATTAGATACTAGATATTAGTACATCTTATCTTTTGGGATGCTGGATTTTTTTTGTATTCTTAAATAATATTCTTGAACTTTGTTCTGGGATACAGTTAGGTTATTTGGAAACAGTTCGATCCTTTCAAGTCTTGCTTTTAAAGTTTGTTAGGTGGAACCAGAGTCAGCAAGTAAGTAGATAAATAAAGCTCTTACCATATTTTACAGAAAGAAGATAATAGAAAGGAAACCTTCACAGATAAGGCTTAGAAAGTTCCTTGGAAGTAAGTTGTAAAATGAAGATGACCTGTGATTTGTCAGTCAGGGTGTCTGGGGGGTAGAAAAAGCAGGAGCCAAGTGTGAATTCTGTCTCTTTCCTTTATAGGTGGGTGATCTTGGGCAAATTAGTTATATATCTTTTAATTATTGTCTTAATTTGCCAGGGCACCTGTAACAGAAGTTTATTGTCTCACAGTTCTGGAGGCTAGAAATCCAAAATCAAGGTGTCATCAGGGCCATGTTTCCTCTTAAAGGGGAAAATCCATGCTGTGCCCCTCCCTTGGATTCGGGTGAGTGCCTGGCAATCCACAGTGCTCCTTGGCTTGTGGTGGCATGACTCAGTCTCTGCTTCTGTCACATAGCTGTCTCTTTCTCTCCCTCTCTGTCATTGTATCTCTGCCTGTGTCCAAATTTCCTTTCCTTGTGAGAATATTCATCTCATTGGATTAGGGCCTGTCCTAATCCAGTTTGACCTCATCTTAACTAATAGAATCTTAACAGATCCTATTTAAAAATATGTTCACATTCACAGGACTGGGGGTTAGGACTTGAATGTGTCTTTTGAGGGGATGTAACTCCATCCATAAAAACAGTTGTTCTAAAAACATATTTTCAAATTGTGCTATGTCATGTAATTATTATGTTTAGATCACAGTTAATGTAAACACTCTGTAAAAGATAGTTTATTTTTTAAAATTATTTTGAAGAAATTAAGAGAATGAGAATAATTTTTACCAGGTATAAAAATCTACTTGGATTATGGAATGAGATTATTAATATCATGGTACAATTAGCAAATACTAATTATCTTTGTCTGAGAGCTGCCATCTTTAATTTCAATTAAGCTCAATTTTAGTTCGTCTAAAAAGTTATCTTCAATTACAAGAACCACAGAGCGTTTTGTTTCATTTTATTTTAGCTGGATGTGGTGTATATTCTTGCAGCTGGTGGTTCCACTGGGCCTGACTTCCCTCAGTGTACCTCAGCCCACTATTGAGGAAGGATGACCTTAGGCACATAGGTGCAGAGGCCTATACTACTGCTTCAGACATTGGGCAGTGAATTTGATGATGGGCAACGACTTTGTACCCTTCCTCACAGGGAATTCTCAGACTTCTCTCAGTTTCTAACTGCTCCTTTACTCAAATAGCCTCACTTTAAACAATAAGAAGAACCTTTTGTTTCTTAAAACAGGGTGTTATTTGTAGAAAAGTTAATAGGCATTTAATGATCTCATGGCTTGTGTAGTGTCTTGAACTCTTCAAATGAAAGCATTTATTTGCTCCGGTGTAGTTTTATAGTAGCCCAGCTCAGCAGACTTTGCAGAGGCGGGAAGTCTATCAGCTTCTTTCCTTTGTCTTAAATAAAGTTTTTTTTTGCCACTAATATTGTAGAATAAGAAGCAAGGTTTATTATCAAAGACATTACAAATCTTTCAAAATAAAAACATCAGCTATCACATGGATATCATTATATAGTCAAATAAAGACTCAAAAAGCATCAGTTCTACAGTCTTGTCTGGATTTGGTATATTTTTATGCACTGCTGTGAGAAAAGCAGGTGCACTCACACATCTATTTCTAAGATTTTTCTATTTTGTCAGATGATTTGCATTGAAAAAATGAGTTTAAAATTTCTGCAGATGTCAATTTAAGCCATTTTTGCTATTAATATAGTAGCTTAAAAGTTAGCTCTCATAAGTCTAACTTCATATTTACTTTAGAATGCCTTAAACCTTGTAACCTATTTTATCTCTCAGATAGACGTTTCCCGAGGAATGACTGAAATCCAAAGTTAGCTCAAAATGGCAGCCTTCAGTTTGGAATATTGCCATTTCTGTGCCTCACAATCTTTTCCATTCTGTTGTGTCAATACTGCTTTACAATGTATTTTGCTGCCCTCTAGCCTTTTGGTGTCACCTTCTATTATTGTATTTCCTTGATGACTGCCTGTGCTGGGCTCTGAGCTGTTCGGGCGAGGGATCTAGCCAGTTGTGGGCTAACTAGGCTGGCTTTGTTATTGAAGTCTGGAGAGCTTATATTGGAACCCATCTATCTAAAATGTTACAAAGTTTGTTTGCTCATGTTGGTGAGAAGATCCTGGTGAGAAGTGTGAGCTGTCTGGTAATTTAACATTTCATCCTAAAATGAAAGTGTCTCTCAGCACATTAAACTGACTAATGACCTTATTAAAATAAATTATTAATTAGTAATCTCATATACTTTCAAACTGTGCTCTGCCACCTCTCCACTGCCTCAATCTTTTAAAAAATCGTCTAATCACATAATGTCTTTGTCTTTTAATACTGTCTTTTGTGTTCATATTATTGTATTTATTCTTTCTTAAATTACATACAAAGAAATGTAAGAGACATGTATGAATTACCTATAAAGAAATACCTTCTGAGTTATGTTAAGGTCAAGGTAAATTAGCTCCTTTTACTTAGTAGTTGTGAACGCTTTTTGAAGCAATAATATATTCTGTTTTAAATTTAGCCAAACTAAATGCTTTGCAAAATTATAGGCAGTTATACCTAAAATATCTTAAACTTATGTGTTTTGAAAAACAGACTTTTCGGTAAACTTAGACTTTTTGTATAAGAAGGAATTTTCTTTTCTTTTTAAGGAAGATTGCTATGTAAACACAAAGTATTATTATTGTTATTATGGACACTAATGACCTTTATCCTTACAAATATTAGTATTACATTTTAAAAACACCTTCTTTTTGCCAAACCCAAACATTCCTGAATGAAGATCAAAGGTCCGAGAGTTATGATGATTCAGTAGTAAAATACCAAAGTATTTAGAAAGTCCTTTTCATAATTGTTTAAATTATGTGGAAAGGTTTATCAAAAGATCTAGGACCATCTTAAATTACACAGCAGTGTTTGCTGAAAGACATCTCAGGAGTACTGACAATAGATCCATGCTGTAAGAATTTCAACCTCAGCAACAAGATTAGCTATGTTTAAAAACTAAAGAAAAATTAAAAACATGAATCATTTTTTTCATTTAATCTTTAAATACATTCAAATAATTTTCTATTATATTATCTCCTTTTAAATAATCTAAGATGCCAAACTTCTAGGGTGAAAAATAATAGGACATATTTCTACCTTAGCAGAATTTGTTCTGATTATTGTTCATATTGCTCATAAAACCAAAGCAATCTTGCAAAATTGGGGCGTCATTTACCATGCTCCAAAAGCAACATGTCTGAAAGAAACAGTTTACAGTGGCATGGGGCTAGGAGAGAATTAGAGTATGGAGGTGGAGAACTGGAAGGGAGAGAGTGGACAGCTTATAACTGGTTTAACAACAAAAAACACAAACAATAAAGATACCCTGTGGAAAAGGATGAGCTGTTGTTGCTCTAAGTAAATCTTATTACCCACTGTGACATTTAGTCTGAATTCTGCTGCAGTCTTGATTGTCTTATTCAACAACGGTCAGGAAAATTATCTTTCAACCCAGACTCTCAGAAGCTAAGGCCAGGTAAACTGGCTGGATACTTTTAGTTTAGATAAATTAATCAGTTTTGAGATACAAAAATGAAACTTTAAGACTTTCCTGAAATTTAGACTTATATCTAAAGAGAACATAGAATTATAATGGACTTAATTTTTTTTTTAATTGAACTCAACTTTTTCCTTTTTAAATTATTTGCTAATGTTGGTTTTCACTAACACTGAGCACATGGAGAGATCATTGCTTCTGGACTTCCTTACGTGATTTGACCTAAAGACAAAGCTGCTAGCAATGGGACCAATAAAAATTTTTCAGGTTGTGCAGAATTGAACAAGATTTATAGAAACAGTCCTAGTCAGCTGCAGGAACAATATGAGTTCCCAAGTATTGAATAGATAGTTTTCCTTTAGATGGTCCCCAACAAGTTAGCCTGACCAAATTGCATAGTCCTTTGTCCAGCTCACCCACAACATGCAGACTTGTTGACAGCATTGAAGTAAAATAGAAAAATGAGCCTTATAAGAGCAATAAAATAGTATTACATCTTGAATTTAATTTAATTTAGATTTAACCAGGGACTTGAACTGATATGAACCATGAACCACAAACTAGACAAAACCATAATAATTTGTAGATCTTTCTTTTCTTCACCAAAAGGGGGAAAAAAGCTATCAGAATGGTTCAAACTGTACTCACTTAGATTTATATTTTCTCAGATCACTCACTGGAAAATAAAATCCCTAGAAAATCTAAATATTTGTTAGCCAAACCTGAATATATTGTTTAGTTTGAAAAAACCTTTAGTTCCCAAAAGAAAAGAATGGATGTAATTTGTCTCCTATTTCATGGTAGTTTGATAAATTCAAAAATTATGTTGACTGGATAACAGATTAATTAAAATATTTAATAATTTTTAAGCAATATTGTTTAAGTATTGAATAATTTCAATTAAGATGTAACTTTTTTAAGTGCTGTGGTATAACTTTTGTGTATTGAGAACTCCTTTTATTTAAAGTACTTTGCAAATATAGGGTAAAACTCTAAACAAACCTATGATATTGGTTCCTTTTTCATCATCTACTGAACTGTGAATTCCTTTAGGGCAGGACCTATGTGTAATTATTTTTGATAAAGTATTACAATTTATTTTGTATGTTCATCTTTTAATCAGAAGTACATTCATAAATTTATATTTAAATATTATTTCTGTTTATTCTTTTTTATAAATGGAATGACATTTATAGATCAAGAACCTTAATTTAGAATGACTGACCCTACATAAAATTAATGGTGACAATGAAGTCAATATCCAAATGTTTTGCATTGTGTATTTGTGCTTCTTATTCAGAAAATAGTTATATAGCTCTTTTAAAGTCAATAATGTTAATTGCAAACAAGAAAAGCCCATCAGCTCAAGTCATACCCTACATAAATTTAGCACAGTAGTACACTTAATAAATTATCATTAATCATAAATATGTTTTCACATGTGCATATTTAAGTTCTCTAACATTTGCTATCTTAGTTTTTTGGAAGAGCTAAGGTAAAAGACACTCATTTCAAATCTGAAAAGCAGCATATTCAGTCTTTTGAAGCCCATTGCAATCAATACCTGTGCAAATGGGTGGTTATGGAATTCATACTACCTTGTCAGTTAATCACTGGTGAAGTCCCCACCCTGCACTCAACTAGGTTCTAATAGAGTTTTGTCTTTTTAAAGACACCATGATACCATGATTCCTTTTTTCCTAAGTATTTGTTATATAAATGAGTGCTGTTGCTTTGACTGCCTCCTCTGCCTGCACTCCCCGCTGCCTACCCTGCTGTATACTTAGCCACCCCCACTGTGTGTCAGCATCTCTTTGGGTGGTGGTAGAGGATGGGGGGCTGGCCAGCATCAGCCTGATGTGCCTCCTGTGGCCCTGTCCTTGGCCCTGAGTTTTTGAAAGAAGGAACAGATACTAGGGAACTCAGAGCTAGTTGAACCAGCATCTCCCGAGTGTTGATTATCAGCTTGCTGGCCCCTGGGAGGGAGGTCTTAAGTGGATAACTAAAGGGCTTCGTTTTTTGCTTTGACCACATTATCATCCTTATCAAGGACTTGGTGGGAACCCAGAACACTTGATAACAGAAGATGGATAATTAATTAGGTTGGATACCATAATTGGGGTTCAAAGTTTATTAGCATTGTATGGCATAATAGACTATAACTAAAAATAAGAAATGTAATAGGGATAAATCTGAAGTTGTATAGTGAGGTTAAAGAGAAATAAAACAAAACAGCTGAACACATACAACACAGAGAAAGCCCAGCTTAACAGCACTTACAGTAACAGCAAAAGAAAACAGAATAAAAACGAGATTTTTTTTTTGATGCTGATAACCATAGGGTGAATCTTTAATCCTGAGAACTGCTGAAGAAGCTAATGCCTAAGGCTGTCTTGGAATGGACAGAAAAAGGAAGCTAACAATCCCTTTACTTTCTGTGCTGGTCAGAGAATATCTGGTGGATTGTGTTACGTTCTATCCTGAAACTTTTAAGAAGGATTCTGAAAAGCTTGAACTTGCAACAGAAGAGGATGACTCATATGACGAAAAAGCTGAAAACATTAAAAGTAGAAAGAATACAGTAGAATGTGATGCTGCTTTTCAAATATTGAAAACTCATCTGCAGACTTAGTACATGAGTTAGGAGTTATTTTCAGTCATGAGGAACAATAGAAAGCACATAAGGGTTATTCTGTTATGTAAAAGAAGTTCAGAGGTAGTCCAAGGGTGGTGAAGCAACTCCTCAAAGTCACTGGGGACCCTGAATGGTATTTTTCTGCTCTGATATCCTCAATGTATGATTATTTCCATCCACAAGATCACCTCATGATAAGTTGCTGGAGCTTAACAATCACATCTGTGTTCCAGACAACTGGAAGAAAGGTGGGTGGGGTGGCGTGAGGGCATGCTCCCTCCCTTTTAAGAAGCCTGCCTGGAATTTCCACGAACACTTTCACTTAAATCTTTTTAGCCACAACTTAGTCTCATGGCCACGCTAGCTATTATAATGGCTGGAAATGTAACTCTCCAGCTAGATATACTGCTGAGGATTCTATTATTAAGGAAGAAAAAGGAGAATATAGGTATTGAGAGGCAAATAGCATCATTCAGCACATCTAACTTCAGAAGGCATAATAGAACCAGCAGGTAGAAGTTCAAAAGAGGGAAATTTATTTAATATGAGAAGGAATTTCCTGATAGCTACTTCTGCCCCAAATTCAATGGATGTTGTTAGAGATACGGATGCTCTCTGTCACAGAACATTCAAAAGCAACTAGGAAATTGTCTATCAGGGTAGTTTTAGAGGGAAACCTGATTTGTACAAGTCATTCCGATGCTATATACCAAGATTCTATTTCAATATATGTGTTCAGAGGCCATGTTGTGTTTTATTTTGATTAACTTTTCTTATAAAAGATTTCAATAAAATCTGATTTCTATTTGCTACAAATCAATGACAAGTGTTTCTAGATACTTGGCATTTGTTCTCATACATGCAGTTCTGCACCTTATGAGTTTTATTATTAAATAGTTTGCTATGGGAAAGTATTGGCCAATTAATTGACTCACATTTCACTCGATATAGCTACACGATAGATATATTTTAAGATTTGTGGCACATGAAATGTGTACCCTCAGTTTTATTTTATTGTAGAATTTTCTTTTCTTCATTTTTTTTTAAATTAGGGAAGTTGTAAGTTTATAGAAAAACCATGCAAAAAGTACAGATTTCACAAATACTAAGCCTCACAAACACAATTTTCCCTATTCACATTTTGCATTACTGCAGTACCCTTGTTAAAATTCACAAAACAACATAATTATTGTTATTATAGTATTAACTGTACTCCATAGTTTACATTAGGGTTCACTGTGTTGTATAGTTCTATGGTTTTAAAAAGTTTTTATTCTGGTAACATATATACAACCTATAATTTCCCATTTTAGCCGCTTTCAAATATACAATTTGGTGGTGTTAATTACTTTCTCAATATTGTGCTACCATCACCAGCATCCATTAATAACACTTTTATATCACCCCAAACAGAAGACATGCCATTTAAGTATTAACTCCACGTTCCCTACCCTACCCTGGCACTTGATGTCATGTATATTAGTTTCTGACTCTATGAATTTGCATATTCTAATTATTTCATATAACTGAGATCATATACTATTTATCCATTTGTGTCTGGTTTATTTCACTTAACATGATGTGCTGGTTTGAATCTAGTATGTACCTCACAAAACTCGTTCTTTTAATCTGATCTTGTAGGTGCAGACGCTTTATGGGTGGGATCTTTTGATTAGGTTGTTTCCGTGGAGATGTGACCCACCCAACTGTGGGCAGGAACTTTTGATTAGATATTTCCATGGAGATGTGACCCTGCCCATTCAAGGTGGGTCTTAATTAGTTTACGGGCACCCTTTATGAGAGGATAAAAGGAAGAGACATTTTGAATAGAGCTCAGAGACGCTTATAGAAAATGCCCAGAGACATTTTGGAGACCAGACCAGGAGAGAAGCTAAGAGATGGAATCCTGAGTTTGCCCCAGAGAAGTTAAGAGAGATCCCCAGATGCTTAGAGAGAAATGCACTGGGAGAAACAAGCAAGGACGACTCACAGGAGGTGAAAGAAAGAAGCTAAGACAGAAGCCCAAAGACATTTTGGAAAAAGCAATGGAAACCAGCAGCTAACCGCAGGAGAGGCCCAGCAGACTCCAGCCATGTGCCTTTCCATGTGAGAGAGGAACCCCAGATGCCATTGGCCTTTCACCAGAAAAGGTATTGTCCTATTGATGCCTTAATTGGGACATTTCCATGGCCTTAGAACTGTAAATTTGTCAACTAATAACCCCCCATTTTTAAAGGCCAATGCATTTCTGGTATTTTGCATTCTGGCAGATTTAGCAAACTGATGCTAAACACATGATGCCCTCAAAGTTCATCCATGTTGTCGCATGCATCAGAACCCCATTTCTTTATACAGATGAATAATATTCTATTGTATGTATATACCAATTTTTTTTTAATCCATTTATTGGTTGATGGACATGGGTCAATTTAGTCTTTTGGCAATTGTGAATAATACTGCTATGTTGGTGTCCAAGTATTTATTTGAGTCCCTGCTTTCGATTCTTTGGATATATACCATATTGCCAAGCCATATAGTAATTCTATACTTAACTTTCTGAGGACCAGCCATACCATTTTCCAGCAGCAGCACCATTTTATATTCCACTAACAATGAAAAAAATGTTCCTGTTTCTCCACATCCTCTCCAATACTTATTTTCTATTTTTAAAAATAGTAACCATTCTAGTGGGTGTGAGGTGGTTTCTCGCTGTGGTTTTGATTTGCATTTCCCTAATGACTAATGATGTTGAGAATTTTTTTGTGTGTTTTTATTGACCATTTATATATCTTATTTGAAGACAAGGCTATTCAAGTCTGTTGCCCATTTTTAAATTGAATTGTGTTTTTGTTGTTGAGTTGCAGGATTTCTTTATAAGTTCTGGATAAAAATCCCTTATCATATATGTTGTTTACAAATGTTTCCTCCATTTTACTTAAATGATAGTGTGGTTTATGTACAAAAATTTTTAATTTTGAAGAAGCCCCATCTATCTATTTTTTTTTCCTTTTGTTGCTCATGCTTTTAGTGTAAGGTCTAAGAAACAGTTGTTTAACTCAAGGTCTTAAAGAAGTATGCTTATGTTTTTTTCTAAGACTTTTATAGTCAGGTTCTCACATTTATCTCTCTGATTCATTTTGAGTTAATTTTTGTATTTGGTGTGAAGTAGGGGTCCACCTTCATTTTTTTACATATGGGTATCTAATTTTCCCAGCACCATTTGTTGGAGAGACAGTTCTTTCCCCACTTGTGGTCTTGGCACCCTTGTCAAAAATGAATTGGCTAGAAAGAAAACACCCCAGGAGAAGCTGGACAGGCCCACAGAAACTGAGAGAGCCTTTTGGAAACCAGGGCCCAGGAGAGGACCAGCAGACATCACCGTGTACCTTCCCATGCGACAGAGGAACCCCAGATAACAGCAGCCTTTCCTCACAGAAGGTATCTTCCTCTTGATGCCTTAATTTGGACATTTTCATGGTCTTAGAACTGTATAATTGTAACCTAAAAAAACCACATTGAAAAAGCCACCCCACTTCTGGTATATTGTATTCTAGCAGCTTTAGCAAACTAAACCAGATTTTGGTCCCAGAGAAGTAGGTGCTGTGAATTGCAAATACTGAAAATGCTGGAACAGCTTTATACATGGATAAGGGGAAGGTTCTGGAAGAATTGTGAGGAGCTTGATAGAAAAGGCCTAGATTGCTTTGAAGAGACTGTTGGTAGAAATATGGATGCTAAAGGTACTTTGAATGAGGCCTTAGACAGAAATGATGACTATGTCATTGCTACTTGGAAGAAAGGGGACCCTTGCTTTAAACTGGCAGAGAATTTGGTAAAGTTGAGTCCTGGTGTCAGATGGAGGGCAGAATTTGAAAATGATGAGCTGGGATACTTAGCTGAAGAGATTTTCAAATTAAATGTGGAAAATGCAGCCTGGCTTCTCCTTGCAGCTTATAGAAAAAATGCAAGAGGAAAGGGCTAAGCTGAGAACTGAACTCTTGGGTATGACAAAACTAGAAATTGATGGTCTGGAAAATTCTGGGCTTCCACAAAGTGAGACCCCAGAGGATAGTGCTCCACATGAGAATTTAACCAAACATGGAACCAGTCAACCAACCCAGGATTGGAGATGGAGTTATCCAAAAAGGATCTGTGGAAAGTCCTGTTGTTTGATGGGTGGGATCCCTGTATGCTGCATGCGAAACCAACAAGTTTTTTGTAAGATTTGTACAGACATAACCACTGCCAGCCTGGATTAAAAGGGACAAAAAAGGGACATATTCAAGGAAAAGTGACTTCAAAGGCAGAACCATGGAAGCTAAGATCTGGAGCTAAGAAACCTTGGGCCAGGAGAGTGGATGCACCCATGTGCATTGAAAGGGTGAGTTTGCCTTGAAGTTTGCAGAGAGTGGGCCTTCTGCCTGTTGTTCAGGAAGAGTGTTACCACCCCAGGGCTCAGAAGCCTGGGGAATTGAGGGGAGTTTGACTGCCCCATTGTTCAGGAAGAGTGTTGCTGCTGCAGGCCCCAGAGAGGGTGAAGCACATTGTTTGCAGATTAGGGGGAGCCTGTCAACCATCCCACTGTTTTAAGAGGGTTGATCCTGTGCCCTAGAGATGACAGAGTCTGGGTGTCATCCCAATGCTTGAAGAGGGTGGAGCCAAGAACATGGTGGTCTCCCCAAAGCTTGGGGAGAACAGGGCCTCTGCTTAAGCCCTTGGAGAAGGTGGGACTGCCTCTCTCTCAAGCCCCGAGGATAAAATGTCTTTCTGTAGGTGACTCAGACTTTGAAGTCTAATGGAATTTGCTCTGGAGGTTTTCAGAACTGTTTGGGACCTTTGATCCCTATTTTCCTTCCAATTTCTCCCTATGGAAATGAGAATGTTTCTTCTATGACTGTCCCTCCTTTGTATATTGGAAGCAGATAACTTGTTCTAAGTTTCACAGGTCCACAGCTGGAGGTGAATTTTGTCTTAGGACAAACCATGCCTGTTTTAGTTTGCTAATGCTGCCAGAATGCAAAACACCAGAAACAGTTTGGCTTTTATAAAAGGGGGTTTATTTGGTTACACAGTTACAGTCTTAAGGCCATAAAGTGTCCAAGGTAATGCATCAACAATCGGGTACCTTCACTGGAAGATGGCCCATGGTGTCCGGAAAACCTCTGTTAGCTGGGGAGGCACGTGGCCGGCGTCTGCTCCAAGTTCTGGTTTCAAAATGGCTTTCTCCCAGGATGTTCCTCTCTAGGCTTCAGCTTCTCAAAAATGTCACTCTCAGATGCTCTTGGAGCATTTGTCCTCTCTTAGCTTCTCAGGAGCAAAAGTCTGCTTTCAATGGCTGTCTTCAAACTGTCTTTCATCTGCAGCTATTATCTCATCTTCTGTGTATTCTTCAAAGTGTTCCTCTTGACTGTAGCTCCTCTTCAAAATGTCACTCTCAGCTGCACTGCACTGAGTTCCTTCTGTTTGTCAGCTCATTTATATGGCTCCAGTGATTTAATTTAGACCCACCCTGAATGGGTGGGGTAACAACTCCATGGAAATTATCCACTCAGACTCATCACCCACAGTTGGGTGGGGTGCATCTCCATGGAAACACTCAAAGAATTACAATCTAATCAACACTGATACCTCTGCCCACACAAGATTACATCAAAGATAATGGAGTTTTGGGAGACATAATACATTCAAACTGGCACAACACCTATAACTGATTTTGATGAAACTCTGTACTTAATATTGTTACAGAAATGATTTAAGGATTTTGTGATATTGTGATAGAATGAATGTATTTTACGTATGGAAGGAACATGTCTCTTTGGGGTCCAGAGGGTGGAGTGTGCTGGATTGGAACTGTTATGTACCCCAGAAAACACCATATTCTTTTAATCCATTCTTGTGGGTGCAGACCTATTGTTGGGTGGGACCTTTATATTAGGTTGTTTCAATGGACATGTGACCCAGCCCATTCAAAGTACATGTTAATCCTTTACTGGAGTCCTTTAAAATGGCCGAGAGAGAGAGAGAGAGAGAGAGAGAGAGAGAGAGAGAGAGAGACAAAGAGAGAGAAAGAGAGAGTGCTTAGAAGTACCCTGGGAGAAGCATCAAAGACCCACAGAAACTTAGAGAGTCCTTTTGAAACCAGGGTCCAGGAGAGAAGAACCAGCAGACATTGCCATGTACCTTCCTGTATGACAGAGGAACCCTGGGTGCTAGCAGCCTTTCATCACAGAAGTATGGAGTTTCTCTGGAGACTTCAGAAAAGCTATGAGGTGTTTTGGCAGCACAGCCATTTTGGTAAGATGGAAGTATACTTTTGGCATACTCTACTTGTTTATCTTTCTTCTGTCACAGCAAGGCCCCCTAGTGCTATGTCACCTGATTAAATTTCCATTCAGTAAACATTTTTGAGTAAAAAAAAAATCAATTGGCTATAAATGTGAGGGTTTATTTCTGAACTATCAGTTTGATTCTATTTGTTTATATATCTGTCCTTGTGCCAGTACTATGCTGTTTTGGTTACTGTGATTTTGTAATAAATTTTAAAATCAGGAAGTGTGAATGCTTCAATTTTATTCTTCTTTTTCAAGATGGTTTGGCTATTCAAGGCCCTTAGTCTTTCTGTATAGATTTGATGATTGGCTTTTCCACTTCTGCAAAGAAGGCTGTTGAAGTTTTGATTGAGGTTTTCTTCAATCTATAAATAGATTTGGGTGAAATTGACATCTTAATGATATTTATTAATGATATCTTAATGATAGTCTTCCATTCCGTGAATAAATAAATGTCCTTCCATTTATTTAGGCCTTCTTTAATTTATTTCAGCAATGTGTTGTAGTTTTCTATGTACAAATTCTTTACATCATTAGATAAATTTATTCCTTGATATTTAATTCTTTTAGTTGTAAATGGAATTTTTTTTCTTGATTTCCTCTTCAGATTGGTTATTACCTGTGTTCTGAACACCACTGCTTCTGCTTGTGGATCTTGTACCCTGCCACTTTGCTGATTTCATTTATTATTTCTAGTAGTTTTGTTTGTGGATTTTTTTTTAGGATTTTCTCTTTATAGGATCATGTCATCTGCAAATAGGGGGTGTTTTACATCATCATTTCCAGTTTGGATGCCTATTACTCTTTTCCCCTTGACTAATTGTTCTGGCTAGAACATCCAGTATTGAACATCCAGGTTGAATAACACAGGGACTGGGCACCCTTATCTTGTTCCTAACCTTAGGGGAAAAGCTTTCAGTGTTTTACCATGAGGTATGATGTTAACTGTAGATTTTTCATATATTCCTTTTATCATATAGAGGAAGTTTCCTTCTATTGCTAGTTTTCTGAGTGTTTTCATGAAGAATGGATGCTGGATTTTGTCAAATGCCTTTTCTGCATCAATTGACATGATCATTATTTTTCTTTTGTTCTGTTAATGTGGTGTATCACCTTAATTGATTTTTTTATATTGAACCACCCTTGTGTATCTGGGTTAAATCCAACTTGATCTTGAATTATAATTCTTTTAATGTGCTATTGGATTCAGTTTGCTGGTGTTGCACTGGCAATTTTTTCATCTAAATTCACAGGGGATATTGGTATGTAATTTTCTTTTGTTTTGTTATCTTGATTTGGCTTTGGTGTGAGGATGATTGTGCTGGTTTGAATGTATTATGTCCCCCAGAAAAAGCCATATTCTTTGATGCAATCTTGTGGGGCAGACATATTAGTGGGGATTGAGTTGGAATGTTTGGATTAGCTTGTTTGCATGGAAATGTACTCCACCCAACTGTAGGTGATAACTCTGATGAGATATTTCCATGGAGGCATGGCCCCACCCATTCATGGTGGACCTTGATCAGTGGAGCTATATAAATGAGCTGATGGGCAGACGGAACTCAGTGCAGCTGAGAGTGACATTTTGAAGAGGAGCTACAGCCAAGAGGGACACTTTGAAGAATGCACAGGAGCTGAGAGTAGCTGCAGACAGTTTGAAGATGGCCATTGAATGCAGACTTTTGCTCTAGAGAAGCTAAGAGAGGACAAACACCCTAAGAGCAACTAAGAGTGACATTTTTGAGGAACTGCAGCCTAGAGAGGAACATCCTGGGAGAAAACCATTTTGAAACCAGAACTCTGGAGCAGATGCCAGCCTGGTGCCTTGCCAGCTAATAGGGTTTTTCCAGACACCATTAGCCATCCTCCAGTGAAGATACCTGATTGTTGATGCATTACCTTGGACACTTTATGGCCTTAAGACTGTAACTGTGTAACCAAATAAACCCCCTTTATAAAAGCCAATCCAGTTCTGGTGTTTTGCTTTCTGGCAGCATTAGCAAACTAGAACAGTGATGTTGGCCTTGTAGAATGAATTAGAGAGTGTTCCTTCCTCTAGTTTTTTGGAAGAGTTTCCACAGGATTGGTGTTAATTCTTCTTGGAATATTTGGTAAATTTTACCAGTAAAGTCATCTGGCCCTGACTTTGTTTTATTGGGAAGTTTTGTTTATTGATTTAATCTTAATCTTTACTCATTACTGGTCTGTTGAGCTTTTCTATTTCTTCTTGATTCAGTGTTGGTAGTTTGTGTTTTGCTAGGAATTTGTCTACTTCCTCTAGGTTATCTAATTGTTGGCAATGCAATTGTTCACAGTAATCTAATTCTGTTTATTTCTGTGAGGTCAATAGTAATGTCCCCCCTATCATTTTTTTTTAATTTTTATTTTTTAATTATTTTGTATTATTATTTTTTTTAATTTAATAAATTTTATTTTGAAATAAATTCAATCTTACAGGAAGAGTTGCAAAAACAGTACAAAACCCCATACATAGAACTCCATCATACCCTGACCCCCCTCCCCCGATACTCCGATCCACCACCTTTAACATCCTGTCACACCACCATTTCTTTATTTCCCTTCCTCCCTCCCTCCCCCCTCCCTATCTATCATCTATCATTTATTGCTCTGTCTTCTGAACATATGAGAACAAGCTGCACATATCTTTGAACAAACAATATAATTCACATATACCTTTCCCATGGACAAGAACATTCTTCTATGCAATCTCATTAAGCACAGCTAAGATGTTCAAGAAATTCAACATTGGTATAAAGCTTACATTCTTTATTTCCTTTATTTTTTTCTTGTGTCCCATCTGTGTCCCTTTGAGCCTCCTGTCCTCCATCCTCAGATCCCATCCAGGATCATCCTTGGCATTTAATTGTCATCTATTTAGACTCTTTTTTTTTTTTTTTTTTTTTTTTAATTGTGGTAACATATATATAGCCTGAATCTTCCCATTCCACCCCCTCCCTAGCATTCCATTAGTGGGATTAATCACGTTTAGAATGCTGCAATGCTATCACCTTCCCACCATCCATTTCTAGAAGTTTCCCTTCACCCCAAACAGAAACCCTACACTCATTTCTTAACTCCCCATTGCCCCTTCCCCCACATCTCGGAACCCCTACTCTACTTTTCATCTCTATGGTCATATTCTCTGATACTTTTCTTTTTGTTTACCACGGGGCTTAAATTTAACATCTTAAATCTATAACAATCTTGTTTTTCTTTGATACCAACTTAACTGCAATATGACACATTAACTATGTTCCTATACTCCATCATTCCCCCAACTTTATGTAGTTCTTGTCAAAAATTACATATTTTACACTGAGTCCAAAACCACTGATTTATTATTACAGTTTATGTATTTTAGATCCTGTAGGAAGAAAATAGTGGAGTTATAAATCAAAAATACAGTAGTATTGGTATTTATATTTACCATGTGATCTTTACTGGAAATCTTTATTTTATGTAGTTTCAGTCAATTGTTTAGTGTCCCTTCCTTTCAGCCTGCTCAACTCCCTTTAGCATTTCTTATAGGACTGATTACTGGTGATGAAGTCCCTCAGCTTTTGATTATCTGGGAATGTTTTCATCTCCCCCTAATTTTTATCCTGCAGGTGTTTGTGAATTCTCCACATCTCTGATGGTTGTTGATTTCTATTTGTATTCCATTGTGGTCAGAGAATGTGCTTTGAACAAATTCCTTTTTTTTTTTTTTTTATTGAGGCTTGTTTTTATGTCCCAGCATACGGTCCATTCTGGAGAAAGATCAGTGATCACTAGAGAAGAATGTGTGTCCCAGTGACCTGGGATGTAATATTCTATATATGTCTGTTAAAATTCTCTATATCTCTCTCTCCTTTCTTTGTTTCTCTGTCGGTTGGGCTCCCTTTAGTATCTCAAGTAGGGCAGGTCTTTTATTAGCAAAAACTCTCAGCATTTGTTTGTCTGTGAAAAATTTAAGCTCCCCCTCAAATTTGAAGGAGAGTTTTGTTGGATAAAGTATTCTTGGTTGGAAATTTTTCTCTCTCAGAATTTTAAATATGTCATGCCACTGCCTTCTCACCTCCATGGTGGCGCTGAGTAGTCACTACTTAGTCTTATGTTGTTTCCTTTGTATGTGGTGAATTGATTTTCTCTTGCTGCTTTAGAACTTGCTCCTTCTCTTCAGTATTTGAGAGTCTGATCAGAATATGTCTTGGAGTGGGTTTATTTGGATTTATTCTATTTGGAGTTCCCTGGGCATTTATGCTTTGTGTATTTATATTGTGTAGAAAGTTTGGGAAGTTTTCCCCAACAATTTCTTTGGATACTCTTTCTAGACCTTTACCCTTCTCTTTCCCTTCTGGGACACCAATGAGTTTTAAATTTGGATGTTTTATTTTATCTATCATATTCCTGAGACCCATTTTGATTTTTTTGATTTTTTCCTCCATTCTTTCTTTTGTTCTTTCATTTTCTGTTCTGTGATCTTCAAGGAGGCTGAGTTGTTGTTCAGCTTCCTCTAATCCTGTATTGTGAGTATCCAGAGTCTTTTTAATTTGGCCAACAGTTTCTTTTATTTCCATAAGATCTTCGATTTTTTTATTTACTCTTGCAATATCTTCTTTATGGTCTTCTAGGGTCTTCTTTAAGTCTTTTATGTCCTGTTACATGCTCTTCCTCATGTCCTTTATATCCTGTGCTGTGCTCTCATTGCCTGTTTGTAGTTCTTTGATTAATTGTGCCAAGTACTGTGTGTGTCTTCTGATCTTTTGATTTGGGTGTTTAGGTTTGGGTTCTCCATATTGTCTGGTTTTATCATAAGCTTTAAGATTTTCTGTTGTTTTTGGCCTCTTGGCATTTGCTTTACTTGATCTTTAGTTTGTCAGAATTGCAGCTTAGTGGCGTACACTCTCTCCAACCAACCAGCAAATGGCTTCCGTGAGTCACCTATTCCCCTTAAGTCAATTCTCTCCAACTGTCTTTGTGTTGTGTGGGGATCTGACCCCCATGGGGTCCACTCGGTGCACTTAATTTGGGTGTGCTGTCAGTGCTGTCCACCCCGAATGAGGGGCGTGCATCTGAGCGGTTAGGGAGGAAGGGCAGCCTTAATACTCAAACCTCCCAGGTGTTCCCGGAGATTTAAGGCTGTTCTCTGCCATTGACCCAAAAGTCCGTGGTATTGGCGTAGGTTCCCTGGAATTTCTGAGTGGTTCCCTCTTCCCTGCTGTGCTCTTCCAGGACCTCTGCTGGGGGAGGGAGGGCCATGCCACATCACAAGTGCGTGCCGGCCTCCAGGGAAGCCCTGGGATGCCAGGCTGTGCAGGGGCATTCCCAGCCTGCTTCAAAGATGGTTGAATGGGACACGTTAACTTCCCCCTTCTGCACAGCTCTGCCCTCCCAGCTCCGGGACAATCAGTTGTGGGTGTATTCAAGGCCACTGTCCATGGCCAATATTGTGGTGTGTGAGCGGTGCTGCGGGAAAGACTCCCTGTCAGGCTGGGTTTCTTGGCGCGGCTCTTGCTGTGGGTTCAGCCCCAGGCAGGAGTGCCCCCGCCCGCTGGGGAGATGGCTGCAAGTCGTGTGTTTTTTTCTCCTTTTTAGCCTATAATTCTTGACTGGTATGAGGAGGTATGGCCATGTTCCCCCAGGCTCTGGGGTCTGGTTTTGAATGGAAAGGGCCCCACCCCTTTCCTCTTGGAGAAGATAGACCCCCTAGGGGGAGGTCATTAGCATTTCAATGGTCTCTCTCTCTCTGCTTGAGCTATCTCTACCCTTCTCTGACTCACAGCACTGGGAACTGAAAATGGCTTTCTCCACTGAGCAGAAAAAGAAACAGATAGTCCCCTTCAGATCTAGTCCAAGGCAACCCTCTGGCTCTCCAAGGTCAGTCGTCATCCAAAGCCTGTATTTTCTGGGGATTTGTACCTGTAGTAAGCAGTTCACACTCGCTACTTAAAACCCCAGTTGGAGCTCAGCTGAGCTATATTCGCTTGCTGGGAGAGAGCTTCTCTCTGGCACCATGAGGCTTTGCAGCTTGGGCTATGGGGGAGGGGGTCTCACTACTTGGATCTGCAGGTTTTACTTACAGATTTTATGCTATGATCTCGGGCATTCCTCCCAATTCAGGTTGGTGTATGATGAGTGGACGGTCTTGTTTGCCCCCTGCAGTTACTCTGGATCATTCATTAGTTGTTTCTGTTTTTTTTCAGTTGTTCCAGGGGGACTACTTAGCTTCCACTCCTCTCTATGCCACCATCTTCCCTCTCCATGTCCCCCCTATCATTTTTAACTTTCATTATTTGGATCCTCTCTCTTTTTCCTTTGCCAGTCCAGCTAAAGGTTTGTCAATTTTATTGATCTTTTCAAAGAACCAACTTTGGTTTTGTTGATTCTATTTTTTTAATTCTCTATTTCATTTATCTCTAATCTTTATCATTTCCTTCCTTCTGATTCTTTTAGTTTTTGTTTGCTCTTCCTTTTTCCAGATCCTCAAGTTTTGAGTTGGGTCTCTGATTTGAGTTTTTTTTCCTTCTAATATAGGTATTTCATGCTGGAAATTTCCCTCTCAGCACTGCTTTAGCTGCATCTCATAAATTATGCTTATATTGTGTTTTCGTTTTCATTTACCTAAAGGTATTTCCTAATTTCCCTTGTGATTTCTTTGATCCATTGATTAAGAATGTGTTGTTTGTGAATTTTCCAGTTCTCCTTCTGTTATTTGTTTCTAGCTTCATTCCATTGTGGTTGCAGAAGATACATTGTATTATTTCAATATTTTTTAAATTATTGAGCCTTGTTTTTTGACCTATCATATGTTCTATCCTGGAGAATGACTGATGTTCATTAGAGAAGAATGCATATTCTGTTGCTGTTGGGTGAACTGTTCTATAGATATCTGCTAAAGCTTGTTGGTTCAGCCTATCATTCAAGTCTCTATTTCCTTATTACACTCCTTTCAACATGGTCTATCCATTGTTGAAAGTGGTGTATTAAGTCTCCCACTATTAATGTAGAACTGTCCATTTCCCCCTTCAAATCTGTCAATATTTGCTTCATATATGTTTGGGCACTGCTATTAAGTGCAAATATATTTTAATTGTTATATCTTCTTGTTGAATTTACCCCTTTTTAAGTATGTAATGTTCTTCTTTGTCCTTTGTAACAGTTTTTGGCTTAAAGTGTATTTTATCTAATATTGATATAGCTACCCCAGCTCTCTTTTGGTTACTGTTTGCATGGAATATTTTTTTCCCATCCTTTTTCTTTCAACCTACTTGTGTCTTTGAATTTAAGGTTAGTCTCTTGTGAACAGCATATAGTTAGGCTGCTTTTTTATCCATTCTGCCAATTTCTGCCTTTTGACTAGAGAATTTGATTCATTTACATTTAAATTAACTACTGATAATGAAGGGCTTTCTTCTGCCATTTTGCTATTTGGTCTTTGTAAGTTCTGTACCTTTTTTTGACCCTCAAATCTTTTGTTAATATCTACTTTCATTTTTATATTTTTTTTGTGGTTTATCAGTTTGAGCCCTTCTCATTTCTCTCTGTATATATTTTTCAGATATTTTCTTTGTTGTTACCATGGAGCTTAAATTTAACACCACAAATCTATAATAATCATGTTTGATTTGATATCTACTTAACTTCAATAGCATATACAAACACCATTCCTGTATCCCTCCATCCCTCCAAACTTATTACAAATATCTTTACATTGTATGTCCAAAACCATAGATTTATTGTTTTTTACATACTGCATTTTAGAACCTGTAAGAAGTAGAAAGTGTAGTTATATTCCAAATATACAATACAGTAGTGGTTACATTAATAATTACTCACAGAGTTAGCTTTAATAGAGGTATGATTTCTTTATGTTGTTTCAATCCACTGTCTGGTGTCCTTTCACTTCAGTCTGAAGAACTCCCTTTAGCATTGCTTTCAGGGCAGATCTAGTGGTGATGAACTCCCTCAACTTTTTTTAATCTAGGAATATCTTTGTCTCTCATTCTTGAAAAATAGTGTCATCAGATACATCATTCTTGTTTTACAATTGTTTTCTTTCAGTACTTTAAATATTTTGTCCTGCTGCCTTCTTGCCTCCTTGGTTTCTGATGAGAAATCAGTATTTAATTTTATTTTGGTTGTCTTGCACATAGTATATGAACTTTTCTCTTGCAGCTTTCAGATCTCTCTCCTTGTCCTTGAAATTTGACGGTTTGACTATAATTGGCCTGGGCATGGATATCTTTGAGTTTATTCTGTTTGGGCTCTTTGAATATGTATATTCACATCTTTCATTATAGTTGGTAAGTTTTCTGTCATTATTTCTTTGAACTTTCCTTCTTCCATTTGTTGTTTTCCTTCTCCTCTGGGATCCCCATCATGCATATTTTGGTATGCTTGTTTGTGTCCCACAGGTTCCTTAGGCTCCTTTCACTTTTTTTCTTTCCTGAATCATTTTAATTGTCTTATTTTCAAGTTTACTGATTCTTTCTTCTGTCAGCTCTAATCTGCTGTTAAAACCCTGTAGGGAATTTTTACATTTTGGTTATTGTTATCTTAAACTCCAGTATTTCGATTTGGTTCCTTTTTGTAATTGTTATCTCTTTACTGGGATTCTCATATTGTTTATTCATTGTTTTCTTCATATCCTTTAGTTTTTTTCTCTGTGTTTTCCTTCAGCTCTTTGAGCCTATTGAAGATTATTTTTAAAAAAGTCTTTTTCCTGTATTTCCAAAGTCTTATATTCTTCATTGATGGCTTCTGAAATTTTATCTTGTTCCATGGGATGGGCCACCATTTACTCTATATTTGTCTTGTAATCTTTTGTTGCACCCTGTACATTTTAATATTTTAATGTTAGTTAAATATTAACTCAGGGATTTAGTCCTTGAACTGTCTTTTCTTTAAGTTTGTGTCTAGCTACTGATGTAAAAGTGATTTCCTTGAGTGCCAGGAGCTAACAAAAACAAACAAACCAATGCAAAAACACCTTTCACATTCTTTTCAAATTGGGTCAGAGTTATCTGGTGCTCTCCTTCAGAGTTTAGCCCTCCTACCATGAAGATCATCCCATATAGAAATTGAGGGGTCCTCTTTGTCTTTTCTGAGCCTATGTCTTGTCCTAGGCATGCACTGGTGGTATTAGGAATTTCTCTCTTTAAATGAATCTAATGCCCCCTCTCCTCCCTGTGAAATAATCTTTCCCTCTCCCAGGTGCTCTATTGTTATGTCTTGAAACTAGTACTACTTTGCTCCAGGTCACTTTGACTTAATCATTTCTTATACTGCCTTAGCTGTAATTAAGTTGTTTCTGCCTAATGTGCAAGTTCTGGGAGGATGAGCCAGAGAAGAATGTTCTGGTTCATTTCCTTCATGGTGCTAGTTGATAGATTGGCACCAACATACAGGCCTCCCAGTATTCACATAAAATTTTTTCTGCTCACTCTGGAACAAGGCCAAACATCTGCAATAGGAGCTGGGGCCTGTGCCACACCACAATAGGAGGAGTGTCATGGAGAGCCGGGATGCCATGAGCAATTTTAGACCATAAAACCCTGCCTTGTACCTTAAGTCCACAGGAAGTAGACTGAACAAACTCTGGTTTTCTAGGTCATTACTCATTCATTCTTCCTGACACAGATGATATTAAGAAGTTAAACACAGTGGATATGGATGCCTACTCTATTAGGCAGAGAAGATGACAAACTATTGTTTACCAAACATAAAAAAGAAACTTTGTTTTCAAGATTCCAAATAGGTAACCCAAGTATTTCCCATGGTAAATACCATAAATTTTGCTCTTAACAGATTTAGATATAAATACGCACTGTGTTCAACTGAATTGAGGCATACTTTCAAAAGATTTTTTTTTTTTTTGTGGAATGAGGAGGACTAAGTTAAAATGGAGGAAGCAATTACTGTCTGAGTTCCTTGCTTCTTTCCTTCTTTCTTCCCATCTCCTCCCTGCAAAAAGGGCTAACTTTTCCCTACCACTTCCTCTTTCTAAAACTTTTAGCAAATAACTCATCTGAGCCTTAGGTTCTTTGTCTGTAACACAAATATAATAATACCTATCATGTAAGGATTGTGGAAATTAACTTAAATTCAGTAAACAAGCTGTCTTTGTTTCCTAGCTGCTAAAACAAATAACCCTACAATGGGTTGGCTTAAACAATGGGAATTTATTGGATAAAGGTTTTGAGACTTGGAAAAACCCAAAATCAAGGCCTCAGCAAGGTGATTCTTTCTCCCTGAAGACTGGTATGCTTGGGCTGGCTGACTGTGGTGATCCTTAGTCCTTGGCTTTTTTTTTTCACATAGTAATGCATATGGCAGTGTCTTTTCCTTTCTTTTCTGAATTCCATTGACTTCCAGAAAAGAAGTCTGATTTTCTGACTTCTGGCTAATCCCCACGGCTTCTTTCTTTACCTCCAGTAATAGGATTAAGACGCCATCCTGATTCAGTTGACCACAACTTAACTAAAAATAACCTCATCAAAATGTCCCATTTATATTGGGTTTACTCCCACAGGAATGGATCAAGATTAAGACCATGTTTTTCTAGGGTACACAATTCAATCTGCCACAAACATGTTTTGAGCTCTTTTTGTATTCTTGTTCCAGTTAAATGTAAAGTGTCCCATTTACAATGAGTTTACTCCCACAGGAATGGATTCAGATTAAGGACATATTTTTCTGGGGTAAATAATTCAATTTGCTGCAAACATGTTTTGAGCTCTTCCTGTATTCTTGTTCCGGTAAAATGTAATTTATTTGTCAAGCTTTAGTGCAGGATCTGATATATAGGGAGCAACAATTGTTGATTCATATGCATTCTTAAATGAGGTTTTGGTATAAGAGGGACCCCATTGAGACTATTTCCAAGACCTTATTCTATGGACCTGTAAGTATAGCTGCTATATGCCGTAGAAGTGGGATTAGGATTCTCTTCCATAGACGTCCCTGCCCTTCTTTCTCTTCATTTTCCACCACATATCTGTGGTTGTTAATAGGTCCATTCTTCAGCTTCTTTCCCTCATTTTGCTTCCCACTTGTTCCCCTTCCTCTTTAGAAATCAACATTAAATTTTGGCATGCATGACTATGCCTGGGATGGGGTTCAGAGGCTCTCCAGTTGCATCTGCCTACAAGTTTTTTTTTTTGAAGCTTGATGAATGTTCACATGTATCTATCACCCAGATGAAGAATGAAAACACAACCAGAACCCTGAGATCCCTCTCTTGATACCTGCAATCATCAGCTGCTCCCCAAGGATCACCACTAATCTGACTTCTAACACTTAGATTTGTTTTGCCTGGTTTTTCTTAACTTCACAGAAATATAAAAATATCATACACTTCATATTCTTTTGTGTCTGTCTTCTTTTGTTCAATATTATGTTTGTAAACTTCATCCAAGTTGTGAGTAGTTGTTTGTTCATTCCACTTGCTATGTACAATTCCATTGTGTGAATCTACCATGTTTCCTTTATCCATTCTACTGTACGATGGACATTTGGCTTCCTTCCAGTTTTTAGCTATCACAGAGAGTCCTGTTACAAATATTCTTACACATCTCTTTTGGGGAACACATAACATATATCGGTTGGGTTATGTCTGATAGTGGAATTGCTAGGTCATAGGGTATCAATACATCTAACTTTAGTAGATTCTGCAAAAACAATCTTCCAAGGTAATTCTAATAATTTACACTCACACTTTTCTGATAGTTTTGAAAGAGCCTATTCTGTCCATGAGTAAATTAGATTAACTCTACATTGAAAATTTCTCATCTACTGTTTCCAAAATTAGCTGTCAGTGATTAGATAATGCCAAAAATTAATTTTTAAAATCAATTTTGGATCTAGGTTTGTGAAGTTTCAAAATATCAATATGAAAAAAGATTAAATACAGCTTATCTATTTTTTGGTATACTATTTAAGCAACTGCTTTAACATTTGCTGTTGCAGCCTAACTAAATAGAAATGTTAATTGACTGGATTCTGTACTGATTTTGGCTACCTGATTGGGATTAGCTAAGGGTAATAGATAGAACAGAGAATTACAACAATTTTAAATTAATAGGTTTTCTTAGTCATCATTTTAAAAATTAACCTTAAGTATGGGCCTGAGAAAGTATTCTTTTAGAGACCTGTTGATCTAAAGGGGAGACCAAACTTAAGCTTACCATTGAAGCAATATGTGAAATTATGTTGAATCATCATAGATATAGTTTTTCATCATAATTATTATTTTCTAGGGGGAAACATCTAGAATATGAAGTTATATTTACTTAATATGTTTTTATTTCAAAATGTATGGTGTTTATCGATGTTGTAGACATTTTGAAAAAAATATGATGTGCATGACTTGATTTTGTGATCAGTTCATGCCACATCATAGTGTCTAGAAAGGACTTAAGTATTATGGTAAACGCCTAATAATGTTAGTGTTTGATGTCATCTCACACTTGCCATAATGACATCAACAAAGGTAGAGCTTGGTAAATGGCTTTCCTTGACATGTCTCTACAGAGCTTGTTCAGTAGTTTGTTGCACTGGTATTGGCTAATAGGGTAAACAGATTACCATAAGGCACACAAGAACCATAACTTTTATTTGATACTATTGTTTTAATTTTTGCAACAGTCCTCATCATGTTTCCTGCGTTCATTCATCATTGGGTTTACATTATATTAAATGAAAACAAATCACATTTTCTGAATATGTTTCCTCCACACTTTCAGATACTGTCTAACTGCCAGCTAATTTACAGCTCTGAAACCTTGTTGTGTCATTTGGGTTAGAGCACTCGATAATTTAAAGTGAAATGAATCATTGTGTGAGAAAGAATTGCTGCTAAATCATTTGGGCTAATGAGCTGTAAGGATTTCTTTGCTGCAGTTGTATATGTAATTGCGCATTTTAGTGAGGATGCCCTCTGAACATTAGAGGACATATTCATGAGCTGAAATTCCAAAAACAAATCTAATGGTTTGGCAGCTCTGTTCAAAAGACAGAAGCTCAGCATTTTAGAGATTGCCATGTTTTGGCTGACAGGGTGAGCCTGGGAACATCCTTCTCTGCTCTGACCCTCTTCTGCTGCTCCTCTGTGCGTGGCTGCCATTGTCTGTATGGCGGTTCCAGAGAGGTGCTTATGGTAACAGCTTCGCCGCTCACTAACCATTCTCTGATCTCAGCAGTTATGGGGGTAACTGGCAAGTATCTGGGCACAAGAATGCCAGACAGTGCGGTAGCTAAACCCTTGTTCTAATTTCCAAGCTATGTAGAATGGTTTCAATATACTATTTTTACTTTCTCATAGCTGATTTAAACAAAATTCATAGTGCCTAAAAGTTAAGAATGGAATAAATATTTTCATAAATTCTTTGACAATAATCATGAGCAAATTCAGATATATTGACTATTTTTCCTATTTGCTTTCTTCCAACTAGACTAGTGCTTTTAATATTACTGCACTTCATTTTTATGGATAATCAAGAATATGCATGAAACCTTAATCTCCAGCACAGAAGGATAATTGCTCAGTGATCATATACTTTCTTTAAAACATAACTGAATATAAACTAAGACAGAAACTAAGAAAAAGGGCTGTTTTTTAAAAATGGCATTAAATTATGAATTATTTGAGAGGTTGGGAAATTGAGCCAACAGTGTTCAGTGATTTTGCTCAGTACCAGAGGTAGCTCCAGCATCCACGTGTCTCAACTACATGAATGTACTGTTCTTTGCACTCGCCTGTGGTTTACTATTGTTCTTTGTTTCAACTATGAGTGAGGTCTTATTTAACGTGTTTTAGATTAAAGAGGGTTTATAGTAGAGTTAACACCTATAAGACAAGAATCTATTAGAAAGGACACTGATGTTTAACAATGGTGCCTCTGTTGGTCTCGGGTTAATCTTACTGTAGTATCAGTTCTAAATCATTCTCTAAGAAATTGACTGCCATAAGCCATATTATAGCTCTTGTCCACATATATGCAAAAACAACTAAACCGTAGTGTGTGAAGAAACATTCCCTAACCCCAACCTGATTTTGTAACCACTCTTTATGAGCAAGCAAAAGACCATTTTAAATAAGAAAAGTGGAGGAAACTAGAGAGTTAATAAAGGGCAATTTGGGCAATAAATGCACTGTGGTATCCGTGGGACCCTTCTCCAACTTCATGTGATGCGTGCAGTATAGAAAAGGTTCTTTCAGCAAGTGTTTAGGGAAATATGTTCTAAAAGATCTGCATAACATTAGTGTAACCAAGTGTTCCTCTCTGTGGCTTCCTGTTTTGGAATTAAATGCCTTCAGGGTACTCAGAATAACTCTGTTTAGAAACACAAGAAGAATTTAACCTCTTATATTCCTAATCATTTTTTTTAAAGCTATGGAATAATTAGGAACCAAAAAGATCTCCTCCCACGTTGTTTCTCAGAGGTTTCAGCTAAAATTTAAAATTGTTTACATATCAAATAGGGAGTTTAGTTAGAAAACAAAGGTATAAACAATAATTCCCACAGGCATTAGCATCAAAATTGTGAGATCAGTTTTGTCTCTTCATAAACAATTTTCATGGACGGATCTATTAACAGATAGGATTATTGCCAAATGAACTCAGTGGAAATTTTCCACTCTGGTTATTTACAGGAGGTAAAAGATGCAGATAAGTTGAATCTATATTTACTTATTTAGGTTATTGTTCAACATTCTTAAGTTGCTGCTGCAAAGCCAGTAGAGGGAGCACCAAACAAGATTTTTGTTTAGCTTAAAGCTTAATAATTGTATTTTTTATTTGAAAATTTAAAATTTAAATTTTATTTTAATTTTCCTATACTTTCATTTAAAAAGATGTCTACAACTAATCATTTATTGATTGTATTTTCACTGTGTAATTTTAACTTTCTATATGCTTCTAATTCTGTGAAATTAAAAGACTTATAGTGGTCTTATTCAATTCAATTTTATAAACATTCTTTAAATGCCTATATAAATATGTATATATATGATACATGATAAGTGGTGGAGAATCAAAGGTGAATATCCCACAGTCTGTTTTTCAGGATTACAATCTAGTTGTAGGGAAAGAATTATAAAAATCCTTCTGTATACAAGTCAGAATGATATTAATAAAGGTAGAAGACAGGTCAATTCTTGATGGAGAATCAGAGGAAGTATTACAGAGAAGGCGAGATTTGAGTTGGGCCTTGAAGGATGATGCTTCCGAAAGTAGAAATCCTGGACTAGAGGAACAGCATAAGCACATGATGTATTTGGGGAATGAAAATTATAGGGTGGTGGCTAGATAGAACCTGGGCAGTAGAGGGGACGTATTGGGAGGTGAGGTCAGGAAGCTAAGATGCAGTCAGATAATGGAGCACGTTGAATCCATGCTAAAGAGTTTTGATTTTATTCTGTTGGCAAAGGAGAGCAAACTGCAGATCTTCTAGGAGGAAACAAATGTTTTCATCAAACAATCTTTGATTAAGAGTAAAAGATTGCTGATTGCCTGGAGAATTAAGAGATTAAAGACTGGTTGTTTTTTGTCCTAGACCAGGTGAGACATTATAACAGCCTTGGTAATAATCATAATACTTGCATCATGTGTATACATATCCATATATATATAATATATACATATAAATACATACATATTTGTGTGTGTGTACAAAGAGAGACCTGTATGCATATATAGTAATAACTACTGTTCCTAAATCATTCATATAAACCTTCATACATACACATCAGGGAGGGGAAAAGATAATTAGTTTTGATATGCTGGATTTGAGAGGCTGGAGGACATTCTTAGAGAGATGTCCACCATATACTTAAAATTTTAGGTTTGGAGCTCAGAAGAGAAGCCAGAGCTTAGGAGTGGAGATCTGTTCCAGTTTGCTGATGCTGCCTTTTCGCAAAACACCAGAAATGTATTGCCTTTTATAAAAGGGGGTTTATTTGGTTACACAGTTACAGTCTTAAGGCCATAAAGTGTCCAAGGTAATGCATCAACAAGCGGGTACCTTCACTGGAGGATGGCCAGTGGTGTCCGGAAAACCCCTGTTAGCTGGGCCAATGGTGTCCGGAAAGCCTCTGTTAGCTGAGAAGGCACGTGGCTGGCAACTGCTCCAAGTTCTGGTTTCAGAATGGCTTTCTCCCAGGACGTCCCTCTCTAGGCTTCAGCTTCTGTCCAAAATGTCACTCTCAGTTGCTCTTGGGGCGTTTGTCCTCTCTTAGCTTCTCCAGAGCAAAAGTCTGCTTTCAACGGTCATCTTCAAACGATCTCTCATCTGCAGCTAGCAGTGGGCTCCTTCTGTCTGAGCTTATATAGTGCTCTAGTAACTAATCAAGGGCCACACCGAATGGGCAGGGCCACACCTCCATGGAAATTATCCAGTCAGAGTTGTCACCTACAGTTGGGTGGGTCGTGTCTCCATTGAAACACTCAAAGAATTACAGTCTAATCAACACTAATACTTCTGCCCACCCAAGATTGCATCAAAGATAATGGTGTTTTGTGGGACATAATGCATTTAAAGTAGCACAAGATCATTCAGGCAAAATATGTAGGCTGAGAAGAGGAGTGAAGTGAGAAGCAAACCTTGGGGAAATGCCTACATGTAGGAGGCTGAAGAAAGGAAGAAAAGTCAGTGAAGGAGCTGCGGAGAAACTGACAGAGATAGGCAGAGAGTTAGGAGACTGCCACATTCATCACTCAGCAAATATTTGCCCTTCGGCTGTATGCATGGCAAAGAAGCCTTGGTCTGGAGTGTAGAGGAGGGTACATTAGCAGGGTCAACTGTTGCAAGGGATGATTTAGAATGGGAACTGAGGAGGGAGGTCGTAAGAGATCAGACTTCCAAAATATGCACAGGAGTTTAGTTGTGTACTAAACTACAAAGCAGACTTCTACCTGAGAGCCCTATGGGAAGCTCTGTGGGTCCCAGAGGTCCACCACTAGGCCTCCCAAATTTGTGAACTATAACTTTGAAATACAGACTTCATTGACTTGCACACAGTAGGAGTGCAACTAATTTTTTGACATACAGATAAGGTGTTTGTGGACCGAACTCACTTTTCCAGAAGATGTATGTTGCCCTTGTAACCTTGATTGCTTATCTATATTTTATTGCCACTTTTTATTTGATTTTTTATGACAGAAAAAAATCACTATTATATATGTATGATATAAGTTCATGATAAAAAATTCAAGCAAAATCAAAGAAGAAATTAAAAATCACCCCCAGGTCACCATCATAAAATCTTAGATAACCAGAAATATGACCTCAACCTCCTTCTCTTTCTTCTTCACCCCTTCTTCCCTTCTTTCCTCCCTTCTTTTCTTCCTATTGTACTGCTCTGAAGACTGATCTCTTTAAAAGATGGCATCATACTATGTCTATGATTCTAAATGGGAAGTATTAAATTTATTTTTGCTAAATTTAGCAGAAGGAAAAGGAGCTAAAGGAATCTAAAAGAACTGTAGAACTTCCAAATAAGTACTTCTTCACTCTAAGAGGTAGTAAATATTCTGAAAGATCCCTCTAAAGTTGAGAGCAGATGATGGAAAGCAAAAGGCAGTTAGAGTTATGGTGTTAAACCACATGTTTCTGTTTAGATCACATAAGTTGATCTGCTTTTGAAAGACGCTCATACTTCCTCTACCTTTCTATTCCCTCTCTTTTGGTTAGATATTTTTATTTTTTCAAACTTTATGAGATTTACATTCTGTTTTGTAATTACATCCTATAATTGTTTTAGTTCTATTTCTACATCTAACTAGAATTCAGTCCTCACCACGATCATTTTTGCCTTTACTTTTTCATTTGTGAGTTTTAAATTTTGATTTGTGTCTTAATTGTCTGGTTTTCAACATTAAGTAGAATTCTTCAGTAAGGTCTTGTAGGTGGCTGTTTCATGTTGAGAATTGCCTTCTGCTGTATTAATCCTATACAGTCAACTTAGTTTGGTAGGCTGTTCTTGGGCTGTATTTTCTTTCCATCAAAACTCTGTACTTGGTGTCAAAATTGGTGTGGAGAAGTCTGAAGCCAGCTTGATTGTTCTTGACTGCCTGTAATTTCCTTTTTTTCTTTTCTTTTTCTTTTCCTTATTTTTAGCTTTTGGTATCTTCTGTTCATCTCAAATGGACAAGCATGTGGAAAATAAATTATATTGAACCTTTATATGATGATATGTCACTGAATAAAATCCTAGATAGACTGAATAATTAAAAATTTTAAATGAAGCCAAACAATTAGTAGATGAAAACACTTGTGAAAGAATGACCTCAAGGTAGAAATGCTATGGAATGATCTTTAGATTTTTCTATATCATAAAAAGAAAACACAACAAAATATAAATAATGTGAAAGGAAAAATTGCAACAATTAAAATATTTGCAATATATGATAGAGCTCTCTCAGTCAACTCTGCAAATAGACTCACAATCCTCCCCTCTATGTGGAACACGACTCCCAGGGTGTAAATCTCCCTGGCAATGTGGGACATGACTCCCAAGGATGAGCCTGGACCCAGCATCATGGGATTGAGAAAACTTTTTGACCAAAAGGGGAAAAAAATGAAACAAAATAAAGTTTCAGTGGCTAAGAGATTTCAAATAGAGTTGAGAGGTCATACTTGAGGTTATTCTTATGCGATAAATAGATAATCCTGTTTTAGTTTCTAGTATATTATAATAGCTAAAAGGAAGTACCTGAATCTGTTGAACTGTAATCCAGTAAATTTGATTACTTGATGATGATTGTGTAATTATATAGCATTTATCGTGTGACTGTGTGACTGTGAAAATCTTGTCACTGACACTCCTTTTATCTATTGTATGGACAGATGAATAATAAAGACAAAAATATATGTAAATAATAGGGGGGATAAGGGGTATGGAATGTTTTGGGTATTTTTAATTTTAATTTTAATTTTTTTCTTTATTTGGGAGTAATGAAAATGTTCTAAAATTGTGACGATGAATACATAACTATATGATGATACTGTGAATCACTGTATACTTTGGATTGATTATATGGTGTGTGAATATGTCTCAATAAAATTGCATTAAAATATATGATAGAGGATAGATATTTGTTGCATGTATGTGTGTGTGTGTCTTTTTCCATGGTAAAACCAACATTAGGAAAAAAAGTGGTTTAAGGGTGCATGAGATGTTTTGCAAATAGAGAAATTCAAGAGAAGAGAAATTTCCTAAGCATTTAATGTAGTCTTAAAGGTGAAGTTAATGTATCAGAAAGAAATTTTCCTGTTTTCAACACAGGATGTTTCATGACTAGTTATAGTAATTTGCTTTAAAGTCAGGAATTATGAGTCCTCCAACTTTGTTCTTCTTTCTCAAGATGTTTTAAGCTATACAGGGACCATGCCCTTCCATATAAATTTGAAGGTTGGTTTTTCCATTTCTGTAATGTACGCTGTTGGAATTTTGATTGGTATTGCACAGAATCTGTAATTGCTTTGGGTATAATTGATATCTTAACATATAGTCTTCCAATCCATGAACACAGACTGTCCTTCCATTATGTAGGTCTTTGATTTCTTTTAACAGTGTTTTGTAGTTTTGTGCATGTAAGTCTGTGCTGGTTTGAATGTATTATGTCCCCCAGAAAAAGCCATATTCTTTGATGGAATCTTGTGGGGCAGACATATTAGTGGGGATTAAGTTGGAACATTTGGATTAGGTTGTTTGCATGGAAATGCGCGCCACCCAACTGCAGGTGATAACACTGATGAGATAATTTCAATGGAGGCATGGCCCCACCCATTCAGGGTGGGCCTTGATCAGTGGAGCCATATAAATGAGCTGACAAACAGAAGGAACCCAGTGCAGCTGTGAGTGACGTTTTGAAGAGGGACACTTTGAAGAAAGCACAGGAGCTGCAGATGAGAGACAGTTTGAAGATGGCCGTTGAAAGCAGACTCTTGCTCCGGAGAAGCTAAGAGAGGACAAATACCCAAGTGCAACTAAGAGTGACATTTTTGAGGAACTGCAGCCTAGAGAGGAACGTCCTGGGAGAAAGCCATTTTGAAACCAGAACTTTGGAGCAGATGCCAGCCACGTGCTTTCCCAGCTAACAGAGGTTCTCCAGACACCATTGGCCATCCTCCAGTGGAGGTACCGATTGCTGATGTGTTACCTTGGACACTTTATGGCCTTAAGACTGTAACTATGTAACCAAAGAAATCCCCTTTTATAAAAACATCTCTGGTGTTTTGCATTCCAGCAGCATTAGCAAACTAGAGCAAAGTCCTTTACATTCTTGGTTAAATTTATTCCTAGATATTCAATTCTTTTAGCTGCTATTATAAATGGAATTCTTTTCTTGTTTTCCCCCTCAATTGCTCCTTACTCTAGTATGTGGGAACACTACTGATTTTTGCACATTGATGTTATATCCTGCCACTTTGCTGAACTCATTTATTAGCTCTGCTAGCTTTGTTGTAGACTTTTCAAGATTTTTAAAATACAGGGTCTTGTCATCTGCAGATAGTCAAAGTTTTACTTCTTCCTTTCTAATTTGGATCCCTTTAATTTCTTTTTCTTGCCTAATTGCTCTAGCTAAAACTTCCAGCACATGTTAAATAACAATGGTCATGGGGCATACTTGTCTTGTTCCAGATCTTAAAGGGAAAGCTTTTAGTTTTTCACCATTGTGTATGATGTTAGTTGTGTGTTTTTCATATATGCCCTTTATCATGTTGAGGATGTTTCCTTCAATTCCTATCTCTCAAAAGTGTTTTCATCAAGAAAGGATGCTGGATTTTGTCAAATGCCTTTCCCACATCAATTGAGATATCATGTGGTTTTTCCCCTTTGATTTGTTAATATGGTGTATTACATTATTTAATTTTTCTTGTGTTGAACCACCCTTGCATACCTGGGATAAAACCCACTTGGTTCATGGTGTATGTTTCTTTTAATAAGCTTTTAAATTTGATTTGCTAGTATTTTGTTGATTGGTTTGTTGAGGTCTTCTATTTCTTCTAGAGTCACTGTAGGTTGTTTACATATTTCTAGGAAGTTTTCCATTTCATCTAAGTTGTCTAGTTGGTTGGCATACAGTTGATCATAGTATCCTCTTATGATCTTTTTTTTCTGTAGGGTCAGCATCTTCCTTATTTTTTTCCTTGTCAGTCTAGGTAAGGCTTTTTTGATTTTATTGATCTTCTCAAAGAACCAACTTTTGGTTTTGTTGCTTCTCTCTATTGTTTTTATTCTCAATTTCATTTATTTCTGCTCTAATCTTTGTTATTTCATTCCTTCTGCTTTCTTTGGGATTAGATTTTTGTCCTTCTTCCAGTTTCTCCAGGTGTGCAGTTTGGTCTTCAATTTTAGCTCTTTCTTCTTTTTTAACGTAGATGTTTAGGGCACTAAATTTCCCTCTCAGGACTGCTCACTGCATCCCATAAGTTTTGATATACTGTGTTCTCATTTCATCTGTCTCAAGATATTTACTGATTTCTCTTTTAATTTCTTCTTTGAGCCACTGATTGTTTAAGATTGTGTTGTTTAACCTCCATAAATTTGTGAATTTTTCAGTCTTCTGCTTGTTATTGATTTCCAGCTTCATTCCATTATGATCAGAGAAAGTGCTCTGTATAATTTCAATCTTTTTAAATATATTGAGACCTTTTTTTGTGACCCAACATGTGGTCTCTCCTGGAGAATGATCAATGAAGACCTGAGAAGAATGCATATCCTGCTGTTGTGGGGTGCAATGTTCTGTAAATATTTGTTAGGTCTAGTTCATTTATCATATTATTTAAGTCCTCTGTTTCCTTATTGATCTTCTGTCTGGATGTTCTGTTCATTGATAAGAATGGTGTATAGAAAGAGATGTCTATTTCTCTCTTCTGTGTTGCCAGTGTTTGCCTCATGTATTTTGGGACACCACGATTAGGTGCATCGATATATATGATTGTTATATCTTCTTGGTGGATTGACACTTCTATTAATATATAATCCCTTATTTGTCTGTTTACACAGTTTTGCATTTAAAGTCTGTTTTGACTGATTGTAATATAGCTACCCCAGCTCTTTTCTGGTTACTGATTGCATGGAATATCTTTTTCCAGCCTTTCACTTTCAACTGATTTGTGTCTTTGAGTCTAAAGTGAGTCTCTTGTAGATAGCCTATAGAAGGCTCATGTTTTTTTTTTTATCCTTTCTGCCAGTCTATGTCTTCTGATTGGGGAGTTTAATTAATTAATATTCAATGTTATTACTGTAAAGGCAGTATTTATTTCAACCGTTTTATCTTTTGGCTTTTGTATGTCATATCTTATTTTTGTCCCTTTATTTTTTACCCTTTTAGTTATCCTGATATTCTTCACTTCTACACTCTCCTCCAAACCTCTTTTCTTTCTTATCCTTTCAGCCTATAGGACTCTCTTTAGTATTTCTTGTAGGACAGGTCCCTTGTTAAGAAAACCCATTGAGTTCCTGTTTCCTGTTTATTTATGAATATTTTAAATGCTTCCTCATTTTTGAAGGATAGTTTTGCCAGATGTAGAATTCTTGACCAGCAGTTTTTCTCTTTCAGTATCTTAAATATACTGTACCACTGCCTTCTCGCCTCCATGGTTTCTGATGAGAAATCAGAACTTAGTCTTATTGAGCTTTCCTTGTATGTAACGAATCACTTTTTCTTTTGCAGCTTTCAGAATTCTCTCTTTGTTTTTGGCATTTGACAGTCTGATTATTAAGGGTCTTGGAGTAGGTTTATTTGGATTTACTCTGTGGAGTACGTTGTGCTTCTTGCACTGCATATTGATGTCTTTAATGGAGTTGGGAAATTTTCAACCATTATTTCTACAAATCTTCTTTCTGCCCTCTTTCCCTTCTTTTCTCCTTCTGGGACACTCATGACACATATGCTATCATTCAGTTCCCTGAGACTCTGCTCCATTTTTTCCATTCTTTTCCGTATCTATTCTTCTGTCTGTTAGATTTTGGATGTCCTATTCTCTAGTTCACTGGTCCTCTCTTTTGCCTCTTCAAATATGCTTTTGTATGCCTTAATTATGTTTTTTATCTCTTCTATTGTGCCTTTCATTCCCATTAGTTCTATTATTGTTTTTGCATGCTTTTGAATTATTCTTTATGCTCACTCACACAGTGTCTTCTTTATATCCTTTATCTCTTTTGCCACATTTTCCTTCATCTCCTTGAATTGATTTAAGATATTTGTTCAAACACCATTATTTAGTTGTTTAAACTTCTGTGTCTCCTTTGAAGTTTTAGTTTGTTTCTTTGATTGGGCCATATGTTCCTGTTTCTTAGTATGGTTTGCAATGTTTTGCTGGTGTCTAGGCATCTGTTTTTCTTGATGAGTTTATTCTGGAGGTCATTTTCTCTACTGGCCCAAGGTTTTCTTGTTGACCAGCTTTGTGCTATAGCTCTTCTTTGTCACTTAGTTCAACTTATCCAAGGTCTTTAGAATAGCTTGCAGTTAACTGATCAGAATTTTTCCACTATTATTCATCTGATTCTTGCCCTGAATATATGGTATTGTTTTTGAGATTGCACTATTTTTGCAATTAATTCATACCCAGGAAAAAGCTTCCTTTTCCCTCTTCCTCTTATGGGAATGTTGATCTGTTCTGTTTGTTTTTTATTTGCCTTTATTTGTTGTTAACATTCCTTTCATTAAATTTTGCTGTTTTTACCTTGAAGACTAATTCTGGGAGGAAGGTCCCCCTGGAGAGGACCTACCCAAGTTAGTTTTCCCCAGTCAGAACAGGGCAAGGACTAATGAAGTGGGCGTAGATCAATTCCAAAGTACACCGGGGAGAAGAGTCAGGATGCCAGTCTTCTCTATGACATCTCCCTGATTTGTGCTTTCCTGACATGTCCAGAAGGTGGCACTCTTCAGCCAACCATTCCCCACAGTCGTAAGGTGGTATTGTGCCTTTAATCCTCAGCCAACTCTACCACTATCAGGTGCATGTTTGAGACAGAGGCTGTCAGCTGCTTTTGGCCATGACAGGTTGAAACTTCTAGATCCCAGACCCTAGAATCTGAAGTCTAACCAACAACCACAAACTGGGCTGAGCCCGTCCCCCTCCCGACCTTTTCTTGGAAAAGAGCCACCCTTCTGCAACTTGTCTCCCACCTCCCTGAGAAGTTGCGGAATCTCTCAATCAGCCCCACTTCCACCTCTGCTGGGGATGGGGTTGAAATGGAGGCTGCCAGCTGTTTTCTGTCTTGGGCTGGTTAAAACTATAGCTGTTTTCTAGGAGCTGGAATCCCGCACTCTGAATTCACTGATCAAAAGCTGAAGTTGGTACCCAGCCCTGCCTCCCCTTTTCCCAGGGAAGAGCTGCCCCTTAGAAAACTTCTCTGCACCACCACAGAAGTTACTGTGTCTCTCAGTCAGCCTTACTTCCTCCCCTGCCAGGGGCAGGTTTGAAATGGGAGGCTGTCTGCTGTTTTCTGTCTTGGGTGGTTTTCAACTGTAGCTGTTCTCGGTACTGGAGCCTAGCACCCCAAATTTGCTAATCAAAAGCTGGAGTTGGTTTCTGGACCAGCCTCCCCCTTTTCTTGGGGAAGGGCTGTCCTTCAGCAAACTGATCTCTGCTGGCCCAAGTTCTTTGTCTCTCAATCCTCCTGCTTTTTCCTCTGCCAGGAGCCAGGCTGAAACAGAACTTGCTGGATGCTCTCTGTCCTGGATATGTTGTAAATTTAGCTCTGCTCAGAGCTGGTAACCAGCAGTCCAGATTCACTAATAAGAAGTCACAATTGGTGCCTGGCTGAGTCCTCTTCTCTTCCTGGGAGAGAGGGCTTCTATTTCCAGCCAGGGAGCGGTTCCCAAGGCAGCCTGCTGTGCCACTGGGAGGTGGACACCAGCCTCTGCATGTGGAGAGATCTAGTCATAGCTCTTCACTGCAATTTATCAGTCTTTTCCTTCCACTCTTAGCTGGGTGGTATGTGGTGTTCTTCTTCTGGTCTCTGGAGCCCCTCCCCCCAAAAACAAAAACAAAAACAAAAACAAAACAATTGTCTTAGACAGTTCCTGGCTATTTACTCGCTGCCCTGGAAGACAAACTGAATCCTAGAACTCCCTACTCTGCCATCTTGGGGCAAAAAGTTACTGCTAATTATTAACTAAATGATCATATATAGATTGTATTTTTAGACCCTGATTCCCATAATTGCCAAGAATTTTGTGTATTACAGCTATGATTATTGCACATTAATGCTATAATTTTTAAGAGCCATTAATAATTATTTTAATGTGAAGTGACAAAAATGTGGCATGAAAAATGTGCTTGGCATGTATGGCTAAAGCTGGAGGTAATTAGTAATTTATGTTATGTTGATTTATATTGGGAAACTGAAGATTTTTGTAACTCAAGGTGCATATTGAAAGTGGTGGAATGATTTTATAGACTATTTAACAGCAAACTTTGTTTTGAAAACCATATTGTGTAAGTGATTAGTGATATTAAAATTGTTATCAGTCTTGAGGTATCAGCTGTATTTATTTTTAACTTTTATGCAGATATAGTTATTAAAATGTACATTTCAAGTACATTTCAAGTGCCTTTCAAAGTGTTTTTGAATGATTTCCATTTGAGAAGTAAGGACCTAGGTTCGTTAGTTGTTAATCCAAAAATAGTAATATAACTTACTTTATTGGTCTTTCTATGATTTTTTTTTAAATTAAGAGTGTGAAAAGTCACAGACACAGTTTGTTGACATATTGCAATCCATATGTGTGCTTTTCTGATAAGGAAGGTATAGCACATACCATCTCTCCAGAACATTTAGCACCAGATTTATGATTTTTCTCATTTGGTTTGTAGCTTGCCAAAGAGCATGTGAGTGCATATTTGATCAGAAGCATATTTTGCCTTGAATCGGATGAAGAATACTTAATGAGTCACTGCCAAGAAACAATGTGTGTGTGTGTGGAGGGAGAATGTGTGAAGATGGTGGAGGAGGAAGCTGCAGAATCAGTCCCTCCGCAAGAACAGCTATTAAACAGGCAGGCAACTGTCTGAGTGTACTATTTCAAAAACTCAGGAGTCAAGTAGAACACTCTACAACACCCAGGGAAGAAAGGAGAAAGAGGCTGGGTAAATTGCAGTAAATACCGGTATATTGCTCTCTCCATGCAGGCAGCAGTGGGGTCCAGCCCCTGGCCTAGCTTTCTGGTGCCAGAAGGGGACATAAAAATCCATTTCCCCAAGATCCAGCGGATGGGGATGGTGAGGACTGATTGCTGATCAATGTTATTTCAAATTTCTGGGGGCCTGGCTCTGTGGGTGGCCATTGTTCCATCCCACCTGGACAAAGGTGGCAGGGGAGACTGAAAGGTGGTACACTTCTTCAGAGCTGCGGAGGACAGTTGAAGGCTGCATTGGCTGGGCAGGTGCTGAGTCAAGAAAGTGCAGGTTTGGGGAGCTGTGGAAAAAGCTTTTGGTGCTTTTCCTGGCCTCTCCCTCCCTCATCCCCAGGAAGTATGCAGTGGCCAGTGCTCCCTTTGTAGATCCCTGGCCTTTGTTCCAGTTGGGAAAGACTAACTTGGGAAACTACTGCCCTCCCAGGTAAAAGCAGCTGAGACAAGGAAAGCAGCAAGCAACGTAAGAAAGAATTCATGCAGGTGGCCTGAGACAAAGGCTTGCCTGCTTTAAGTCCTGCAGTGGAGCACCCAGGAGAGAGTGAGGGTCTGTTTCCTGGGAAGTAGAGGGGGCATTCAAATTCCTGTAAATGGAGATCTCCTAAAGCTGATAGCCAAGCACAAGCCCAGAAAAGACAGGAAGGACCCTGCACTTTGCATTCACCTTGGACTGACATCCTAATAGGCCAGATGAACTCTGACAGAAAGCATCAACCATCACAAAGACAATTTGCAAAGATGGTAAAAAGTGTTTTTGCTTAGGTTTGCTTGGTTTTGTTAGTTCTTGATACTCAAGAAAGTCTTTGTCATATCATTAGCCAATTAAAATTCAAGAAACAGATATCTCAAGGAATAATTTAACATTTTAAAGTATTAAAATGTACAGTGTGCAACAAAAGATTACAAGACAAACAAGAAATAGGAAATGATTGCTTATCCAAAGGAAGAGGATAAAAATCCAGAAAACATCAGTGAAATAGAATAGACTATGGACATACTGGACAAAGAAGTCTAAAAAATGATCTTGAGTGTGCTTGAGAAAATGAAGGAAAATACAGAGAAAGAACTAAAGATATCAGGAAAATAAAGAATAAACAATATGAGGAGCTCAGTAAAGAGATACAAATTTTTAAAAGAAATCAAACAGAACTATTGGTGTTGAAGTTCACAATAACTGAAATGAAAAGTTCCCAAGAGGGTTTCAATAGCAGATTGGAGGTGGCAGAAGAAAGAAAAGGTGAATTTGAAGACAAGACTATTGAAATGAATCAGGCTTTGCTGAGGAGCAGAGAGAAGTAAGATTTCTAAAAAGTGAAAATACCCTAAGATACCATCACAATATACACATAACAATCCCAAAAAGAGAAGAAACGGGAAAGGGGCAGAAAAAATATTTAAAGATAATGCAGAAAACTTACCAAACTTAACAAAAGACATGGATCTGCACATTCAAGAAGCCCAGAGAACTCCAAATAGGAAAACTTGAAGGAAAATAAGCCTGTTTCAGTTTGCTAAAGCTGCTGTTATGCAAAATACCAGAAATGGATTGGCTTTTTTATATAGGGGATTTATTTGGTTAGAAATTTACAGTTCTAAGGCCATAAAAGTGTCCAAACTAAGGCATCACCAAGAGGATATCTTCACTGAAGAAAGGCCAGTGGAGTCCGGAACACCTTTGTCAGATGGGAAGGCACGTGACTGGTGTCTGCTGGTCCTTTGCTCCTGGGTTGTGTTTCACAGTGGTTTCTCCAAAATGTCTCTGGGCTTCTGTCTCTCTTAGCTTCTCTCAGCTCTCTGCTTGGTTCTCCTGGGGCATTTCTCTCTAAGCATCTGGGGATCCTCTCTTCTACGTGGGAATGTAGGATAGTACAGCCACTGTGGAAGACAGTCTGGTGGTTCCTCTAAAAGTTAAGTGTAGAATTACCATATGACCTGCCAAACCCGCTTCTAGATACTCAAAAGATTTGAAAGCAGGGAGTTGACCACATATTTTCCCACCAAGATTCATAGCAGCATTATTCACAATTGCCAAAAGACGGAAGCATCCCAAATGTCCATGAACTGATGAATGGATAAATAAAATGTGGCATATACATACAATGGGATATTAATCAGGTGTAAAGAGAATGAAGTTCTGATATTTGTGACAACATGGATGAACCCTGAAGACATCATGTTAAGTGAAATAAGCCACACAAAAGGACAAATATTGTATGACCTCAGTGATATGAAATAATTAGAATAAGCAAACTCATAAGTTAGAATCTAGAATATAGGTTACTGAAGATGGGCTGGGGGTAGGGAATAAGAAAGTAATATTTAAATTGTGCAGTTTCTATTTGGGTTGATCATAAAGTTTTGGTAATGAATGTTGATGATGGTAGCACAACATCGTGAACATAATTCTCAGCATTAAATTATATATGTGAATGGATTAAAAGGGGAAATTTGGGGTTGTATATATGTTGCTAGAATTAAAAAATGGGACTGTACAATATGAACAGTGAACTCTATGTTAAATGATGAACTATAGTTAATAGTATAATTATAAAAATATTCTCTCATGAATTCTAACAAACATACTACACTAATGCAAGGTGTTAACAATAGGGTGGTAATGGGAACTCTGCATTTTATGAAAGATTTTTCTGTAAACCCCAACTTTTCCAATTAATAATAAAAGAAGAAGCAATGCAGAGAAGATGCAGACTAGAAGACTAAAAAAATCTTTGAAATGGCTTAATGTGAAATAATACGAAATATAATAAAGATCAAGTGATATTAAAATGTCAGATATTTCAATTTTTCATCCCTACCCCTTAATAAAATTCTCAACCATAATTATAGGAAGTGATATTTTGTATTTATTTGATGCATTTTGCATTTTTGGGAGGATGAAGACTTATTTCAAGAATCCAGTACTCATTCTCACTTGGGGGCTGGGAAGGACACTAGTTGAACAGAGAGCCCGATAGCCCTGCTCCTAGGCAGGCATCCCTCTAAGAATTACTGGTACAGATTACCAGTTAAAAATTATTTTATTTTCTTTTTTTTTGCCAATTTGAGAGGGAAAAAATTAACTTTTTAAATTTGCATTTCTTAGATACCAGTGAACTGTTTATTTAGCCGTTTTCATTTCTTCCTTTGTAAATTACTTATTCTCGTTCTTTGTCCATTTTTCTATTAATGTACTCATTTTTTACTGGTTTATGAGACTCTTTAATTGTTAATGATGTTAGCACTTTGTTGTATATGTTACAAATACTTTGAATATTTTTCTGTACTTATAATTTTGTTTACAGTGTCTTTGGCTTACATAATTTAAAAAATTATTGGAGTGTAACCTTGGAATTTTTTAGTCTATGATTTCTTTCTTTGTTATGATTTGAAAGACCTGCTTCAACCCTACCCTTTATAAATTTTTCTTTCGTTTGAGTCTGTGAGGCAGGAGGGAATAATCACACAAAATCTTTATATTGTTTAGCTGAAACAAGTTGTAAGGGATCACCATGGTTGGACTGATTTTTATTTAAAATGACGCATTTACAAATATCCCATATATTTATGATGACTCAGGCTGGGGGACCTGGGGGCTCTCCTGGAGCATAAGTATCCTCCAACGTCATGCTTTTCTTGTGGCTACTTATTCTTTACCAGGGAAGAAGAGGAGAAAGGGGACAGAGAAATGAGACCTGTTTACCTGTTTCCAGTGATACTCTCCTCCCTTCTTCTCTAACCTGAAAAACACTTTTATATGTATATCAATTACATATGATAATTATTTGACTTCAAGTCCAGCCTGCAATAGCAGTATTTTTTTTTTCCTACCATTCATTGTAGAACATTCCAGCTATGTTCTGTCTTAATTGGAATTTAAAGGTAGTCTTGGAACCTGAACAAAATTCTTTCGAAATTAAACAGGTTCCAAATCAACCTTGGAATCCTAGACCATTTGTAGGTTGGGGCCTGCTGGTCAGCCTTCTTGAGAAGCCACAACCAAGGAAGCAACACCGGGAATGGTGTAGTTGGTCTTGGGAGATTCTAGCTGCTCTTCAGTGATTGTGCACTTGGGGTTTCCTAAGTTCTAGTAAATGTGAGATAGTTTTGCTGGTGTGTAAGTAAATCTTTTCTTTAGCTGCTAGTGCTGCCTTAGCCAATAGAACTTTCTGCAGTGATGGACATGTTCTACATCTATGCTGGCAACTGGTCACAGGTGGTTATTGAACATTTGAAATGTGACTAGTACGACTGAGAAACTGAATTTTAAATTTTATTTAATTTTAGTTAATTTAAATTTGAATTTAAATAGCCACAAGTGGCTAGTAGCTACTATATTGAAAAGCACAGGTCTAGAGATTTCTGTTGAGTGAAGTCCTCAACTACATACCAAACTACAGAATTAGCAAGTCATATTAATGCCTGTTAGAGGCTTTCCCCCTTATTGTCTGATACAAAGTGTCATAGCATTAACTTCATTATACAGAGTTTCTGTTTGCGGTGGTGGAAAAGTTTTGGTAATGGAAGGTGGTAATGATAGCACAACATTGTGAATATAATTAACAGTACTCAATTATATGTTTGAGTGTGGTTAAAAGGGGAAATTTTAGGTTGTATATATGCTACTAGAATAAATATTTAAAAAAAAACAATGAATTTTAATGTAAATTATGGACTGTAGTTAATAGTACAATTATAAAAATGTCCTTTCATCAGTTGGAACAAATATATCACAGTAATGCAAGGTGTTAATAATAGGGTGATTTGTGGAACTCTATTTTATGCATGATTTTTTGGTAACCCTACAACTTCTCTAATAAAAAAATTTTTAAACTAAAAATTTAAAAAGTAGCATAGGATGTATCACTCTTAACTAGATTCTGTTTAGAAGAAACCAACTATGCAAAGGTTGAAAGACACTGTTGAGATTATCTTGGAAATTTAAACATGGACTATTAGGTGACTATGGAATTAGTGTTAATTTTAAGTGTGATAATAGCAGTTGGTTGATTTTTTTAAAAAATCCTTATCCGTTAAAGAATCAACTGTTAAGTTTTCAGATGAAGTAATATGATACCTTGGGTTTGCTTTAGTGAAAAAAGGGTATGGGAGACTGGATAAGATAAGATTCGCCAATGTTCACAGTTGTTCAGAGGGCTGATAGGCATATGGGATTCATTATATTGGTTTTATACTTGTGTGTATGATAGATAGTTTTCATAATAAACAGTATTGAGTTGGGAGGGTTCCTTGCAGGTCATTTAATCCAGCCTTTTGTTCAAGTTCATTTACTTAACCATTAAAAGGCAGAGTTAAGAATCAAATCTAAGTCATTTGGCTCTAAATTCTATTGATTTTCTGTGACATGAATCACACTATAACATAGTTTAGACATATGATTCTACATCCCACCTTCTCCATGTCCTTTGACAAGTTATCTTGCACATTTTCCCTGTTTATGGGTAATGTCAAAATTTGGTAGCAGAGTTGGCTACATAGATCAGTAAAGGCTGGGGTCTTTCATGGTAAGTAGGTCGGGCTAGGATGTTACTGGAACCAGATTTGAGAGCTGGATACAAACAGTAGTGTGAGAAGGAAACCAGAGGAGCAGTAGCAGTAACAGATTTAAGAAGAGAGGAAGAAGCAAGGTTAAGCTTCTAGGAGACAAGGAATGGGGGGGGGGGGTACAAGGTGGGACCAGGTACAAAGGCTAAAAACACCAGTTATGTAGAATGCAAACATGCTGACTGCTAATTCTTACTGGGAGACAGCTATAAATTTCAAGGGGAGGTTAGCTGATTTGGCATATAGCCAGTTTGACATGCCTGATCATGAAATGCATTTTCCACTATGCTTTATTGTCTCTGTTCATTTAATCCAAAATATTTGTAATAATATAAAGTTTTTATCTACAAAAGGCCATTGAGGTAATCTAATTCAACCCATTTATTTTTAAATATTACCAAATTCTTATTGCATTTCCAAAGGGTAGTTGGCATTGAATTATGTGCCATGAGGATCACAAAATTTCTATTACGTGTACTCTCAAGAAGATTTCAAGCTAGTGGATAGATAATAGATAGGAATATTCAAGCAATGCAAATACTTGGTTAAATTGATTATTGGTTATTTGGGGTGATTTGTTGGGTTATTTTCCTTCGTAATATTCATTACACTTGTCATTTATTTAATGGATATCTTTAAAGACTGGACTCCATGAGAGCAGGGACTTTGTTTTTCTTGCTTATGTCTATATTCCCTAGCATGTGGTACAGTGTCTGATTATAATAGTATACTCAGTTAATAGTTGGTGACCAACCGACTAGTTTCATTCATTAAATAAATGTTTATTGACTCCCAGGCACTGTTATAGGTGAATTTTAATACTTTTAACTAAGACATGAAACACGTGAGGATGAGTATATTTAGCAAAAAGATAATGGGTTATATTTTAGATAAATTGAATTGAGATGCCATGTGATATCCAGTTAGAGGTATGAATCTATCTAAACTTTAAGAAAAAGAGTGATCTTGGTTGGAGGTTGACATTTGGGATGTAATTGGAACCTGAAGCCACAGAAATGTTTGAGATTATGAGAAAGGGCAAGTAAAGTGAGACATGATAATAGCTGGAGACAGAACTCTAGGGAACACAAATATTTAAGAGATAAGTAGAGAAGGAAGAGCTAATTAAAGCAACTTTGAAGGATGCCCAACATTTTGGAAGAAGAATCAGGATACAGTGGTGTCATCAAAGGGAAAAGAAGAGAGAGACCTAAGGAGGAGTGTATTTTAGGGTACAGTATGTTTGAGGAATTTGAATTCCTGGAAGAGTTCTAGGAAGAGCAGGAATTCCTTAAATATTTTATTATCCGTTGCCTCAGAATTTATGTTTGAACTCTTTGGAAACTTCCTAATACCTTATACCTATGAAATTCAAATAAAATCATTTCTTTCCTAGTATTGTTTAGTTAACAAAGTCTTAAGACTTGCCTGACTATGAACTCTAGTAAATGACAAAAATTTGGAAAGAAGTCTCGACTTTTAAATGAAGTGTGTTTCCTAAACTACTTACATTTCAAATTTTCATAGTCCATTGCTCCTTTCGCTTGAATAGATTTTGTTTTTCAATTGGGATAACACTTTTAAAGCAATAAAAGACAAATTAATTTCCAGTTAGCATTAATGATTGTTAATGCATAAGGATATTCTTATAGTGTCCTCATGTATGCCAGTGTGTGTGGTATGCTGAAGCTTTGATTTATAAGGCTTACTTTGTTATATAAGGCTTTTTGAGTTATGATTAAAAAAAAAAAAACAATAATATAAACCATTGTCTTGCTTTTATTTTCCTGATTTTCTTTGGAAAAGCAAATTATTTTAGCAATAACTCGGTTCCTTAACAGTCAACTAGCAAGACAGAACTAAAAGACAGACAAAAGAAAACTCTATTTAGAAATAGGAACACTTGAAGAATTATTTGGCTGCCGGATTCCACTGCTTATTTTATATATGCATGTAAACCTGTTGGCCCCTTGAAGATATGCTTTGTAGCTCTGAATTGGTAAATCTGATAGGCTATAGCTCATTTAGTATGACAGATTTCCTTGTAAATAGACCCCATCAGTATTGTACTGTTTCCACTAGGTGATTAGTAAATTTGGGTTGAAAGATTGATTGTTGACCCAAATTAGAAATTACCTTATGGTTCAACGATGCCTGACTGGTTGCAGTTATCCACAAAAGCTTGAAACTTGTGATCCCCAAGTTGTTTTGTGTAGTATAAATATCCCTGGCTTGTTGATAGACAGATTGTATATACTCATGTTTTGTGACCAGGTACTGGGAAAGTCTTCAACCATGCCATAATCTTCCCAGCTACCATTAACCCGGCTGGAAGTTCGATATCCTGTGGGTTGTAGGTGGAATAAAGTCACAACATAGTTGTACCAAATACCTAGTTAGAACATGTCAGGCAGGGAAAAGCTCTAGAAAGAGCATTTAGATTTGTTGGTATAGGTCAATCTTAGCTATAGTAGGATGGAAGTGACTAGATTAAAGAGAATTGATCCTAATAGGCTTTTCCCTGGATTTCTTGATAGAGAGAGATTGATTTGGGTAATGGATAAAAGAGGAGATGAAAAAGAATCCTTGCTGTTACCGTTTTCTGTTTGTTTTGCTTGATTAGCCCCAGCCACTTCCTGTAACAAATCTCCCTGTCTTAGTGGATATTATATTTTCTCTTTCAGGCAACATTTCTCTCTCCCTTGGCTGAGCAGAATGATAAGACTTGGCCCCAAGGAGTGATTGTAGCTCTATCAAGATTTAGAACAGGAGGCAAAAAGGTGGTTTAGAGGTCAAGTGTCCTGAACCAGGATGGGGAGTATAAGTGTCATCTACCCATTTGGGTTAAAGGGTTTTAATATTTCTGGCAGGAAGATCCTTATCTATTACCTGCATTTATTTGAAAATCCTATGATCTGTGCTTATACATAATAAGTATTCAAAATGTTTGCTAAATGAGTGAAATGATAAAATTACATTCAGAAAAATGGGGTTCAGTAACCCTAACAGAGAGTAAGGTTTAATGCCATCCTCACAGGTTCTTTTTTTTTTTTTAATTTTATTTTGAAATAAATTCAAAGTTATAGGAACAGTTGAAAAAACAATACAAACCCCATACACAGAACTCCAGCATTCCTTGACCCCCCTCCCCTAATACCCCGATCCACTAACTTTAACATGTTGTCACACCGCTATTTCTTTCCTTCCCCCCTCCCTCCCTCTCTCCCTATCTATCATCCATCATCTATTGCTCTGTCGTCTGAACATATGAGAGCTAACTGCACACATCCTTGAACAAACACTATAATTCACATATACACTTCCCATGAACAAGAACATTCTTTTATGCAATCCCGTTAAATGCAGCTAAGAAGTACAAGAGATTCAACAATGACACAAAGCTTGCATTATATATTTCCTTTTCCTTATGTCTCAACTGTGTCCCTTTGAGCCTCCTGTCCTCCATCCTCAGATCCCATCCAGGGTCATCCTTGGCATTCAATTGTCATCTATTTAGACTGTCTTTTTTTTTTTTTTTCCCTCAATTGTGGAAACATATATACAGCCTAAATCTTCTCATTCCACCCCCTTCCTAGCCTTCCATTAGTGGGATTAATCACATTTAGAATGTTGTAATGCTATCACCTTCCCACCATCCATTACTAGAAATTTCCCTTCACCTCAAACAGCAACCCTACACTCATTTCTTAACTCCCCATTGCCCCTTCCCGCATTTCTCTTAACCCATACTCTACTTTTCATCTCTATGGTCATATTCTCTGATAATTTCTTTGTGTTTACTGTGGGGCTTAAAATTAAACTTTTAAATCCATAACAATCTTGTTTTTCTTTCATACCAACTTAATTTCAATAGGACACATAAACTATGTACCTATACTCCTCCATTCCCCCAACTTTATATAGTTCTTGTTAAAAATTACATATTTTACATTGAGTTCAAAGCCACTGATTTGTCATTAGAGTTTGTGTATTTTATATCATGTAGTAAGTAAATAGTGGAGTTACAATTCAAAAATTACTGACTTCTATTTGTATTCCATTGTGGTCTGAGATTGTGCTTTGAATATGTTCAGTTTTTTTTGTTTTTTGTTTTTTTAATTTATTGAGGCTTGTTTTATGTCCCAGCATATGGTCCATTCTTTAGAAAGATCCGTGATCACTAGAGAAGAATGAGTGTCCTGGTGATTCGGGATGTAAGGTTCTATATATGTCTGTTAAAATTCTCTATATCTCTTTCTCTTTTCTTTGTTTCTCTGTCAGTAGGGCTCCCTTTAGTATCTGAAGTAGGGCAGGTCTTTTATTGGCAAACTCTCTCAGCATTTGTTTGTCTGTGAAAAATTTAAGCTGTCCCTTAAATTTGAAGGAGAGTTTTGCTTGATAAAGTATTCTTGGTTGGAAATTTTTCTCTCTCAGAGTTTTAAATATGTCATGCCACTGCCTTCTCGCCTCTATGGTGGCCGCTGAGTAGTCACAACTTAGTCTTATGTTGTTTCCTTTGTATGTGGTGAATTGCTTTTCTCTTTCTGCTTTCAGAACTTGCTCCTTTTCTTCAGTATTTGAGAGTCTGATCAGAATATGTCTTGGAGTGGGTTTATTTGGATTTATTCTATTTGGAGTTCTCTGGGCATTTATGCTTTATGTATTTATATTGTGTAGAAGGTTTGGGAAGTTTTCCCCAACAATTTCTTTGAATACTCTTTCTAGACCTTTACCCTTCTCTTTCCCTTTTGGGACACCAATGAGTCTTAAATTTGGATGTTTTATTTTATCTATTGTATCCCTGAGATCCTTTTCGATTTTTTTGATTTTTTTCTCCATTCTTTCTTTTGTTCTTTCATTTTCTATTCTGTGGACCTCTAGGACACTGAGTTGTTGTTCAGCTTCCTCTAATCCTGTATTGTGAGTATCCAGAGTCTTTTTAATTTGGCCAACAATTTCTTTATTTCCATAAGATCTTCTATTTTTTTATTTAATCTTGCAATTTCTTCTTTATTCTCTTCTAGGGTCTTCTTTATGTCCCTTTTATCCTGTTCCATGGTCTTCTTCATGTCTTTTACATCCTGTGCCATGTTTTCATTCCTCGATTGTAATTGTTTGATTAATTTTGTGCCAAGTACTGTGTCTCTTCTGTTATTTTGATTTGGGTGTTTGGGATCGGGTTCTCCATATCATCTGGTTTTATCATATGCATTAAGATTTTCTGTTGTTTTTGGCCTCTTGGCATTTGCTTTGCTTCATAGGGTTCTTTCAAGTTGTAAAAAAAATACCAATCTAATTTTTCAGAAATACAAGTTGGTGGCGTACTCTTTCTCCAGCTAACCAGCAGATAGCACCTGCGAGTCACCTATACCCCTCAAGTCAGTTCTCCCCAACTCTGTCTCTGTGGTGTGTGGGGAAATGATTTTTGTGGGGTTCAGTTGGTGAACTCAGTTTGGGTTTGTTGTTGGAGCTGTCTGCCCTGAACATGGGGCATGTGTCTGGGTGGTCAGGGAGGCAGGGTAGCTTTAATATTCAAACCTCCCAGGTGTTTCCGGAGATTCAAGGCTGTTGCAAGAGTCTAAGCCTTCATTTCAGTCTTGCCCCAGATCTTCTCTGTCGCTGACCCACAAACCACCGGCATTGATGTAGCGTTGCTGGGTTTTCTGAGTGGCCCCCCCTTCTCAGCTGTGATCTTCCAGGACCTCTGCTGAGGGAAGGCTGTGCTACGTCACAAGTGCGTGTCGTCCCTCAAGGGAAGCCCCAGGCCACTGGGCCGTGCAGGGGCGCTCTCTGCAAAGATTAGCCTATAGTTCTTGACTGGTGTAAGTTCTGAATGAAAGGCAGGTAGTAGAGCTGGGCCCCACCCCTTTCCTCTTAGAGAAGATAGACGCCTTAGAGGGAGGTTATTAGCATTTCAGTGGTCTCTCTCTGCCTGTGCTATACCCTTGTCTGGGTTACAGAACTGGGAACTGAAAATGGCTGAGGCTTTCTCCACCGAGTCAAAAAAGGAACAGAGCTAGTCCGAGGTGACACTCCGGCTCTCCAAGGTCAGTTGTTACCCAAAGCCTCTGTCTACTTGTTGGGGATTCGTACCTCATAGTGAGCAGTTCACACTCACTAATTAAAACCCCAGTTGGAGCTCAGCTGAGCTATATTCACTTGCTGGGAGAAAGCTTCTCTCTGGCACCACAAGGCTTTGTAGCTCAGGCTGTGGGGGAGGGGTCTCCCAATTTGGATCCGCAGTTTTTACTTACAGATTTTATGCTGTGATCTCGGGGATTCCTCCCAATTCAGATTAGTGTATGATGAGTGGACGGTCACATTTGTCCTCCTGCAGTTATTCCGGATTATTGTTTCTGGTTTTTTTCAGTTGTTCCAGGGGGACTACTTAGCTTCCACTCCTCTCTATGCTGCCATCTTAGATCCTCCCCGCTCCCCCACAGGTTCTTAAAAGGTAACTCTAAAAGGAGATTTAACTTGGAGAGTGTTTTCTAGGGCCACCATAACAAAGTTCCCAAACTTGGTGGCTTAAGACAACAGAAGTTTATTCCCACAGTTCTGGAGGCTAGAAGTACAAAATCAAGGTGCCACACAGCCATGCTCTCCATGAACTTTAGGGGAAGACACTTGCCTCTTTCTAGCTTCTCATGTTTGCAGGCAATCCTCTATGTTCCTTGGCTTGTAGCTGCATCTCTCCAATCTCTGTGTCCTAATTTCCTGTGTGTCTCTGTGTCCTAATTTCCTGTGTGTTTCTGTGTCCAAATTTCCCTTTTCCTATATGGACACCAGATATTGGATTAGAGCCTGCCCTATCGATTTTATCCATGACCTCATCTTAACTTGCTTCTATCTACAAAGACCTATGTCCACATGAAGTCACATTCACAGGTTCCAGGTAGATATAAATTTTTAGGAGACACTACTTAACCTAGTAGAGGGGGGATCATAGGAACTCCTCAGGTGGTCGTAGATAGCTTCAGTCTCATGTTCCTGCCCACAGGGACAACGGAGAAGGTGACACAGGTCAAGAACACATTTTCTAATTTGTCTGCTCACAGTTAAACATAAAAAAGGTGGGCCCTTTGCAAATCTGTGAATTAGACTAAGATTTTTTTGGAAGCTTGATGGTTTGCTTCATTTATGAAGATTGTTGTTTACAATTAGAAGTTGGAGATGGAGCCTGTAGAGTCTAGCCCAACCCTAAATCACTAATTAAAATGAAAGGAAACGGTTGAGTTAAAAATAGGTCATTTAGGGTGTTATATGGGAACTTCCTTCATGATTTTTCTGTAAATCTGCAACTGCTCTATAAAACAACAAAAATAAGAACAACATAACACACACATACACACAAAGAGTAGATGTTATTAGTAATTCTACTATCTATTTCAATCTGAATTTTGAACCTGAATTGAAATCTAGGACCAATAGATGGTGCCAATCAGAACTCAGAGTTAATCACCCAAGATTTCTAGTCTAAGCTCAGACAAGCTTCTGGTAAGGACCTTCAGATAAATAAAAAGTTTTCATATCCTTAAAAAAAAGGGGTATCTAATTCTTGTTTATTCCCCTGATATTCCCTAGATTTTTTTTTTTTTTAGTATTTGCAGCATTTAAAGATATTTTTGGCATGTTTGTAGGAAGTAGTACCAATAAACATATCATTATTTAAAAACTGGAATTTGTTTCGTTAAGAACAGAATTTGAAGCCACCAATGAGGACTGAAATTAGAATAGAATATAGGAATTAATAACCTGTAATTAAAAAATTTTTTCCATTAGAGTCTATCATGTTCTAAAGAGTTTCTTGAACTGATGTTCTTGATTTGATCACAATCATAACTAATTAAGCTAATTAAGAAAATTGCTTTTGGCGGGCGGGGAGAGGTGTTCAACTTTGATGTGTCCTTTACTTAAAATATCTGTGAACTGAGCAGAAATGTGTTTCCTGCTTAGCATCTGCTTCTAGTCTCAGTCATAATATTAGTTAAAGAAAGGGCATAAAAATAAAGAGGTGCTGTGTAATTAACAGAGCTGAATTATGGGTGTGATTATGTTGAAAGGGGAAGTTTAGGGTTATGTACGTCACTAGAAGGAAAACTAGAGAATGAAACATGGGACTGTATATGAACCCTGTTGTGGATGATGACTGTGGTTAGTTGTACAAATGTAAGAATGTTCTTACATGAACTAGAACAAATGTACATCACTATTATAAGGTGTTAATAATAGAGTGATAAGTGGGAAAAATACAAATAATGCCAACTATGGATTACAGTTAATCGTAATATTGTAATAATCTTTCAAAAATTGTAACAAAGGTACTATACCAATGATGAATGTCAAAAATAAAGGGTATGGGATTCTTCTTTTTGGAGCAATGAGAGTATTCTCAAATGATTATACTGAAAGCCATTGATTGTACACTTTTGATGGATTATATGGTGTGTGAATAAAACTGTTTAAAAATAAATAAAGAGGTGCTAACATCATTTAAAAGTATCAGTCACAATAGACTCAGGAAAGATTGAACAGATGTAAAAAGCTAAACTGGGAAAAATGTCCAGAGATGCCAGCAAATGCAAACAATTGTAGTTGACTTTAGAAAAAAAAAAGTAAAAAATAAAAAAGGAAAAAACATAATGAGTCTATGGGGTTTAGGTATTTTCTTCCTTTGCTCAGGGTAGTTTCCTCTTCTGTCTTAAGGATCATTTGTGCATAATTTTTATAATCTGAAATTCTAATTAAAGGGTGCAATTATACTCACATATACATACACCATACAGTAAGACCATTAAAAAAATAACATGGAAGATCCCAGTTGCCCAAAGATAGTCCCTTGTCATCTTCTCAACTCCCAGGTGGTACAGGTATTACCATCTTGCCCTGCCATTTTAGCCTATTTTTAAAAACTTTAAATTGCCCTTTCATTTTATAAAGTTATTTTAGGTTTTAATTCTTTGACTCACAAAATAATTTTCCATCTAGTGTGTAGTGTTACTATGAGTTACATAGAGCCTAGAAATGGATGAACCAGTGAGAACGTGACACTCAGTGTTGGAACAAGCCCCTAAATTGCTTCCTACATAAAGTCAACAGCTATCTGTTGAGCATTTATGTGCTAGGCAGGGTATTAGGTGTTGTGGTTACAAAGACGAAAGATACCATTCTTTTCTCCAAGCAAACAATCTAGTGGACAGACTCACTTGCAATGAGAATACAATAAAAATAGTCATTACAGTATAAGTGTCTGGGAGAAGCAGGATCTAAGTTTGCCAGAAAGCCACTGAAAGGTTTCCTAGAAGAGGTGGGATTTGAGCTGGATTGAAAGAATAAGATTAGGCACATTCTAGGTGGAGAGTTGAGGGAGGCCCTTCTTGGCTGTGGCTGATACATCTATAAAAGTGTGGGGAGTCATGAGAGAGCAGGAGAACTACAAATATCTCCAAAGGGGAGCAAAAGATGCTAATAGGCAAGAGGTGGAAGATGAGGGCACACAGGTGGGCAGGGAGGGTTCTGCAAGTGAAAAGCCTGATATGCCATGCTTGGAAATTGGAAAGAATTTTGATCTGTGTAACTGCAATCGTCGTGTGTTAGTAAAAGTACTGTGGTGGTAGTGTGGAGAGTAAATTGGAGGTGGTTGAGACCTGAGGCAGGATTAGTAAGGAAACTATTTTAATATTCTAGGCAAGAGATAACAATGGTTGAACCAGAGTAAATTTGCAATGACAGCTGGTTATTATGTACATGCCATGTGTCAAAGTAGGGAATTCAGGAGGGCATGTAGGTTTACTTTAGGAGATAAGGAGTTCAGTTTTGGTCTGGTATTCAAAAGGAGGTCTGAGTTAAAGTTTAAATGTCAGATCCTTCAGCAACGAGGAAGTCATCAGTGTCATGGGAGTGAGGGAGACCATCAGCACTGGTTGTCTGGGAGGTGAGTTTTGTGTAAGAAGAAAAGCACAGAGATAGATGTCAGAACCTTGGGAGTGAATGATACTCATCACAGAAGGTCAGAGCCACAGACGTGTCTGAGACTGTCAACACAGCGGTTGTTGTCAGAGTGATGCAGGTGAGTCAGTGGTTATGGTGGATTGGAACTGTATGGACCCGAGAAAAACATGTTCTTAAATTTAATCCATTCCTGTGGGTGTGAACCATTTGTAAGCAGGACCTTTTGATGAGGCTACATCATTTAAGGTGTGACCCTCCTCATTCAGGATGAATCTTAATTCTGTTACTGGAGTTCTTTATAAACAGAATGAAGGTGGGGGGAGAGAGAGAGAAAGAGAGAGAGAGAGAGAGACTGCGCCACAGGAAACGAGAAGCTGCAGTGGATCCCAGAACAGAAGGAAGAGACCAGAAGACGCTGCTGTGTGCCTTGCCTGTGGCAGAGGAGCCAAGGATTGCTGGTAGCAGTCTTTGGGAAGAAAGCATCGCCTTGGTGATGCCTTGATTTGGACATTTTTATAATCTCAAAACTATATGCTAATAAATTCCCACTGTTTAAGCCAGGCTATTTCTTGGTGTTTGCTTGGAGCAGCCTAGGAAACTGAAACAGTGGTTTTCAGAGTCATGAAAGTGAGTAAGGGGTAATAGACCACCAGCACCATGGTGGATGTTGGAGATATAGATAAAATTACCTAAAGAGTGTATGAAGTCAGAGTTCTCTAGGGAAACAGAAATATGTATATAATATATATGTCAATATTATGAGATCTTTATAAAATTGTTTCATGTGACTGTGGATATGGGCAAGTCCAAATTTCATAGGGCAGGCTGTGAGCTGAGAACGCCAATGAAGGTTTTTGATGAATTTCCCCAAGAGAAGCTGGCTGGCTAAAGTGGAGACGGAAATTCTCTCTTTTGTCTCCTTTTAAAGCCTTCAATTGATTGGATGACACTTCTCTCATTGTTTAGGGCAATCTGCTCAGTTTATTATAGATGTAGTCAGCTGTATACGCAATCAACTTACCGATGATTCAAGTCCACAAACTATCCTCACAGTAACAATCAGGCCAATGCTTGCTTGACCAAACAACTAGACACCATAGCCTGACCAAGTTAACACATGAACTTAACCATCACAAGGGTCAAGAGCTGATCCCAGTGGAACCCTACACTTTTGATCTAGGTAAAGAACAAAGAACCCATTCAATGAGGGAGAAGGCGTGACGGAGGGGTAGCATGAGACCAGGGAGGGAGGGACGTCACAGAAAGCAAGGCACGAGAGAGTGAGTGGTCATAGGCACATAGGAAGAGAGTGGTCAGTGGCTTCAGGTTGACAACTTGAAAGTGTCCTGACTAGGAGATGACCAAAGTGAGAGCAGTTTCTGTTTGTAGACTGCAGATGGAAGCCAGATTGCCCTGTACAATGAGTAGGAGGTGATGTAGTCCAGACAATGAATGTAGATTACTTTCTCTGGGAGTTTGTCAGCAAAAAGTTAGCCTAGGAAGCTAAAACAGTGATCTTCAGAGTCATGACAGTGAGTGAGGGGTAAGTGAGATCACCAGCACCATGGTGGATGTCAGAGCTGTGGGACGGGGTGAAATTACCTAAAGATTGTATGAAGTGAGAAGAGAGTAGTATTAGTCAGAGTTCTCTAGGGAAACGGAACTGCCAGTAAGCAAAACGGTCTTGAGAAAGTTATTTTTATATATTTGTTTGTGGATTTTAAAGATGGGAGATGCTTAGTTTTTCATATGCTGAGGGGGAAGGACAGATGGAGACAAGAGGCTCGAGATATAGGAACGTGCTTGTTATCACTGTCCCCTCTAGTTCTTTCTGCCAGCAGTGGGTTGGTTCTTAACATATTTTGATAGGAAGAAAGGGGTGCCCCAAACAGTAGCTGATTGAAATTCCCTTTAAAAAATTATCTCTCTCCAACCTTCTTCCCCAAAACAGGAAGGTATTTTCCTTAGTTACCAAATCCAGATCTTTGCTATGGTAGAACTAAAAACAAAATGAGGTTGAGGTTTTAGGAGTTGGAATTATTTTCACTGTCTCTGTTACTAATTGTACTGTTACTTTGTACAGAGAAAGAACAGTCTTAAAAAGAAATAGGGTGCAAAACTGCTCTCCAGATATGCTAAGTTCAGTGTTCCAGAGCTGGGTGTTGAGGAATCTCACATGAGTTCTTATTTCCCCAATATATGTTCAGATGCATTTGTTCAAATCAGAAGTTACAGAGATTGATAGAACAAAATGCCATTTCTCAATATGAAACATTAAAAGGATTTTCTGTTATTCTTTCCAAGTATAATTTCAAATTCATCCAGAAGGATCTAGGCTTGAAGTATTGTATCTGGTATTTTTCTTAAGAAGTACTGAATTTGTTAATTTTTTGTATCTGATTCCTACTAATTGTTTTTATAAATATCTGATTAAAAAGTAATTCATGTTTGATACTGGAAATTCAAACATTACAGAAGTATAGAACATAAAAGTGAAAAAGATATACACTGCAATTTTCATATCTATTCCTCCAGATTTTTCAATGTACACCCTAATATCAATATTATTTATTTTAAATAAAATAACTCATTACTGTTTGACCTTTTAAAATAACCTTTTTATTTTAGAATAGTTTTAGGTTTACAGAAAAGTTGTGAAAATAGTACAGACAGTTCCCATATATTCCACACCAGTTTCCTCTATTATTAATGTCTTATAGTCGTATGGTATGTTTGTTACAGTTAATGAACCGATATTGATACATGATTATTATCTAAAGTCCATACTTCATTCAGATTTCCTTAGTTTTTCCTATATCCTTTTTTTGTTCCAGGATCTCATCCAGGATGCTGCATTGCATTGAGTTGTTACGTCTCCTTAGGCTCTTTTTGGTTATGACAGTTTCTCAGATTTTTTCTTGTTTTCGATGACCTTGACAGCTTTTAGGAGTGCTGATCAGGCATTTTGTAGACTGTCCTCAGTGGGGATATCATATCATATCAAGGGTACTTGCTATCAACATGACTTATTACTGCTGATGTTAACTTTGATCATCCAACTGAGGCAGTGTTTGTCAGGTTTCTCCACTGAAAAGTTACCCCATCCCCCCACCCCTTCACACTGTACTCCTTGGGAGAAAGTCACTGTGCATATCACTTAAAAGGTGTGGAGTTATGCTCCACCTTCTTAAGGGAGACATATCTACATAAATTATTTGGAATTCTGCTCAGGAAATTTTCTCTTTGCCCTTATTTATTTTTTTATTCAATAATATATTTATATTAGTAGAGACTCACAGATATTCATTTTATACTTTGTGTTATAATCTGATGCTACATTATTTATTTGATTGATCAAAAATTTCCAGCTTTGTACTATTAGTAGCTCTTTCAGTTGGCCCCGTGTCCTTTTGACATGCTCTCATCACTGTGAATTGTTTTGTTTTGTTTTGAGCACTTCCTCACTTTTTAGCAGTATAAGATGCTCCATGTTCATCTTGTATGTCTTCTGTCCCAGTCCTAAAACCAGCCATTCCCCCAAGGATCCCTGATTCCTTTTTGCTGGAGAATGGTATTACAAACCAAGATCTGGGTCCAGGTGTGCTTGTTGCTACTGAGGTGTCATTGCTTCTGGGCTCTCTCAACTGACAGCACAGGGAAATACATGTGTGTATACTAGCCCATGTTTCTACACACACTTACAAAAATGTCTTTGTATGTGTAAACATCTGTATCTATATAAAGTTAAACATGAGTTGCATATTATATATATGAACATGGTGCTTTAATGTATAGGTCATTCTAGCCTCCTCCCTTGCTTATCTGTAAACTCTAACAGTGAGAAACCCAATTCCTGCCATCCCTCATCCATTTACTTAATTGTTTAATTCCATATACATGTATGTCAGTGTCAGAATTGTTAAACTGTAGCCTGTGGGAAAGAACTTGATCAACTGCAGTAAAGTGTGTCTGTATAGTTTCTTTTGCCTTTGGTCTCCCCATTCATTTCCAAAACAATTGTCTTGCCACATTCTGCATTCCATCCTTGGCCATATCTTTTTTTTTTTAAAATGGTTTACAAAGTAGATTCTTTCATTAAACCATTTTGGGAGAGCATTCTTTCAAATTTCTGGAGGTATAACAGATGAAATTATTAAATGTATATATTGCTGTTTAGTTTTGAGAAGTGATCTTTTCTACTACTGTAAAAATATAATATTAAAATTTAGGCAGAGTGGTTTTTGTCATGTCTAAAAAGAGAATTAATATGACAAGATTTTTTTTTAAAAAGGAAGACAATAAAGGCGAAAGATTCTAAATTTGGGTTTCAATTGATAGAAATTGGAAAATATAGGTAAAGGAGGGAGTCACTGGAGCCAAAGACAGGAACATATGTCTTTGTCCTGTAAACCAAAGTCCAATTTTATTATTTTTTATTATATGAGACTAGACAAATATAGAAAATGATATAGTTCACTGGAAGTTTAAAATAGGTATTGGCCTTACCAACTGAGTAAAAAGATAAAAGGAAATAAAATATGATACTTGCCAGAAACAATAATAAAATAAAGTCACAGAGTAGCATTCATGTTAAGAAAAATGAAATAGGAAAACATAAAATGTAACTTATTGGTTGTAAGTGTAAGCATTAAAACTCCAGATATAATTTAACTAAATTGCACCATTAAAAGTTAAAAAGTTTATATACACTTTCAAAATTCAGTGATGTACTATATCCTGGACAACATAACTCTGAAAATCTTAGAATGTTTTATCAGAAATCATTACTTGCCCATAAATTCTTTTTTAAATTAAATTCAGTTTTATTGAAATATATTCACATACCATACAATCATCCATGGTGTACAATCAACTGTTCATAGTACCATCATATAGTTGTGCATTTATCACCACAGTCTATTTTTGAACATTTTCCTTACAACAGAAAGAATCAGAATAAGAATAAAAAATAAAAGTAAAAAAGAACACTCAAATCATCCCCCCCATCCCACCCTATTTTTCATTTAGTTTTTGTCCCCATTTTTCTACTCATCCATCCAAACACTAGGTAAAGGGAGTGTGATCCACAAGGTTTTCACAATCACACTGTCACCCCTTGTAATCTACATTGTTATACAGTCATCTTCAGGAGTCCAGACTACTGGGTTGGAATTTGATAGTTTCAGGTATTTACTTCTAGCTATTCCAGTACATTAAAACATAAGAGGTGTTATCTATAAAGTGCATAAGAATGTCCACCAGAGTGATCTTTTGACTCCATTTGAAATCTCTCAGCCACTGAAACTTTATTTCATTTCATTTTGCATCCCCCTTTTGGTCAAGAAGATATTCTCATTCCCACAATGCCGGGTCCAGGTTTGTCCCCAGGAGTCATATCCTGCATTGCCAGGGAGATTTACACCTCTGGGAGTCAGGTCCCACGTAGGGGGGAGTTGCTGATAACTTTTTAAAGGAATTTTTTTCATATAAACTTCATTGATGAATAATTTATGTACAACACACTGCAGTCATTTAATATGTACTATTTGATGAGTTGTGACAGTTATATACACTGTGAAACTACCGTTACAAACAAAATACCAAGCATTTACATTTCCCCAAAAGATTCATTGTATCTCTTTGTAGTCCATCTCCTAGCCCCAGGAAAAAAACTGTTCTGCTTTTTGTTACTATATTAATTTGCATCTTATATAAATGGAGTCATAAACATGTATTCTTTTGTGTGTGGCTTCTTACATGCAGCATAATTATTTGAGATTCATCCATGTTGCAGCACCTCTAAACAGTCCCTATTTTTTTATTGCATAGTAGTATTCCATTGTATAAATACACCGCAATTTGTTTATCCCCTCATCTGTTGATGGACATTTGTGTTGTTTTCAATTTTTGACTATTGTGAATAAAGCTCCTATGAGTGCTCATGTGCAAGTCTTTGTGTGTACACATGTTTTCATCCCCTGGGGTAAACACATACTAGTGGAATGGCTGGATCATATGGCAGATGTATGTTTAACTTTTTAAGAATCTGACAGTTTTCCAAAATGGCTGAAGAAGTTTTTATTTTCCACCAGCAGTGTATAAGAGTGCTAGCAGCTTCACATCTTTGTAAAAAACTTATCAGTTTTTAATTTTTGCCATTCTAATGGCATCATTGTGATGTTGTGCATCTTATCATGTGCTTGTTAGCCATTTGTATCTCTTCCTTTGTGAAGTGTATGATTAAATCTTTAGCATATTTTTAAATTGCATTCTTTGTCTTTTTATTATTAAGCTGTAAGAATTTTTATATATTCCAGATATGAGTCCATTTTCCAATATACATATTGTGAATTTTCTCCCATTCTGTGGCTTGTCTTTCATTTTCTTAACTTTGTCTTTAAGAAGAACAAAAGAGTTAATTTTGACGAAGTCCAATGTGTCAGTTTTTTGTTTTAATGGTCATGCTTTTTGTGTCCAAAGAAACCTTTGCTTCCAGTAAGGGCAGAAAGAATTTCTTCCATGTTTTTTCTAAGAATTTTATAATTTAGCTTTTGCATTTATTACTGTGACCATTTTGTTCATTTGTGATTATAGTGTGAAGTCAACTAAATGTTCACCTCAATTCCCCCCATTTTATTCAGTTAGTCCAGCATCATTTGTTGCAAAAAAAAATTTTCATTGATTTCCTTGACGTATCTGTTGAAAATCGTTGTCAGTCAGTAAATATATGTGTGGGTCTATTTCTTTCTGACTTTCTGTTCTGTTCCATTGGTCTATATGTTTATTTTTATGTCAATACTATGCTGACTTACTGTAGATTTATAGTCAGTCTGGAAATCAGGTGGTGAATGTTCTCCAATTTTGTTCCTTTTTAAAAAACGGTTTTTAATATTCTAGTTCATATGCATTTTTCTATAATCAGTTCTCAATTTCTATAAAAATCCTTCTATGATTTTGTTTGTGATTGCATTGAATCTCTAAAGTTTGCCATCATTTCTTCCCAGAATACCCTATGCTTCCTCTCTACCAGTTAGAACTTGAAGGGCAAGGTTGGAGTTCTTTATGTAATCTGGATATTAATCCCTTATCAGGTATATGGTATCTTTATTTCTCAACTGCTGAAACAAGTACCATACTATAGGTTGGCTCAACAACAGGAATTTATTGGCTCACAGTTTCAGCATCTAGAAGGTTTGCTTCTTCCTGGGGTCGGCATCTTCTGACTAGCCAGCAGTATTTCCATTATGTAGCAATGCACATAGCAGCATCTTCTCTTTTCTCTTCTGGGTCTGTTGACTTCTGGCTTATGGCTGCTTCTCTGTGTCTGACTTTCACTCTTCTTAAAAAGGAATCCAGTAATCTGGATTAAAGCCCAGTCTGATTTAGTTGGGCCACAATTTAACTGAAGTGCCATCGCGAAGAGATCTTAATTACAATGGTTTTACACCCATTAGAATGCAGACCAATATCAAGAATATGTCCAAACTAGTGTATACAATTCAATCCATGACGTATGGTTTCCAAGTAGTTCCTCCCAATCTGTAGGTTGTCTGCAATTTCCTGATAACGTCCCTTGATGCACTTTGTGTTCAGTTGATCTGTTTTTTTTCTTTTGTTGCTCATGGTATCATATCTAGGAATCTGCTGCCTCATACAAGGTCCTGAAGCTCCTCCCCTATGTTTTCTTCCAAGAATTTTATGATTTTAGCTGTTATGTTTAGGTTGTTCATCCATTTTGAGTAAATTTTTTTATGTAGTGTGAGGTAGGTGTGGAATGACTTGCTATATTATGTGTTGTGGGGTAGGCACAATGGAGACTTTCAGCAAATGACTACTTTATTACTTGTATAGCACAAAGGGTCCAAAAGAGCAGGAGAAGAGATCCCATAGTGGCTGGTCTTCCAGGGAGGCCATCTGCATGGGTCAGGGTCAGTAGATGGTAGTTCTGCACATCCTGCTTTGCATCGGAGATGAGGGTGACTTGTGCTGCCTGACTGTTGGGTTTCTATATGTCCCAGGGTGAGAGAGCCCTACCAGTGAACAAACACATCATCAAGCAACCTTTGTGCCCCCAACAAGCATCTGGGGCTGGTTGAGAATTAATATCACCTCCAGGCTGCTTGCAGACTCTTGAAAAATGGAAACATACCACACACTTGCAGGCAAACAAGCAAAAATGAAAACATACTGAGAACCTGCACACAAACAAACAAGAAGGGAAAAAGAGAAGGTTAGGTAAGGGCTGAGAGATGGCCACTGAGTGTGTCCATGATTTCCCCAGCAGTAGGCATCCAATTTCATTCTTTTGCATGTGGATATCCGGTTTCTCAGCACCATATATTGAAGAGACTATTCTCTCATTACGCAAAACTTACCTGAAAGATTATGAGGTTTCCTTTTCTTTTTTCTAAGTACTCAGTACACTTTCTTAGCTCTAATGGATGCTCAATAAATGTTTATTAAATAAATAAATATATGTGACTGTGGATCTCAATAACTAGGTTTGTTTTGGATTTCTGAAGCATATGAGTTTGAGAGACTGATATGAAAATTCTGCATGTGTAAATTTAATAAGACCATAGGGTTTAAAAAATTTCTTTATATCTTTATGGTTTATTACTTCATTGTGCAAAGGCTTTAAAGTAGCTTATGAGACCACTTCTAAAATGATTGAAAGATATAAGTAATAAATAACAAATGAGTACTAGAGGAAATATCAATCAAAACATGTCAGGTGCCCAGTAACTATATATATATGTATTTTTTTCAATTAAAGTCATAGGTTTACAGAATAATCATGCATAAAACATGGGCGTCCCATATTGATAACACCTTGCATTGGTGTGGTACATTTGTTACATTTGTTAAAGCACATTTTAATAATTGTACTATTAACTATATTCCATGGTTTAATAGTGTTCATTATTTGTGTTATGCAGTTCCATGGATTTTTTAAAAAATTTTTTATTCTCGTAACATATATACAATCTAAAATTTCCCATTTTAACCATGTTCAAATATATGATTCAGTGCTGTTAATTGCAGTCACATCCTTGTGCTACTATCACCACAATCCATTACCAAAACATTTCCATCATTCCAAATAGAAATTGTGTACATTTTAAGCCTTAACTCCCCATTCTCAACACCTACTCCATACCCGCTAATCTATATTCTAGGTTCTGGCTCTATACATTTGCTTATTCTAATTGTTTCATATCAATGAGATCATACAGTATTTGTCATTTTATGTCTGGCTTATTTCACGCAACATTATATTTTCACGTTTCATCCATGTTGTCACATGTTAAAGAAATTCATTCCTTTTAATATCTGAATAATATTTCATTGTATGTACATACTACATTTTGTTTATATATTCATCAGTTGATGGACACTTGGGTTGCTTTCATATTTTGACAATTGTGAATAATGCTGTGAACAGGGGTGTGCAAATATCTGTTTGAGTCCTTGCTTTCAATTCTTTGGGGTATATACCTTGAAGTAGGATTGCCAAGTCATATGGTAATTCTATACTTAGCTTTCTGAGGAATGGCTAAACTGTCTTCCATAGTTACTGCACCATTTTACTCTCCCACCAGCAATGAACGAGTGTCCCTATTTCTCCACATTCTCTCCAGTGCTTGTGATTTCCCATTTTTAAATAGTAGCCATTCTAGTGGTTGTGAAATGGTATCTCATTGTGGTTTTGATTCACATTTCCCTAATGGCTAGTGCTGTTGAGTATGTTTTTATGTGCTATTTGGCCATTTGTATGTCTTCTTTGGAGAAATATCTATCAAATCTTTTGCCCATTTTGTAAAATTGGTTTGTCTTTTTATTGTTGAGTTGTGGGATTTCTTTACATATCTTAGATATTGAACCCTTATTGGATATGTGGTTTCCAAATGTTTTCTCCAATTGTGTAGGTTGTCATTTTATTTGCATGATAACATCCTTTGATGCACAAAAGTTTTTAATTTTAATGAGGCCCCATCTATCTATTTTTTCTTTTGTTGCTCATGCTTTGGGTTTAATGTCTAAGAAACCATTGTCCAACATAAGGTCCTGATGATGGTTCCCTACATTTTCTTCTAGGAGTTTGATAGTTATGGCTCTAATATTTAGTTATTTGATCCATTTTGAGTTAATTTTTGTAAATGGAGTGAGATAAGGGTCCACCTTCATTCTTTGCAAATGGAGATCCAGTTTTCCCTGCACTATTTGTTAGAGACTATTCTTTCCCAATTGTGTTGTCTTTGCCTTCTTGTCAAAACAGTTGACAATAAATGTGATGGTTGATTTCTGAGGTCTCACTTCTAGTCCAGTAAAATATTGAATGCTTCATGAATTTGCATGTCATCCTTGTGCAGGAGCCATGCTAATCTCTGTATCATTACAATTTTAGTAGATCTGCTGCTGATGCAATCATACGACCACTGTTTTTAAGAAGTTCAGACCTTATCAATATTCAGATTTTATTATCTTTACCTTTGGCTGCATTTTGATTTTCCCGTGGAGATTTTTGAAGGTAGAGAGTTCTAATATTTTAAATGGAAATTTTAAGACTATTCACCATGATGAACTCTGGTAAAAAGAGGGCTCCAAGAATCCCAGTGAACAAAAGTACTTATAGAGCTTAAAAGCTTTCCTAGAAACTTGGCTACCATTCCACTCTAAGCTTAGTCCACATAGAATGGAACATTCAAATATAATAATTGCAAAAATGCATTGTTAAAGAGAGTCAATCAAACATTAGGCTGATGTAGTTAGTCTCTTCTAGATTGTTCTAGGAGAGAACTTTAATCCAAAATTTAAAAAGGAGGAAACATTGTGCTCTAATGCTGAAAGAACTATTCTTGCACAGGGATGGGTTAGGCAAAGGTTCAGAAGTAAGATACAGCAGATAAGTAGAAAGGTGGTTATAGAAGGCAGGGATAATTTATTTTTACTGGGTGTGTGTATTATCTTCTTTTTTAATACTGATAATTGTAAATTATCAGATTCCTCAGGCAATTCTTATATATTTCTTCTTGGATATTCTCTACTTTCTGTCTTTTTATATCACTGTTTTTGGAGAATAGATTTTAGCAACAGTATAACTGGAGAAGAGCTGCATGAAACACGTGTTGTCATTTTGCTCAATCTTCCTCTAGCTCTCACTTTTTCTTGATGCTTTTTATCATAGTATGCCTTGTCTGTCTTCTTTTCTCATTCATTGACCTCTCTCTTCTTGTCCTTTTTCTTTCTTCCTGCCTTCATATCCTTTTATTTTTTCCCTGTATATAAAATATATCAAAAACTTCAGAAACTTCCAATAGCTTCTGACACTAACTGCAAATATTGCAGTAACTCAATTCAGTTCCATTCTGACTCCAACTAGGGTTAGGTCAGACACTACAGGTTAGGGGAAAACCTGTATAAGATTGTCCTTCATATAGCAGTCCCAAGTTCAGGGGCCCAGGGCCAATTGCACTTCTGCCCTACTGGTTACAAACTTGGGGATTCCTGCCACCCCATCAGTTTTGATAATTAAATAATTAAATAGAACGACTCACAGAACTCACTCTTTACTATTGTAAAAATATGTGAATAAGAAGAAGCCAAAGAAGAGATGCATAGGGCAAGGTCTGAGAGGGTCTCAAACACAAGCTTCTGCGTTCTCTTTGCATGGAGTCAGAATGCCTCACCCTCCTGGCACAACAATGTCATTATCAATCACAGAAGCTCATCAGAGTTTTGAGTGTCTTGAGTTTATATGGGGTCTCATTATATAGCCATGATTGATAGAACCAGTGACCATGTGGTTGAACTCAATCTGTAATGCAAGCATTTAGAGCTATAAATTTCCCTCTCAGCATTGCCTTTGCTGCCTCCCAAACTTTTGGCAGGTCATGTTTTCATTTTCATTGGCATGAAGATATTTTCTAATTATCCTAATTTTCCTTGTGATTTCTTCTTTGACCTATTGGGTATTTAAGGGTATGTTGTCTAATTTCCACCCATTTGTGAATTTTCCAGTTTTCTTTCTCTTCTTGTTTCCTAGCTTCATTCCTTTGTGACCAGAGGAGAAACACTGTATGATTTCAACATTTTTACTCAGACTTGTTTTGTGACCTAAAATATGGTCTATCCTGGAGAATTATCCATGTGCACTGGCGTAGAATGTGTATCCTGCTGCTGTTGGGTGACATGTTCTATATATGTCTGTTAGGTCTATTTAGTTTATAGTATCATCCAAATCTTCTATTTCCTTATTGATCTTCTGTCTAGATGTTCTATCCATTATCCTACTATTAAGTCTATTTCTCCCTTCAAATTTGTCAATATTTGCTTCATATATTTTGAGGCTCTGCCATTAGGTGAATATATATTTATAATTGCTGTGTTTTCTTGTTGAATTGACCCCTATATCAGTATATAGTGATCATCTTTGTTCCTCATAAGAATTTTTGATGAAGTCTTATTTGATCTGATATTAGTCTATCTACCCCAGCTCTCTTTTGGTTACTACTTGCATGGTATATGTTTTTCCATCCTTTCATTTTTCCCTACTTGTGTCTTTGAATTTTAGGTGAGCCTCTTGTATACAGTATATAGTTGGGTCATGCTTTTTTATCCTTTCTACTAATCTCTGCCTTTTGCCTGGTGAGTTTAATCCATTTACACTTAAAGTAACTATTGATAATGAAGGACTTTCTTCTGCCATTTTCTGCTTGGTCTTTGTAAGTCTTATAGCTTTTTTTGTCCCCCAATTCTTCCATTAATGCCTACTTTTGTATTTATTTGATTTTTTTTGTAGTGTACCACTTTGAGTCCCTTCTCATTTTTTTTGTGTGTGTATTTTTCATGTATTTTCTTTGTAGTTACCATGGTCATAAAATTTAACATCCCAAATCAATAACAATTATATTTAATATGGTACCAATTTAACTTCAATAGCATACACATCTACTGCCTCTATACCCCTCCATCCCTACCACCTTTTCGTTTTGTACTTGCTACAGATTATCTCTGTATACATCGTATGTCCCAAACCATAGATTTATCTTTAATTTTGTGCATTCACATTTTAGAACCTTTAAAAAGTAAAAAGTGGTGTTATGAACCAAAAAGTACAATACATAGTACTAGTATTTATAATTGCTCATATAGTTATCCGTAACAGAGATGTGATCATTAGGTTCATGTGTCAGCTTGGCTAGGTGATGGTTCCCAGTTGTCTAGTCAAGCAAGCACTGGTTTGTCTATTGCTGTAAGGACATTTCATGGACTTAAATCATCACTATGTTGCAACTATGGCTGATTATATCTGCAGTCAGCTAAGGGGAGTGTCTTCCACAATGGAAGATGTTAAATCTAATCAGTTGAAGTCTTTTAAGGGGGAGGTGATAGCTTCAGCAGTCAGAAGAGAGAACCTTTGTCTCTACTTCAGCAAGCCAGCCTTTCCTGGGGAATTCATGGAAGATCTTCATCAGAGTGCCAGCTTGCTGCCTGCCCTATGGAATTTGGACTTACGCATCTCCACAGTTGTGTGAGACACTTTTATGATATTTCATACTATTTACATGTATCTCCTGTTCTTTCTGTTTCCTTAGAGAACCCTAACTAATACAAGAGGTCTTTCTTCCTTTCTGCTGCTTTGATCCACTATCTGGTGTCCTTTCCTTTTAGTCTGAAGAAATCCCTTTAGTGTTGCTTGTAGGGCAGGTCTAGTAGTGACAAATTCCCTCAGATTTTGTTTATCTGGGAATGTCTTAATCTCTCTTTCATTTTTGAAAGAAAGTCTCACTGGATATAAAACTCATCTTTGGCAATTGTTTCTTTCAACACTTCAAATGTTTCATCCTACTGCCTTCTTGCCCCAGTGATTTCTGATGAAAAAATATGCACTTAATCTTATTGGGATTCCTTTGTAAGTAACAGGTTGCTTTTCTCTTGCACTTTCAGAACTCACTCCTTGTCCTTGGCATTGGACAGTTTGATAATGATGTTTCTGGGCACATGAGCTATATACTGTTTGGGGTTTGTTGGGCTACTTGAATGTGCATATTCATGCTTCTTGTTAAATTTGAGAAGTTTTCTGCCATTATTTCTTTGAATATTCCTTATCCCCATTTCTATCTTTCTTCTTCTAGGACTCCAATAATAGCTATATTGGTATGCTTAACATGTCTGTTAAGCATTATTTACTATTTTTATTCTTTTTTTTCCCCTCCTCATCAGCCTGAATCATTTTGCTTGTCTTATCTTAGAGTTTGCAGATTCTTTCTTTTGCCAGCTTCAATTTGTTGTTGAAATTAAATGAAATGTAATTTTTCATTTACATTATTGTGTTCAACTACGTATTTATTTTGATTCCTTTTAAAAATTTCTCTTTATTGAAATTCTCGTATTGTTCATTCATTGTTTTCCTGATGCCCTTTAGTTCTTTCTTTTTGTTTTCTTTTATCTTATTGAGCAAATTGAGGATCATTTTTTAAACTCTGTCTGGTATGTACAAAGTCTATTCTTCTTCATTGATGGTTTCTATTTTTATATTTTATATAAAATATTGTATATAAAATATTTTAATATTTTTATCGTGTTCCTTTTGATATGCCATCATTTTGTTTCTTTACTTTTCCTGCAATCTTCTATCACACACTGTACATTGTAATATTTTAACAAATTAACTCTGAGATTTATCCTCTAAGCTATGCATTACTTAAGTTTCTATCCAGCTAGATATATGAAAGAGATTTCCATGTGTGCCAGAAATTAACAAAATCAAAGAAACCAAGGCAAAAAAACCCAGCTTTCATAGTCTTTTGCAAATTGACTTTGCTTTGGCTGGTGCTCTCCTTCAGAGTTTAGCTTTCCTATCAAGAAGATCAGCCTGAGGTGAAGGTGAAGCCATCTCCATTTTCTCTGATCCTGCATATGTCCTGAGCTTGTGCCTGCTCCTGGCCTTTGGAATTCCCGTTTACAGGAATTTGAATGCTCCTTCTTCTCCTTGTGAAATAAACTTTCTCCCTCTCCCTGGTGCTCTAATGTATGACTTAAAGCAGGTTTTTCTTACTCCAGGTGGTTTTGACTCAATTGTTTCTTATACCACTTTAGCTGTCAGCAAACTGCTTCTACCTGCTGGGAAAGTTTTGGGAGGGCAAGCCAAAGATGAGTTTCCTGGTTCAGTCTTTCATGTTGCCACCCGATAGATGACACAGGTATACAGGCACCCTTGAGTGTGCATAGGGGTTACTCTGCTCCCTCTGGAACAGGACTAGTGACCCACAATGGAGCACAGGCTGGCTCCACGCTGCACTGGTGACGGTTTGGGAGAGGGACCAGCAAAGGCACCATGAGTTTCTCTTACTATTTTTAAAGCTGTGTTTTTAAATTGTCTCCTCACCCAGTTACTGCATGCCTTATCTGTTTTCCAGAGTTTTGAGGAGATGGCTCTGCTAAGTTTTTGCTAGTTGTTCAAAGATTCTTTGGAGGGGATCGTACCCTGGAACATCTCATGCCGCCATCTTACACCCTAAATTTTTAATATGATCACTTATGGAGTGTATTCAGTACCTTTTGCTCAAGTTGGCCAACATTCTTCTATCTATATCATTTTGTTTATTTTCAAGACAAGTCCAACAGAAAGATAAAGACACCATAAAACTACGTGGCCACAATTCTTTGGGTCTGATGTATATGGAATTTAGCGTTTAGGGGATTTTCAAAATGTAATGTGATCATAGAAAAGTAATTCGATATATTTTGTTATACTTCTAGTGGTATCTGGGCAGCACCTCATCATGTTCAAACATATTAATATTTCTTTAGTGAAGCAATGTTCATGCAACATGGACTAAATAAAAGCTATATATATTCTAAGGTAAGAATTTGCCACCAAATGTGTTCTAATTGGTTACAAATTTACGAAAAATTTTTTTTTTTTAATTTTCAGATCTTTTTGGATTCTGGAATTGTGCATGAGAGATTGGGGACTATTGTTAGGCTTTTGCCCTGATATATTATCAGACAATCTTGGCGGTCTATATCAGACAATCTCAGTGTCCCACCCACATCCCCTTGGCACAGCCTGGTCCTGCACATGCCAGTGTCTATGTTAAATGCCTACAACTCTCTGCCTGAGGGAAGCAGGCTCCTCCTATTCTGAGGTAATCCTGCAATCCCAGGAGTCAACACCCCCTACCAGTCCTCCACCAATAACAAGAGAGAGTTGGTGAATACACATACCAACTTCTTAATCCCTTAGGTGGGACCAAACCTGAGGCTATTCTGTACAGTGTCTTAGAGGTTCCTAGTGGCAGAAGCTCCAGTTGCTCACAGAGGTTCACTAATGTACCCCATATTTCCTTCCCTTCCTATCTCACCTCTCCACTATCTTATTGGAGCTCCTGAGATCAGTTCCCAAATAAATTACTTGCACTAAAATTCTTGTCTCAAGGTTGGCTCCTGGGAGTAACCAAGCTAAGACATGGACCCCAAATAAAGCATGGGTCTTGGATTCAAGAACAGTATTCCTGTGGACTTTCCTGTGGTTGTTTTCCACTGTTTTTCATAGTTTTTAACTTTTTTATCTTAAAGCTAGGGAATTAGAGTAAGTAAAGAGAAACATTAAAGTAAATGAGAGACATGTTGCCCATGTATAATAGCCAGTCATTGTTCCTATTTGTGTACACTACCCACCTCCCTGCTGCTGCTGTTCCTCATCCCATCCCTGCCTCCCAGACGCAAGCCCTCTGCCAGGATTAAAAATGTTCACTAAATTTAAAACATCTTAGCTGATAATGATTTCTCATATTTCCCATCATCCTCAGAGGAACTCCATATTCTCTTGACTTGTAGACCTTCTAAGCACAGATAAATTGATCTCCAATGGCACATTATCTGGTTGATCTATGGGGAGGTGGTAGAGTGATTGTGTCTGGAGAGTTCTTCCTTCGCTCTCAGATTCCATCATGTTGGATATAAGGCTGAGTCTGACCCTTTGGTATTTATTGCCGTAAACGATTTTGTGTTCGCTTTCTTGCAAGTGAATTGCTTGAGTCTAAAGTTGAAGTTCTTGATGCAACTTTTAATCCATTAAAAAAAAGTAAAATTCATTTATAGAGGAACTGAAATCATTAATTACGTTGGAGCTCCTTATCTTTTTTATGATGCACATATTGCTGTGGGTATAGTGCTCTAAAACATCTGTTCAATCGTCCGTTATAGCAGCACAAGAATGCTTTTACATGAATGCAATAAAGTAGCAGATGCTTCTTAACGACAACTTCCCAATTCATTTAGGAAACAAGTCAGTTCTGGATTCAGTTTTTCCTCCAAGTGTGGCAAGTGTGCAGGCAAACAATTAGAAAGAGGTTAGAATAGACAAATCAAGTCATTCTGTATAATTTTTTAGGGTGATGCAAGTTAGTCTAAAAGCCTCATCTAATAGCACTTTAATAAAATTAGCATTTTTCTTACTATGCAAATAATTGTTTGCCATTATAAGTAACTGGTATTACCAGCTTAAGCTTCTTTTATTTTCTTCTTTGGGAACTTCCATTGAATATTGATTTATCATGAGCATTAGGAGTAGAAAAAGTGGTTGAATGCCAAGGCGTGGTAACAAGTAGAGAAACATGAGGGTCCAGCATTTGGAAGTCAAACATAGATCCTTCCGTGAGCAATTCCTGTCACCTGAGAGAGATCATGAGGCACAGAAGTTGACTCTTGAGGCACTCGTCATTTCCACATCCTCCTTTGCCTAGACATTGGTGGGGCTAGTCTTTTCCGTAGTAAAGTAGGTAGTCACCCCTAGGTAATGTTCTGAGGGGTTCCAGAGAAGTCACTGCCTCTGCCCCCCAAGTTGTGTTCTCAGTTACAGAAAATGAATGCTTGATGATTGTTAAAAGTTTTCCTGTTAACAGACACTTCTCTTAAAAGGCAAAGACTCTTGGTAGGATTAATATGTCCAGCCTGTAACATTTAGTATTGGTAAGTTTATCAGGTCCCTTTCCTCGGAAGACAGATCAGAATGCTGAATTTGGGAGCATTGTGCTGAAAGATGAAAACAAGGCTATGAAAAGCAAAATCTAAGGGATATGAAAGATCAGTTTGCCTTCTTCAGAAGGCACTGGGTCACTAGCAGAGTCTTTAAAGTGGATGCATGCACCCAGATAGCTTGGAAAACAATCTATTGGGATATGGGAAAAACATTAGAAGTTCTATTTATATTTGCTTTGATGTTTTAAAAAATTAAGCCTAAAAATATTTTAAATATGGATTCACATTGGTACCTTGACTCTGTTCATTTGTCAGAAGATCAGGTGTTATGTGTGTTACTCAGTGTATCCAAAAGGAAACAGTGGGTGTGGACAGTAGAAAGAGTGAACAGTGGTGCCCTCCCTCTTGCAGTTTACCAGTGCCCTGGGTTTATGGGGATGGTGTCGTCCAGTTTTGCTTAACACAATTCTCATCTATCTGACTGGGAGCTTTACAAGATTCTCGCAAAAAACCACAACAAACAAAAAAAATGGCAAAATGTAAAAAACAAAGAGGTCCAAAAATGGGTTCTCCAAATTTGAAATTAAGGAGATTATTTGAAAAATGGATATTTACCCATGATCATTAATGATGACCCTCAGCCTGTGTATATATTGTACATTGAGATTACCCACAGATAATGTGAAGCTATCATTAAAAGCATCCAGACCATGAAGACAAACCTCTGACAACTGGTGAAGGGGATTTAGTAAACACAGGCAGTGATATATTTCTTCTATGTGGATCTGTGTATCTTTCTCAGCTGTTGCAACCATTAAAATCACCTATCAAAAAAATGGAAAAAAAGCTAAAGCCAGTCCTTTAATTGCCGTATCACAACCAAAAATAAAACCAACCAACCAACAACAAAAAAACCCTGCAGCATATTCAATCAAATAGCTCTCATCAAAATATTACTAACAAAAAAGTATCTGTACCGTTAATAAATAAAATAATTTTAGTTTTCTGTAACATTTTATTTACTGTGTCAATTTGTACATTTGGAACCTGGGGCTCTTCGTCTATATACGGATTAGACAGGGTTTTTTATGAAGAGAAAGGAAATCACCTCTGGCTTTTCAGAGTCTGTTTTGAATTTAGACTGCTGCCCCCTGTGCTGCAGTGAGAGGCAGGCTGACTGGACAAGCAGGGTCCAGGTGTCTGATCAACTCGGACTGTGGAGCTGCTCAGCAGCACTGGCCCTGGACCCAGGAGCCCAGGGAATGCCAGGCACCCGTATGCTCATTTGCATGTTATTTACATGTGCCGCGATTCTGAGGTGCTTTTTCAACAGGTACCTTAAAATCAACATTTCTGCAGCTCAGTTAAGCCACAACCAGTAGCTCAGAAAACTGAGAGCAAAATGGGCAAGATGCCCAATGAGGGGGTGAGACCTGGGTGCCAAGCAAGGTCCTTGGGTGCTTAGAGCGAAGAGCTAGCATGGGGGGGATTCTTCTTTCACCTAACTGAAATAAGTACGTTGAAAGCATTCTTTCCTTCATCTTCATCTCATTCTTAAATATTTTCTATTTTAATATATGTTTTACAACATACAGTAGTATATTAGAGCAGAAATACATGTGCAAAATCAGTAAGTAAACAGACACATATTAGGGATGTTTTGGTTTGCTAATGCTGCCTTTTCTCAAAACACCAGAAATGGATCAGCTTTTATAAAGGGGGTTTATTTGGTTACACAATTACAGTCTTAAGGTCATAAAGTGTCCAAGGGAACACATCAACAATCGTGTACCTTCACTGGAGGATGGCCAATGGCATCCGGAAAACATCTGTTAGCTGGGAAGGCATGTGGCTGGCATCTGCTCCAAGTTCTGGTTTCAGAATGGCTTTCTCCCAGGACGTTCCTCTCTAGGCTGCAGCTCCTCTTCAAAATATCATTCTCAGTTGCTCTTGGGGCGTTTGTCCTGTCTTAGCTTCTCTGGACCAAAAGTCTGCTTTCAAAGGCCGTCTCCAAAATGTCTCTGTAAGCTGAAGCTCCTCTCTCAGCTCCTGTGTATTCTTCAAAGTGTCCCTCTTGGCTGTAGCAAGCTCGCTCCTTTTGTCTGAGCTTATATAGTGCTCTAGTAAACTAATGGGTGGAGCCACACCTGCATGGAAACTGTCCAGTCCGAGTCATTACCCACAGTTGGGTGGGTCACATCTTCATGGAAACACTCAAAAGAATTACAATCTAATCAACACTAATGCGTCTGCCCACACAAAATTGCATCAAAGATAATGGCATTCTGGGGGACATAACAGATCCAAACTGGCACAAGGGATGAGCACCTAAGTTTTATGACTTGTACAAGTGCACAATTAAAAGCATTTAGAGACCTCTGACTTACAGGCTGGATATCGAAAAAGATAGTTTATGCTCATTCATTCATTTTTTGTTTCATTTGGCAAATATTGATGAATGCCTGTTTGCCCAGTAATGTTCATTGTGCTTGCAATATATGAGTCAAGAAAAGAGGCAAAAACCTTGCCCTCACAGCCCTCACATTCTAGGAGATGTGTGCATGCCACAGTAGGAGAAGCCTTTCTGTGCTCCATTCCCCCAAACTAGATAAGAATAATGCATCCTTACATTCTTAATAGCACCAGTTCTCATCATAGCATTTACAACACTATAATCAAATAAATGCTTATGCAATGATTTGTTCCCTCCCACCCCCATTCCCCACTAGTTATCAGGTCCTTCAGAGGAAAAAGCATATCTGGTTTTTTCAGCAACATCTATGTGTCTGGTACATAGTAGATGGTCAGCAATCATTGAATGAATGAGTGTGTTTGTGTTCTGTGTGCACACACGTGAACATGCATGCACATGTGTGTATATGAGTATGTTTAAAGCTGAGAAGGAAGTCCGTGGACATTCTCAAGCAGAAACTATGGCTGGGGGCAGAAGAACATGCAGTGAATAGAGTGAGGTGTGGAAGGAGACTTCTTAGTGGGCTGAAAGAAGAGTTTGTCAGGCAGAAGCTCAGATGGCTAGAGGTAGAAGAGATAACAAATTCTAGGTGATTAGGCAGTCTAGTGAACTTGGACCAAAAAAAAAAATGGCTCCTAAAAAGTTATCTGGGTTGGTGGTATGATCATGGAACTAAAAATGAACCTTGGGAAAGGGTGATTAGGATATTATAAAAGGGTCCATGCTACATAAAACTGGTTTATACTTGAACAAGCTGAAAAAATAAAAAGATTTAAATCTCACAAACCAAATACAGATGAGGGGAAATAATATATACTCTGGGAACTATGTACATTTTCTCCAATAGCACTTGTAATTTTAATTTTATAATCATTTATGCAATTATTTGTTTAATGTATCCCTTCACATTAGGGCATAAAATCTATTGTGTTCTCCTTTATATTCCCAGATTCTAGGAAAGTCTCTAAAACAGTCTCTAAACTATGGTCTGCTGCTTATTTTTGTACAGCCTCAAGTAACAACGGGTTTTTCATTTTTATATGGTTAGGAAAAAGAACAAAAGAAAAATGATATCTCAGGACACATTAAGATGATATGAAATTTAAATTTTTGTATCCATAAATAACGTTTTAGTGGAACAAAGCCACACATTAATTTATGTATTTTGTCTCTGCTCCTTTTTTGCTGCAATGACAGAGTTGGGTAGTTTCAGCAGAGATTGTATGGCCTGCAAAGCCTAAAATATTTACTATTTGGTCCTTTAAGAAAATGTTGCTAAATCTCTCCTCTATTTACTAAATTGTTGCTTTCGCCCCACATCCCTACCTTCTCCTTAACCCAATGGCTATCTCTGAAATCTATTCCTACTTGAAATTCATTCTTCCAGTTGTTTCTTTTTTCTTTTCCTAGGCCCAGATTTTTACCTCACTTGGTTTCCTTAATTCTGTATTTCCACTCACTGTACATTAACTCAACAAAGTCCAGTAGTAGAAATAAGTAGTTTTTCCTTAGAAGGCAGATTTGCTTGTAGCATTGAGGGGGTGCGGGGCAGGACAGTAATATAAATCTGTAAAAACTTAAAAACAATGTGTGCTGACTGTTGGTCTAGAACATAGAACATAGAAGATACTCTATAGCATTTGATGAATGAATTGATCAATAAGTTAATCACTGTACATACTATGTGCCAGGTAGTTTTACATGTCACCTCATTTAATGCTTACCCAATCCTGTGAGGAAAATAGTGCTTTCATTTAGCAAGTGAGGAAACTGAGGCTCATAGGGATTAGGTGACCTGCCCGTTGAGTGGCAGAGTCAGGAACTGAACCCAGGTCGCAACTCCAAATTCCAAGCTCTCTGTTGTTTTGACTACACTATGCTTCTTCAAGTATAATTTAGATGTTAATGTCTGAGATTTTGAGGGTCCCCTTGAATTCCTGTAGAAAGATGAGAACTTTCATCTTCCTCTCATTTTTGCTGAAATATGTTATTTAAAAGCCACAACTATATAGTAGTCTTTGCTCCAGCACCAAGCACAGTGCCTGGCAAGTGATAGGCACTTGTGGAACTCTTTAAGGGGTTCTCCTGGTGGTAAAGCAAACAAGCAAACAATCCAGCCCTTATTCACATCCAGAGACGTTTTGAGGAAGGGGAAGGAACCGATGGTTTACTAGGAGGTCCTTTAGAATTGCTGATTCCTGGACCTGTGCACATGGTAAGAGGACCCATATTTTAGAATTTCCTGTCCTCTAAAATGTACTACAGTCAATTGCCTGTTGGGCAACTTAACAAGACATTATAGTTTTCATTCTTTGACTGTGAAATTTACTCATTTTGGATCTGAGTATAAAAGTTTATTCATTTGCTGAAGGAATTTGCAGTTTATTCATCAAGACACTTAAAAATCTCACTTGTCTAAATTAGGGTAGTGCTACCTCATACTTTAGAAAATGACTTCAGCCAAACTTCAACCCACTGGATTCGATTATCATCATCCTTTTAAGGCTCAGAAGTTATTATCCTCTCTGGAAATCTAACATAACATCCTAAGATTGGAAAAATGGTAAAGGGGAGAAAGTTCACCGAATGGAGACACATGGTCCTTTAATAAGGTACTGCTTACTGCTTATAAAACTATGATAAAATGAAATTAAAGAAGGCCTTCCGATGACTTCTTGGAGTATATCCGCACCCATTTGTTTATATCTTGTCAATGGCTGCTTTCACGCGATAGCAGAGTTACGTAGTTGGGACAGAGTCCTTATGGCCCACAAAACCTAAAATCTTTACTATCTGGCTGTTTAAGAACTAGTTTGCAGACCTCTGGACTAGGGTATAAGAAAAATTAGAAAAACTAGTCTTGTTTTAAAATAAGAAAGAGAAATCTGAAGACAGTAAATTTGTTCATATTTTTTAGAGGATATTACATAAAAGATGATGATGTTTGGTTCTGAATTTTCTGCAATAATAAACCTTGTGGAAATGGATTTATGCTGAAGCATATGAATTTCCTAACTTTGGAGTGAAACATAGAATGGCTTATATGGCAAGTCTTACATATTTGTGGTTACTTCCATGGTGCAAAATTTATTCCTTTTTGGCACCCCAAATCCACTATTAAAGATTCTTTTTGATTAGGGTTATCAGTCTGCTGTTAAATATAATAGTTGATAAAGGAGAAATACAGTAAGCCATTAAAGGCCATTAGTAATTTAGCAAGAATTGGTTTTGATCAAGTAAAAGGAAAAGGAGAAAACAAAGGATTTTTTTGAATAGTTGGAGATTAAGGAAATGGCCACTGAAAGAGCCATGTCCCTAAAGGACAAGCTGAACTGAGAATGGGGGTGATGAGCTGATGTCATAAGCTAATGGGGGCCCATTAGACTTCCTGCCAAGAGGAGGCCAAATGAGATAACAATACTCCCGAAAACATAGGTGGCCGCCAGTGAAGCAAATGGTTTATGCTAATTGGGATTCTTGGTGATTGGCTTTTGGCCTGCCAACCCCTTAAACCACAAAGGCAAGAATTCCAAAGTAGACCCTGCATGTTTGTGTGAGGCAAGACTTCTTGGAGTAGTCCACTAACCACCTGCATAGCATCAGTTGGAGCTTTGTTAACCAGGTGAATTCATGAGTTCCACCCCAGTCCAAATGATGTAGAATTTGGGAGATGGAGCCATGGAATACATCTGTTCCCCCTGGGCTTAGAACCTGAAGATATAGGTTTGTGTGCTGGCTCAATTTCTTACTTGCTGGGTGATCTTGGGCCTTCCCCTACAGCAGAGAAGTAAATGACATTCTGTATATAAATGTTACTGAGAAAACTATAAAAATCTTATAACTGAGGCTGGTCTTCTTAAGTAATATATAAGGGTAACTTTGGAATAGGACACATTTCAAACTGATTTCTGAAGCTCAGAAAATCAAGTGTGTTTTTTGTTACCTAGGGCTGCTCAGTAAAAAACATGATGGGTTGGCTTAAAGGATGGGAATTTATTAGCTCATGGTTTTGAGGCTGAAAATCCAAATCAAGGGCATCATCAAGGTGATGCTTTCTTCGCCAAAGACTCTGGCGTTCTGGGGCTGGCTGCCAGAGAGCCTTGGCTATTCTGTCCCAAGGCAAGGCATACCGTGGTGTCTCCTGGTCTTTCCCTTTTCTTCCAGGTTCTGTGGATTTTAGCTTCTGTCTGCTTCCTCTGTGACTTTCACTCCCCTTATAAAGGACCCCAGTAATAGGATTAAAACCCATCCTGATTGGGCTGGGCTATGCCTTCTTAACTGAAGTAACCTCATCAAAAGGTCCTACTTACAATGATTTCACACCCTCAGGAAGGTATTAAATTTAAGAACATGTTTTTCTGGGGTACATACAATTTCAAACCATGACACCAAGTAAAAATCTTTCCCTCTTCTTTAATTAGTCATGACTTTAACAAGAAATGTCTGATTTTCAAATCCCTTAACCTTTCTTTTGCGTTTAGCTGTAAACATTTTTTTTTTTTCTGCAACAGAAGCAGCGGAGATCCTAAAAAGAAGATGAGAAGGGCCTAACTTGCCTTTAAAAAAGGTTGTTATGAGACCTTCTGTTTTTTTCTAAGAAATCAATACTTTTCATACAGTGATATGATGTGAGGACTAATTGCATTAAGATACGGTAGGTGCTAATAAGCATTGTTATTGTCCTCCTGCCAGTTCTCTGGCATAGAATCTAAGAGACAGTGTCTTCTTTAGTTCTGCCTTCTGCTCAGCCTCTTTGCTGGCTTCCCAGCTCCCAGCACATGCTGTCTCCAGTGTAGTCTTTCTTTAAAGAAACAGGGCCTAAGAAGGAAGCACAACAGAGCCAGCTGTAAACATCCAGAAGACTGCCAGATGTGCTCGGGCGGGTCTCCGCCCTCCAGCCTTGACCTTGAGAATGCCAGTCTGCAGAGGAGGATTTAATCTCACAAGGGAGACAGAGTCTTCCTCTCAGTGGGAACCCATTTGGCCATGCTGTTGCGAATTCACTCCCTTCTGATGTAGCTGGGAGAGTGAAGAATATTGCCTCTTTTTTCCTCCCCATTTAAAAAAAAAATCAGTAGTAGTCTTGATAACATTACTGGAAAAGGTGGAGCCTCACTAAGATGCTATTTTGGGGATCATCTTGGTGACCACCCTTTGTTTCAGTGTTGCCTGGGATGCTGCCAAACACATGCCTGCCTTGTGTTGAACCCTCTCTATGTCCCAGATACAACATTTAGAATTGCTAAAAGAATGACATCACTTTCAAAGCTTCTCATGACAATCACTCATTTGATAGTCACAGAAATTAAAAAAATAAAATAAAATACACCGTAGTCTCATTCTGTGTGTTAATATAGTGAAAAGACCACTATAAAATCATGAGCATGTGAAACAAAAAAGTTGAGGGGGCAGGGGGCTGGTTAAAGTCCCACAAAGATTATGTTTCTAATCCACTTGAAATGTTCTAATAATTCAGAAATTTTCTCTTTTACAAATTGATTTTTCAATGGTTTATCAAAGGGCTTTTTTAGTCTGTCACTTCTGAAAATATATGGTTGTTGGCTCAGGAAAATCATCAAGTGAAGAGTGTGTCATATAATCCGTCTTTCTTTAGTGATTAAGTGGCTTATGTGTCCACTTGAGTACATGTCCTCTGTCACTCTTTGGTGCTCATGAACACTTGGCTTCTTGGCTGAGATTCTGACCCACTAATGCTAGGTTTGAATTAAAGACCTGATGGGCAGAAGATAAACAAATCAACTCTCTTTTCCCCAAGGGATATTATGAATAAAGCTCGTTACTTATGTTTGCTCAGTAATAGTAATAGAGATTATTGGTGATAGAAGAAAAGTTTTTCTTCCTTAAGTTACTTTTCCCTGTAGGCTAAATAGATATGGATCTCATTTCTAAAGCCCAATACACTGTTTGGGTTTGCTTTCAACAATGTAGCTATGAAATGTCTTCAGCATGATCCCTATTTAATGGGATTTAGTTGTAAAGCTTAATTCATATCAGATTTTCTAAATGAGAGATCACTGTCAACTTATTGTTAATTGAATTCAGTAAATTCAAGGTTTCTATAATTAATGTGAGCCACTTAATCCTTTAGCTACTTGAATGAATGTAATTTTCTAAACACAGGTATCTTCTCATTTAATGAAATAGGAACACTTTAAGGAAAATAAATGTAATGTGACTTCTTTTTCCATTAATTCTTAAAATCTAAATATACATGAATCCTTTAAAAATCACATAATAAAAGAAAAAGAATAAAATATTAACAAACATACTCAAAATGTTAATATTAATACCATAATATTATGGTATCTAGAATATCAGTCCAAATTAAGTATAGTAATGTTAAGAAGTCGCATACTACAGTCTGAGTGTCAGTAGACATATGTTATAGGTCTACCTGTGCCTCTAGCTAGCTGGGTGGCATTGGATAAACCACCAACCGCTGTGGGCCTTGTTTGTATCTCTAAGATGAGTATGTTTCGCAAGATGGAAGGATTCAAGTTCTTTTCATCACTAGAATTCTTTGATTCTGCATGTCATAACATGGTATCAGAAACTTGTTTTACCTTTTAAAAATACTTCATTTTGGAGAATTTAAAATATTCACAAAAGTAGGTAAAATTGTATAATAAACACTCATGGACCCATCAAGCACTCCAACAGCCATCAGTCATGGCCATTCCTGCCTCTTCCAGGCCACCATCCACTTACCCCTTTTCTGTACTATTTTAAAGCAAATCCCAGACACTAGACTCTTAAAATAATCCTTCTGTCATCTTGAAGTCTTGTTAGGTCCTTGAGGTCTTAGGAATTTTCTTTTGTTGTAACAAGCTCAAATTGCCTCACTATTTCTCTCCTTTTCATTTTTAATTGAAATTTTTATTGAGATATTTGTAGATTTACAGGTATTTATGAGAAATAATGCAGAGGGATCCTTGTACCCTCTACCCAGTTTCCCCCAATGGTAACATCCTGCAAAACTCTAGTTCCACCAGGATATTAATATTGAAACAACACACTGATCTTAGTCAGACTGTATTCATGTATTTGTGTGTGTGTGCAATTTTATCAAGTGTAGATTTATGTTATTAACCACCAGCCAAGATACAGAACAGTTTCCTCACTCAGGTTGCCATTTTATAATCACACCCATCTTCCTTTTGACCCTTCCTCCCGCTAATCTCTTCTCTATTTTTAATTTTTTTTAAATTTCAAAGATGTTGTATAAATAGAATCACACAATGTGTAACCCTTTGGAACTGGCTTTTATCACTCGGCATAATGCCCTGGAAATTCATACAAGTGGTTGTGTGGTGTGTATCAATAGTTTGTTCCTTTGTATTGCTGAGTAGTATGGTGCACACAGTTTGTTAAATCACTCACTTGTTGAAGGACATCTAGGCTGTTTCAAGTTTGTGGCTATTATGAATAAAACTGCTATGAATGTTCGTGTACAGGTTTTTGTGTGAGTATAAGGTTTCATTTCTCTGGGAAAAATGCCTAAGACTACAATTGCTGGTCCTATGGTAATTGCATATACAATTTTGTAAGAAACTGCCACACTGCTTTCCAGAGTAACTGTACCATTTTACAGTCCAACCAGCAATGTACAGGTAATCTAGTTTCTTCACATCTTTGTTGGCATTTGGTGTTGTCACTATTTTTTTAGCCATTCTGATACAGGTGTAGTGATATCTCATTGTGGTTTTAATTTGCATTTCCCTGATGGCTGATGTTGTTGAACATCTTTTCCTGTGCTTATTTGCCATTTGTGTGTCCACTTTGGTGATCTTTCACATTTTTACTCCTTCATTTACTTATTTTCAGACTATGGAGTGGGAGGGTTGCTGGTAAGTTACCTACGAAGTTTGTTATAATGTACTTAGCTGGGAGGAAACAGGCCTGCAGACTGAAATAGGAAATGTTGCATAATGGGGTCCTCAGCTCCATGCTAGAGCCTCTGAGAATAAAAAGATGAATAAGACAAGAAGCTTATTCTTAAAATTCTAAATTCTGCACTTCTAACTGGAAAGAAGCAGAGAGCATGCCAAGGTTTGAGACTTCCAAACTGACTTCAAGGGATGATGTTTGCACGGGCATCACATAGGTGATCTTGAATGATGGAATGATCCCAATAGGTAGAGGACAAGTCTTAAAATTCCTTTAATGTGAGTAAAAGATGCAAAAATGTCTCTGCACATAGATGGTTAACCAGAGCAAAGGACAGGAGTGACATAGCAGCACTGTGAATTAGAGGACATCATCCCTGGCCTTCATATCCCACAAAGGCACCCAGCTGTCAGTGAGAACAGTGATTGCAGCTTGTTTTTGTCCCCTTCCCACCCATTTTGGGGGCCTCCTAACTGTTCCAGAGAATCTGGATCTATGCCTCATATATTACCATTTGCAAGTACCTGGTATCAAACCCAGACCATTTCTGAGTGCTTAATTTGAGTTTCCCGGCATTTCATCCTCCCTAGTAGAACTGGGTCTCAGGCAGTCACTTTCTGCAGTTTTCTGCAGAAATGAATGACCCAATTCCTTAGATTCAGTATTCGCTTAACAATGCACAGTGCTGGTTTAAGAAGAGAAATAGTTCAAAGCTCAATAGAAGATAAATACGGACACAAATCTAGTTTATGGTAAAGGTGGCATTTAAAATCAATGAGAGAAGGATGGACTATTAGAAATTATTTAAAAATTCCTACCTCATACCATAACACAAAAACCAATTTCACGTGGTTAATGATCTAAATGTAAATTTAAACACACACACAAATTTATAATAAAGGAGGTTAATGTTTTTATAATTTTTAAGGGTGAGGTAGTGTACATGCCAGGAAGTGCCTCTAATAAAGAGATGTAACTGAGAAGCCACAAGTAGAAAATGGACAGCTTTGATACATAAAATTAAAAAAAAAACTTTATGATAAAAAGTGTAGTAAACAGAGTATAAAGAAAATTGAGTGAGAATGTTTGATATATGTAGCCAGTAATAGGTTATTATTTTAAATATATAAAGTGTTTATATAACTCAATAAGAAAAAAATAAATATTAAAAAAATGGGCAAAGGATCAGAACAGGCAAATCATGGAAGAATAAAAAATCACCAATGGACGTGTGAATAGATGTTCACCTTCACTAGTGATTGACATTTAAAAATTCTTCAAATTAGCAAAAATTAAAAACATGAATAAATTCAGTATTTATGGGATATGGGAAAAGGGCACTCTCAGGTATTACTGCTGGGAATATAAATTGATATGGCCCTTTTCCAAGGGTAAATTTGTAGTATCTACTGAAATTTGAAATGCACATGCCCTTTGATTCAGTAATTCCACTTTTAGGAATCTACATCATAGAAAAACATAGGTGTGCAAAGATGTAAGTGCAAGGATCATCATTGCAACATTATCTGAAGTAGCAGAAAATTATGATCAATCTAAAATAACTATGGAAATGCTAAACAAACTATGGCCTAGTCATACTATGGAATACTGTGAAACCATTGAAAGAAGGAGCTAAATCTTCAGCAATGACATGGCAGCACATGGACATGGCTTGTCCATGAGTGAAAAAATCAAGTCTTGGCACATATGTATATTCAGCATGATTCAATTGGGGAGTCAAGGGAGCTGGAAAGGAGTGTGTATGTGTGTGCATGTTTTTGTATGACAGAAAATTAAAAAGTCTGGAAAAACACACACTAACCTGTTATAAAAATGTTTACAAATCTGCTGGGATAAGGGAAATTTCACATTTCAATTTATGCAGTGTTTGCAATTTGCTTTTATTACAAGATGTAATGTTTCTATAATATTAAGAAGAAAAGAAATTATAAATGCTAAACAATCCAATCTTTGACCAAAAGGAAAGAATTTGGTTGAAAGAATTACTGTAAAAGAAGCTACAGATATTTATGCCCAATGAAAAATTTAAAAAGCAATTAAAAACCCTCTTTCTTACTTACTGTATTAATTCTCTATATCTGTAATATTTATTTCAGTGATTTCTCTCTGATTATTTAATACATTGTGTTTAATTGATAACATTTACTGGGGTTTTCTGGAAAAAAAAGTTTACAAATAGTTCCAGTTGTGATTTATCTATTGTAATATCTCCCCAATAAATTGACTGTGAGTGGGGAATTAGTAAACGAGATACAGATCTGAGAAGTAGTCAGCAGCTTTACTTATCTCCAAGGGAGACCTTATTTCGTATTGATAAAATTTGAAATCTTTCCTATAACTCTTTCTGATAGTTCATTGTTGTGTTACTGTTTTAATGAGAGGTAGAAATGAACCAAACTAATCTGCTTCATTCCTTGTACTTAAAATTGAATTTCAAAGGAAATCTTCAACCCAGATAAATAAGTGACTGTGGATGGAACCAGACTCCAGTCCAATTAATTGCTCCCAAGCATCAAGATTCTGTCTTAAGAAACCCTTATACATTATAAAAAAAAAAAAAAATCAACCAGTAAAGAGTGATAAGGTGACAAGTGAGATGACTATAACCATCTTTGCTCACAAAACTGTCTAAGTTGACATTAGTATTTGCATCTACTATATTATAAATCAAAATTTATTGTAGAAATATACCAAAGACAGCACAATAATAAAGAAAAGAGATTCATCTCATCTTTTGTAATGTACCTAACAAACTCAACCTCATACAAAATAACTTTCTTATTCAAAATGGAACTGGGAATTGTTCAGCACACAATGAATCATCTTTTGGCAAGTACAATAGAATCTTTAGGGACATTTCACAGCCTCTTGTTCAATTGTTAGGATGTTTTTAGCTTTCACAGGTAGGGAAGAAGGGGAGGAAGGTAGCTTGTACAGACATCATCTGGTTGTTAAAATTGTACAGTAAAGATTTTCCAGAGTTGCTGTTGAAATAGATCATGTTGCTTTTTCCTTCCTTCTTTACCCGGAGCTACTTTGTCTCTCAAAAAAACAGTATGGAATTACTTAATGCTGATGTTTTCTGTTTACCCAGGACTCAAATGTTAAACATTTATATGGGAAACTCCCTTTTCACCTCATTGCACTATATTTATTTAACTGTTATTCTACAAGAAGAAAATCTCTTCTTTCTCTCTCTGTCCGTGTTAGTGTACTTTTTTTATTGACAAACACATTTTTTTTTTCAGGAGGCTTTAGAACTACCCCCTGATGATTTTGAAGTGACTCAAACTACAGCGGAGTCTGAAGTGATTAAATATGAGTTTCATGTCTTATATTCTTGCAGTTACCAAGTGCCTGTGCTTTACTTCAGAGCAAGCTTTTTAGGTAAGACCACGTCTGCAGCTAAAAGTAAATTCATAACATCTACATATAAGGCAGAAAACAGATTCGGAAAAAGTATTCTTGAGAAAAAAAAAAATAGAGTTAAAAATAAGAAAACTGTGGGTGAGGTAAGGTTTTACCAGTAAATTTTCTCATGCTTCAGAAAGAGTATCAAGACTTCGGAGTGAATGATATCATCCCAGCCTCAAGTCTAATCTTCAGATTCTTGGCATCCTGCCCAGAGCTGACTAAGCCCCCTGGCCCTTTTTCTTTTCTTTACTTTAAACAAATAGGAACAACTTAAAGCTACCATGTTTATTTACTTCTGACTTACAGTAAAAATTTCCTTCAATCTCAGGCGATCCCATTAACTCGAAAGGTCCAATGTCTCTTTGTCTAAATGCTATTAACTATTTCAAGAATCGTTTATCAATTAGCTTAAGCTGTGTTTAAAAATAGCACTAACATTTCCTTTGGCCATCTATACATCTCAGATGCCTTAGCTTCCTTTGCTGCTGTTACTCCACCCATTCCCCTGCCAAGAGGTGGAACACCCTGTCTCCTCTGAGGCCTTTGCTAATAAAGCTTATTTAATCAGCAGCCCCATGGAGTCATCATCCTTGATGTCCACTGACTAAACCCAGTCAACATCACCAGGCCTGACAGCCATGGTTGGCTCAGGGGCCATGGCAGCCCTCTTCCCAGCCTACCCCCTACCCTGTTTCTCCTTTTCCATCTCACCTCATCAGCAGCATTTTGCATTTTGAACAGCTTTCTAACTTTTTCTGGATAGCTAAGACATCTGAAGTTAGCCAGTGATATTTTATTTTTAATTAAAAAGTAGCTTAAGCTGCTTTGAATGTGTATTTGGTAGATCTAATCACTTGTGGCCTTATGTTGTTTAATAGTCTCTAATTTTGCAATGTTGGCGGTTTAACAAGCACTTAGGATTTAAAACACAAGAACAAATTCTCATAGGTTCCCTGGTGAGAAGATTTTAATCTGAGGTGCAGTTCCTAAGAACTGACAATTTGGGGTAAATTTTCAACATGGGACGTGAGGAATTGAGGACACTGACAATTCACTAATTCACAAACTCTTGCTGCCGGATTATCCATATCATTAACAAGCGTTTAAAACACTCACTTTGTTGTAGTTATATTTGGTTTGGAGCCCAGAGATTAAAGGAGTTTTCTTGTCAGGGCACTGTGCTATACTGAAAAGCAGATTTATTTATTTTCTGGATCAGGTGGGAGGGGCAATATCTTTCTTGGTTTGGGTCTATCCTGTCTGTACCCCATACCTTCCAGATTAAAAGGCATGTCAAGGCTGCAGGTAGAGGAAATAGGACACCACTTCTTCAGTACTGTACTTTTGTATAATTAGAATTCACGATAAGCAGTTAATCACCAGAGAAGAGCTCCCAGAGACAAAACAAGTTGTTTAGCTTGTCAGCATTAGGGAATCGGAGGTGTTGAAACATGACTGCTTCTAGCTGGAAGTGGGTCTTGCCAAAGCCAGTGGATGAGCTCATGTGCTTGCTTTGCTCTTATGTGCCAACAGCTCCCCTTACAGTACAGCACAGTAATTGTTCCTACAAGTCTAATTATATTTTAATGACATTTGTGTACTTCCTAAGATCCTTTCTCCATGATGGTTTTCTATTTCTTAAAAAAAGACTAGCATTCTTGGGTTCTCTCATTATATACTTTTAAGATGCCTGTCATTTATGCATTAATAACAGGAAACCAAAGCAAGTCATTTATTTTATGTGGAAGCATTCCTTGTCTACTCCTGGACCCCTCTATTCTGTGTTATACTAGCAATTTTTTTTAATTCATTTCAGTCAGAATTCATATAGCGCTTGCTCAGGTACGTTAAAATATAAAATTTATCTTTGCAGAGCATACTAAATGTTTTCTTGTGGAGCAACATGAAAAATGGTTCCTTCCTTTATCGTATTCTAATAATTTCTATTCTCTTTCCCACCTAGCTTAACCTAATGGGCATTCTAAAAATGTATCACCCTTTATTCTGGAGTCATAATTTTTCATTTATTTCCCTCCATCCATTCCATTTTCCTGTGATATCTGATTACTCTGGCCCTTCATTTGTTTGTTAAACAAATATCTGTCATTGTAGTGAATGGATTCATAATGTCTTCCTCTTATTCCAGGTCCAGATTTTTCTTTGTCTCATTCTAAGAGAATTCCGACCTAGAAAGTGAATGTCTATAAAATTTCTGGCCTGGGGTCTTTTTTGTTGCTTCAAGAATAGTTCACTTAGCCTTAATTTTGACAGATAATTAGAATTTCTTTCGTATTTGACTGTTAGTAAAAATTAATTTTTCTGTTTTGTTCTGAATTTTCTTCCCAAACCTATTTTTTAAAAAATTTTTTTAGGAAAGCAAGTAGTAAGTAGTGACTATTTAAACTTGACATTACCTTTTCCTTTAGTGACTAATTTAAATTCTAAAAGAAATCTTTATTCTGTTTCTTGTAATGCAAATCCACTGGACTGTGAGTTCCTCTTATATTCCTCTATATGATCCAGTATTCACTAAAGCCAACTGATAACCAAGACTCAGCTAAAAATTCCACCTGCTCTTTGTCACTCCCATGTCATATCATATATATCATACATATCATATTTATCATGTCATATCATATCAATCACTAGTTGCACTGTAGCAGGATTGTGTGTTTACTTGTCCATTTCCCTATAAGATGATGAGCTGAAAGGTAGGATTTTTAGGAAAAATGAGAGGAGGATGGGAATTAAGGTTAAGTATCTACAAAATGACTGACTTTATTCGAGATTCTGTGTGTGTATATGTCATATGTATGTGATATATATGTAAGTGTGTATATGTATGTGTGTGTGTGTCTTATTTGTATTACTCATTTTGATATCCACAGTATCAACTGTGGCATAATGTCAACAAATGTTTATTGAATGCACCAATAATGAGGAATTTCCAACCATTTCTAAATATGGTCCCAGTGACATAAACATTGTAGTGGTGCCCTGCCTGAACAGCTATGATAGGTTATAAGGAAGGAAGTATTAGCTGCTGTGTCCAAGATACCCAGGACCCAAACCATCTATATGTTGTTACTTCTCAGTCCGCCACTTTTCAGAGATCATAGGAGCAGTTGATTGAAGAAGATGGAAAGTCCTGAAGATTCAAAAGTGGGCATCTACACTACTGAAGCAGCTATCCCACTTCTATGAACACACATTTTTTGTTTGACTCTTGAAGACAGATGGTCAAGTTGAGACAGCATTCTCCTTCTAAGTGCCTCTCATTTCTACTTCCTGGGCCTATAGCAGCTCAGCTCCCAAGGGGTAACATGACTTTTAAAGAAGAAATAAGTCTTCTCAAAGTTCTATTTCTTTTTTTTACCCGACTACTCTTGTCCTTGTAGGTTTGGGAGAGGTGGTGGAACATGAGTCACACCATTTGCCACCCAACAGTGGGTGAGATGTAGTTGTACTTCTGACAAGTAGTAATAATAATGGTGATGATGATGACGATAATAGCCTACATTTGAATGATGCTTTGTAGTCTATACCCTCATTGTATTGTATTGGCATCCTCGATTGCCCACTGTGTTAAGGAAATATTTGTATCATGCCAAAAGCTTCAATCCACTCCATATCATGCTTATCATTACCTCACCTATTTATGCACCATTTTCCCTCTGGGGGGGCTTTGCTTTGGTCAAAAGCTAACAACAGACATTAAAAATGTAGTAAAAGACCTTAAGCAGAATGGCTTTTAGCATCACCAGAGTCCTAAGTTTAAATATTTTCCCCTTATAACTAGAGATTTCTATATTTATTTCAACTTGAATTCTGATTCATTTCTTCCATCTCTTTTCTTTTCCTTTGTTCTCAGTCTCTATTGAAAAATGGACCACGCAGTTCCTCTCATTTTCAAAATATTTAATTCTCTTCTTGAGAATTGTTTTGACATATTTCTTTAATTAGTCAGAAGGGCTGTTTTTGAATAGGAAGGGAAACATCTCTTCCATTCTGAAGATTAAGGAATGTCCTTTCTGGTGACCCCTTTTATTATCGGCTCAGAGAATAAGGACATAGAATTAAAAATATAACCCAGATATCTCTTTCACATGGAAGATTTGTCCACTTGTTATAGGTCAGAAGGATGCTTATGGAGGAACAGAGTGAAAGAAATAGCCAAAGAATCCCTTCTCAAAGAAAGCATGAACTAAACTAGGATAAAGACCAGGATGAAGGAAGAATAGAGGAATGTTTGGAATTAAAGCAGTGTATCAAAATCAAGAAGAAGAATAAGAAAGTTGTCTGGAACAAGAGAAAATCTTTTGAGTGCATACAAGAGAAAGATAGGAAAACGAGAAAGATGAAGAGATGGAGAAAGTTGGGAGAATGAAAGTAGTATATCCGTAGCACAGTTCAACAAATTCTAAAGGAAAGTAACAGAAGAGGAAGGTAACAGAAGAGCACTGCACGAGGAGAGAAAGTTGAGTGCAAAGCTGTAGAACTAGAGAGCATAGCATATTTGGGAAACAGTGTGAGTCCAGTTTGGAGCAGTTTACTTAAGGTTGATTATGGAAGAAATGGTTGAAAAGGTTTGTTGAAGTCAAATTCTGGAATAGACAATGGGATGAGAAGGGGTTGGGAGCTATAAAGAATAAAGGAAAGATATAGAGCAGAGGTGATGGGATGAAGGGAGGGATTTCCTAGAGCAGAAAATATGACTTAGTGAAACAGAAAGAAGAATAAATGGAGAAGAAGAAATGATGAAGAATGAAATTTGAGAAAAGGAATTTGGTTTGTTATTTTTTAGTGGTTGTTAGCATTATTTAAAAATATTTTATAATACCTCTTAGGGAAAATGAGATGGAAACAATATATTTTCAGAGAAAAATTATCATTGCCAGTGTAGTGATAGGTAAGGCAGCTTGTTTAACAGGAAGAAATGGATTGGAGAAGTACTTAAAGAGTGAAGCAAAATGATTCTACTGATTTTACAATGAGCATAAAATGGAAAATGATTTGACATATAATTTAATTTAGTCTTATTTGATTTTAAAGGAACTTTAAGAAAGTTCATGTATACCACTTATATTTATGTAAATAGTAAATCTAGCCACAGTCATAATAATGAACTGAAACATGGATTTTGGTGGACTAAAAGGAGATTTTAATAATTGAAATGAAATTCAAAGAGCAAAAAGTTAAGAAAAATAATGAAAAATTATTTGAATACAAATATATTCAAACTGAAAATTCCAAATAATAGAGGAAGTTTAAGGAGAATTATTTGTTGAACCGTGTAAATATTTGAAACATGTGGAGCAATTAGAGTAGAAGTAGGATACTGGCTTAACATATGGTAGGTATAGACTCTCATTGAAAATGAAACCCTGTTTTAAAACTGTATTAAAGGAAAGATGTTAAAGAAATGGGAAACAAAACTACAGGGACAGCTAATTGGGCAAAAGGTTGTTTCTAACCTGTATTAGTACAACACACATCAGGCACACAAAATACAACAGATTTTAAATGGATTCAGAGGTGTGGAAAAGGACATAAAAGTAAATTTATTTTCTTACCTTCAAGAGATTATACTTTAGCTTTCCTGGACTGATGAATGCATTGTGGTCCACATGGAAGAAACATCTATTTACTTACTTTTGGCAAATGAAGCCCTGTGAGAATCATCCATTAAAACATAATTGAATTCTGAGAAAATGGAAGAATAGGAAGAGAGCTGTAGAATCTACTCCTCTCCCCAAAGCAGCAAGTAGACAGGCAGAAACTGTCCAAATCAATTTTTCTGGGGCTCCAGAGACTAGGGTAGTTCTCTTCAACATCCAAGTAACTGCAGGATGAAGAGACTGAGAAAGTGCTCAGAGACTGAGTAATTCCATCTGCAGCTCCTAGTGCCCATCTCGTATCTGCAAGAGAAGCAGTGATGGGCTGTCTGATCCTTGCCTGTAGGGGTGATGTGGACTGGGATGGCCATAGGTGTCTTCTACCTCAAGTACAGAGGGGGACACAGCCAAGTATTGAGCCAGATATTTGCCAACAAATTTAGAATGGAGGATTCCACTATTCTAGCCTATCCAGGTTGGATGTTTCTGGGCACCATTGTTTCAACTATGTCAGAGATGGAACTGGCAAAGTGCATAACAGCCTGCCTTTGTAGGACTGAGGGGAAGAGGTTGCCAAAGAGTGCCATCTGCTGGGTAGGCTGAAAAGTGCAGCCTTGTGATGTGGAAGGGGATAAAAAAGGCTTTCTGGAGTCTTTCCTGACCCTCTCCCAGGGCCTTTTAGAGCTGGTTTGCACCCTCTGTACAGATACCTGGCTCTGTTTTGGCTGGGAAATACTGATGAAACAACTGTCAAAGAAGAGCCTTAATACAAACCCAATCAACAACAAAATCTTAAACGAGAGAAACTGACCTCCAGAATAAATCCATCAAGATAATCAGATACCGACATAGCAACAAAAAATCACAAGCCATGCCAAGACTCAGGAAGATATGGGCCAGTCAAAGGAACAAATTAAAAAGTCAGAGAAGATACAGAATTTAGAGCAACTAATCAAAAATGTTCAAATGAATCTCCTAAATCAATTCTAGGAGGTGGCTAAAGAGATAAAGGATATTAAGCCACTTGGTGAGCATAAAGAATTTGAAAGCATACAAAGAAAAATAACAAATCTTTTGGGATTGAAAGACACAACAGATGAAATTAAAAATACACTAGAGGCACACAACAGCAGATTTGAACAGGCAGAAGAAATGATCAGTGAACTAGAAGACAACGTCCAAATTCAAATAGACAAAATGACAGATAGAGAAAAGAATGGAAAAGTTTGAGCAGGGTCTCAGGGAAATGATTGACAACGTGAAGTGCACAAACATACACAACATACACATCATGGGTGTCCCAGAAGAAGAGAAGGGAAAAGGGCCAGAACGAATATGTGAGGCAATAATGACTGAAAATTTCCTGACTCTTATAATAGACATAAATATACATATCCAAGAAATTCAGTGTACTCCAAACAGAATAAATCTGAATAGATCCACTCCAAGACACCTACTAATCAGACTGCCAAATGCCAAAGATAAAGAGAGAATTCTGAAAGAAGCAAGAGAAAAGCAATTCACCACATACAAAGGAAGCCAAATAAGACTGAGTGCTGATTTCTCATCAGAAATGATGGAGGACAGAAGGCAATGGTACAATAAATGTATTTAAGATACTGAAAGCAAAATTGCCAGCCAAGAATTCTTCATTGGGAAAAGCTGTCCTTGAAAATGAGGAAGAGTTTACAGTATTCATAGATAAACAAAAGCTGAGAGAGTTCGTTAGCAAGAGACCTGTCCTACAAGAAATACTAAAGGGAGTTCAGCAGGCTGAAAAGAAAAGACAAGAGGGAGAGGCTTGGAGGAGAGTGTAGAAATTATTATCAGTAAGGATAAAAGAGAGAAAAAGTAAGAAATGACAAATAAAAGCCAAAGGATAAAATCACTGAAGTAAGTACTGCCTTTACAGTAATAACATTGAATGATAATGGATTAAACTCCCCAATCAAAAAACACAGATTGGCAGAATGTATTTAAAAAAAATATGATCCATCTATATGCTGTTTACAAGAGATTCATTTTAGACCAAAAGACACAAATAGGCTGAACTTGGAAAGCTGGAAAGATATTACATGCAAACAGTAACTAAAAATAAAAGCTGGGGTAGCTATACTAATATTGGACAAAATAGACTTTAAATGTGGAAATAAGGGACAAAGAAGGACATTGTATATTAATAAATGGGACAATTCATGGAGAAGAACTAACAATCATAAATATCTATGCACTTAACCAAGGTGTCCTAAAATACATGAGGAAAACACTGGCAAAACTGAAGGAAGAAATAGACATCTCTACAATAATAGTGGGTGATGTCAGCACACCACTCTCCTCAATAGATTGACTGTCTAAACAGGATCAATAAGGAAACAGAGAACCTAAATAATATGATAAATGAACTAGACTTGACAGACATATACAGAACATTTCACCTGAAAACAGCAAGATATACATTGTTTTCAAGTGCTCATATATCATTCTCCAGGATAGATCACATGTTGAGACACGAAACAGGTCTTAACAAATGTAAGAAGATTGAAATTGTACAAAGCATTTTCTCTGATCATGATGGAATGAAGCTGGAAATATATAACAGTTGGAGAACTGGGAAATTCACAAATTTATGGAGGTTAAACACCACACTCTTAAACAATCAGTGGGTCAAAGAAGAAATTGTAAGAGAAATCAGTAAATATCTTGAGATGAATGAAAACAAGAACACACATATCAAAATTAATGAAATACAGCCAAGGCAGCATTGAGAAGGGAATTTATAGCCCTAAAGCCTACATTAAAAAGGAAGAAAGAGCTAAAGTTGAAGACCTAACTGAACACCAGAAGAAACTAGAGAAAGAACAACAAACTACCCAAAGTGACCAGAAGGAAAGAAATAAGAAAGATTAGAGCAGAAATAAATGAAATTGAGAACAACAACAGCAACAACAAAACAGAATCAGTAAGACCAAAAGTTGCTTCTTTGAGAAGATCAATAAAATCGGCAAACCCTTAGCTAAACTGACAAAAAAAGAGAGAAAATGCAAACATAAAATCAGAAATGAGAGGGGGATCATTTCAGCTGGCACCATAGAAATAAAAAAAGATCAGAAGAGGATACTATGAACAACTGCATGCGAACAAATTAGGCGACATAGATGAAATGGACAATTTCCTAGAAACACAAGAACAACCTACACTGAGTCTAGAAGAAATGTAAGACCTCACAAACCTAATCACAAGTAAAGAGATGTAATCAGTCATCAAAAACCTCTCAAGAAAGAAAAGCCCAAGGCCAGATGGTTTCACAGGGGAATTCTACCAATCATTCCAAGAAGAATTAATACCAATCCTGCTCAAACTCTTCCAGAAAATTGAAGAGGAAGGAACACTACCTAATTCATTCTATGAAGCCAACATCACCTTAATATCAAAGGCTGATAAAGATACTACAAGAAAACTACAGACTAATCTCTCTAATGAATATAGATGTAAAAATCCTCAGCAAAATACTTGCAAATCGAATCCAACAGCACATTAAAAGAATTACACATCATGATCAAGTGGGTTTTATTCCAGGTATGCAAGGGTGGTTCAACACAAGAAAAGCAATTAATGTAATACACCACATTAACAAACCAAAGGGGAAAAACCATGTGATCATCTCAATCGATACAGAAAAGGCATTTGACGAAATCCAGCAATGTTTCTTGATAAAAGCACTTGAAAGATAGGAATAGGAGAAAGCTTCCTCAACATGATAAAGGGCATATATGAAAACCCGCAGCGAACATCGTACTCAGCAGTGAGAGATTGAGAACCTTCCCTCTAAGATCTGGAACAAGACAAGGATGCCCACTGTCACCACTGTTATTCAGCATTGTGCTAGAAGTTCTAGCTAGAGCAATCAGGCAAGAGAAAGAAATAAAGGGCATCCAAACTGGAAAGGAAGAAGTAAAACTCACTATTTGCAAATGACATGACCCTATATTTGGCAAGTCCTGAGAAAACTATGAGAAAGCTACTAGAGCTAATAAACAAGTCAGCAAAGTGGCAGGATACAAGATCAACACGCAAAAATCAGTAGTGTTTCTGTACATTAATAATGAGCAATTTGAGGAGGAAATCAAGGAAAAATCTCCATTTACAAAAGCAACTAATAGGATCAAATATCGAGGAATAAAGGAAGTAAAGGACTTGTACACAGAAAATGGCAATCTAGAGTTGCTAAAAGAAATCAAAGAAGACCAAAATAAATGAAAGGACATTCCATGTTCATGGATTGGGAGACTAAATATTGTTAAGATGTTGATTCTACCCAAAGCAATTTACATATTCAATGTAATTGCAATCAAAATTCCAACAGCCTACTTTGCAGAAATAGAAAAGCTAATTATCAAATTTATTTGGAAGGGTAAGGGACCCCAAATAGCCAAAAACATCTTGAAAAAGATTGAAGTTGGAGGACTCATACTTCCTGGCTTTAAAGCACATTACACAGCTACAGTGGTCAAAACTGCATGGTTTTGGCATAAGATAGATACATTGACCAATGGAATTGAATTGAGAGTTCAGAAATAGACTCTCACATCTATGGCCAATTGATATTCGGCAAGGCTGCCAAGTCCACTAAACTGGGACAGAATAGTCTCTTTAACAAATGGTGCTGGGAGAATTGGATATCCATATGCAAAAGAATGAAAGACAGCTCCTATCTCATATCTTATACAAAAATAAACTGAAAATAGATCAAAGATCTATATATAAGAACCAGTGCCATAAAACTCCTGGAAGAAAATGTAGGAAAGCATCTTCAAGAACTCCTGTTAGGCAATAGTTGTTTAGACTTTACACCCAAAGCACAAGCAATGAAAGAAAATTTAGATAAATGGGACCTCCTCAAAACGAAAGACTTCTGGACTTCAAGAGACTTTGTCGATAAAGTGAAAAGGCAACCTACTCAGTGGGAGAAAATATTTGGAAACCACATATCTGATAAGGGTTTAATATCCAGAATATAAAAAGAAATCCTACAACTCAACAATAAAAAGACAAATAACCCGATTAAAAATGGGCAAAAAATCTGAATAGACATTTTTCCAAAGAGGAAATACTAATGGCTAAAAAGCACATAAAAAGATGCACAACATCACTAGCTATTAGGGAAATGCACATCAAAACCACAATGAGATACCATTTCACACCTACTAGAATGCCTTCTGTTAAAGAAACAGAAAACTACAAATGTTAAAGAGGATTGGGGAAATAGGAACACTCATTCATTGCTGGTTGGAATGTGAAATGGTGCAGCCGATGTGGGAGACAGTTTGGCAGTTCCTCAGGAAGCTAAGTATAGAATTGCCATATGATCCGTCAATCCTGCTGCTATGTATATACCCAGAAGAACTGAAAGCAGGGACTCAGACATTTGCATATCGATGTTCATAGTGGCATAATTCAAAATTGCCAAAAGATGAAGCAACTCAAGTGTCCATCAACCAATGAATGGATAAACAAAACACGGTATATACATATAATGGAGTATTATTCAGATGTAAGAAGGAATTAAGTCCTAATGCATGCGACAACATCAATGAATCTTGAGGACATTATGTTGAGTGAAATAAGGCAGACACAGAAGGACAGATATTCTGTGATCTCAGTGAATTGAAACAATTAGAATACAGAAAGTCAAAGAGTTGGAAACTAGAATATTGCCTAACCAGGAGATAGCATGGGGGTAGAGAATGGGGAGCTAATGTTTAATTTGTGCAGACTTTCTGTTTAGGTTCATTGTGAATGTTTGGAAATGATAGTACATTAATATGAGTATATGTATATGAATGTGGTTGAAAGGGGAAGTTTTGAGCATGTATGTTACTAGTAGGAAAGTTAGAAGATAAAACATGGGACTGTATAACAAGGTGAACCCTGTTGTCCATGATGCACTGTGGTTAATAGTACAAATAAAATGATATTCTCTCATGAATTATAACAAATGCACAATGCTATTACAAGGTGTTGATAGGGTGGTTTATAGGGAGAATGCACCTAATACAAACAATGGACCATAGTTAACAGTAATATTTCAATATTCTTTCAACAATTGTAACAAAATTACCACACTAATACAGTGTCAACAATAGAGGAGTATATGGGAACATTGTAGTTTTTACATGACTTTTTTGTAAACCTACAAATTCTCTAATTTAAAAAAAATGACAGCAATAATTTAAAAAAGAAAAACATTATTCTATGTGAAAGAAGCCAGACCTAAAGTACTACATATTATATGATTCCATTTATATAAAATGTAAATATAAAGAAATATAGAGAGGTAGAATTAGATTAGTGGTTATGTAGGGTTGGGAAAGGATAGAGAGATTGAGAGGTGACTGCTAAGGGGTATAGGGCTTTTCTTTTGGGAGTAATGAAAATGTTCTAAAATTGATTGTAGTGATGAATGCACAACTCTGTGATTATACTAAAAGTCATTGATTGTACACTTTGGATGGGTTGTATGGTATGTGCATATATCTCAATAAAACTACTTTATAAAAAATATTATTGAGTGCCTACCTGTGTACACAGCACAAAAACTTATTGCCTATTTTAAAAATTTACTGAAAAAAATCACTTCCCACCTTGAAAGTAGTTTGTTGCTTTTCTCCATCCTTAGAATCAGCAAAGTAGAGTTCTTAAAGTGCATCTATAAGGGGCTGTGCTGAGAAGACTGAGACTGCACTTCCCACTTGAAGGAAATCTTGTTGAAAGTTGGAATAGGATGGTCAAGGTGCTAGTATGGGAGTAATAAGCCCATGTTCTGGGTGGGGGGGGGTATTGAGAGTTAAAGGAAGCTGGGAGTACAAAATACTGTGTACTGGGTACCAGACCACAGGTTGCGGTCAAAATCTCAGAGTACTTTAGAACCAGCAGGCCCAAGGTTGTAGATACTCACCTGGTGATATAGTCCAGCTCCTCGGAGACTTTGATGAACAGTAGTTTCTCAGGCTTTATATCCAAAGTGTCTTGTAGTCTCAGCATTGCTTCTCTTGGGAAATTCCCTGATTCAGAGAGTCCTTCAGAAGGTACTTCTTCTACTTATATGTTTAACTTTACTTAATTTTAATGAGAGGTTTAGCATTACTTGCATTATTATAAGTTTCTTAATACAGTGTGTGGACAGTTTAAGATGATTCAAAATCACTCAGGTATGTGCTGTTGGGCACATTTTTCAAATTGTAACATACATAAACTTCCTCATGTAATTTTTCACGCATTTTTATTGTGAATTTTAACATATATACATAACAGTGATAACTTTCAAAGTATGATTTAATAAGTAGTTAGAGAGCAATGAGATTTTAAGCAGTCTCATTCATTTTCTACCCAAAATTGCTAGGCAAGTATATAACATTTGAAAATTTGGGCTGATAATTTTGAAAATCGGTAATTATTAAGCAAAACTTTTCAATCATTTATTTGTGCTGAGTTACGAATACTTGGTTGCAAATAACTGAACCTGATCCTGATAAACAGACAAGAACTTACTGGATGTGTTCCTCATAGAGTCAACTGTGGCATTAGATTCATAAGTTCAGGGAATGTTTGCTTCTCTTTGGCTTTAGTGTTGGAACATAGGGCTCTGTCTCCCTCTTATTTTGGAATTTCTCTCCCACATTGGGGGTATGTTTGGATACTGAGAAATCATCTGTCCACTACATCTGCATCTGCTTAATGCTATGAATTTAGATGAGTACAGAGTTTTTTTAATATAAGTGCAAAACATTTAATCAATAGATTTTTTATCATGGTTGTTTAGTCTTTAGTCTTAGTAAGAACTATATTCATTGCTCTAGAAATAATGTTGAACTTTTATCTATCCATCCATTTGAAAACATTTAAGCACAAAACATGAGGATATTTATGGGATACAGAGATGAATAAGGGAAATCAGAGATGGTTGATGCCTCAAGGAGTTTACAGTCTAGTGAGAGAGACAAGACTGGCCTATAATTCACTGTAACAGGTAGAATCTGTTAAGGGCCATAAGAAAGGTAAAAAGTGCCACCAAGACTCAGAGGGCTGAGATTACCTTGAACTGGAGTGTTGAAGAGAGGTCTTGGCTGGACATGGATTTGCTCATGCAATGATAGAGAAAAGGGCAAGCCAGCATGGTAAGAAAACCAAGAAAGGCCAAATTCCAGATACTCCTAGGTTAGACAGTATTGGTAGAGACTATTCGGAGCAACAACAACAATAACACAGCTAATAAGTGTGTATTGCTTTACAGTTTACAAAAAGCTCCTGCACATAGAGACATAAGTAGTGGTAAAAAGTGCGGGGTCGGAGCCAGAAAGCCTTGGTTCTGATTCCTAGCTTTGCTGCTTACTAGCTCTTGGGCAAGTCACTGAGCTTTTCTGTTTCTTCTCTTTCATCATCTGAGATTGTAAAAATGAGATTATAATAAAACCTACTTTATAGAGTTGAGAGGACTGTGAGCTAATATATGAAATGAGGTATGCGTGGCCCATAATATCTTTCAATGATGCCAGCTAGATTGTGTCTCTTGATCCTCACAATAACAGTGTGAGTTAGGAACTATTATCATCATCATGTATAGACATAAAGACTGAGTGCTCCGAGGGGTTAAATGATTTATTCAGGGGTACATAGAAAACAATGGTGTTGGGACTCGAACTCTGTTGCCCTTTTTTCACTGCATCCAGCTGTCAGTCATTAAAATAACTTAACCTAAATTTAAAAAACATATTATGTTGTACGTAAGTAAAAAGAATTTTCATTCACATTTTCTGATATTAATAAAGACACAAAATGCAGGAATTCAGAAATAAATAAAAGTTACAGAATTAGCCAGGATAGTAGCTGATATGAATATATGTGAACAATTAGTGCTCATTTCATATCACAATATAATTTTCTTGCTGAAGCAAAAATGAATTTTTCCCTTTGGTGGAGCATCACCTCTGCCTCACTGAGGATTATGACATGAATTTTTATGTCCTTCAAAGCTATGTTCCAGATAATGTATTGAATAATGACATATTTCATTGTGAAAAATCCTCTCTTCCCTTTTTATTTTTAGTGACCACATTCAGAACATTATTTTTAACTTACTTGGAATTATTTACCCTCTCTCTCATCTTCATTTTAGAAGTTGTGGAATTTTAGTGAAACCATGCACAATAAGGATACAGGTGACTTCAGCATGCTTGCACCAGAGTTTAGGTAGTGCTAGTGAATATCGCCTGCTATTATTTGATACATGAAAACTAATAGCCCTGAGAAATTTAATTTAGAAAGCTGCACATTTTGAGCAATATATAGATTACATGACATGTAGTTTATAATTCAATTGAGAGATTTTATATGAAAATGTTAAATGCTACTGGCAGTTGCTAAAGACTGTACTTTATAATTATTCCATTTTTCATCCAATGTCGATTTCTCTTTGGTCATTGATATTTTAGGTTGTTGCCAGGACATTCCTTTATCTTAAATGTGTATTATTGTTCCAGGGTGATACTGGAACATAGTGTAGTGGACACTCAGTAAACACTTGTTGTTGAGTAAAGGACCTCAATTTGCCATGCCCATTATGTGGTTTGCTGCTGAAATTATCTTGGCTTCTACTTCAGTTCCTCAAGTATTCAAGGGATTTTACTGATCTTTTCAGCCTCAGTGTGATTAATGAGATTTCTAAGCATGTTAAAATTGGTCCTATTGAGTATCTTGTGTCTGAAACTAAACAGTTGTTGATTGAGTATGCTTATAACTCTCCTTGGAGTGAAGCCAGACAGAAAAGATAGACCCTCTTAACATGGTTGAAAGTGTCTGATAGGAGAGACTCTGTTCTGAACATGTAGATACATAATAATGTCTTCATGGGCTTAACTGAGTATCTATTTATGGCCCCCTTTTACTTTAAAATTTAAGTTTTTGCATCTGCAGTTTTCATAAACAGATCGATATGTACAAAATTATTTCTGCCCTATTTAAATTCTACTTCTATGATGTGGTTTTTTATGTTTGGCTCTCCCAGTTCTCAGTGGTTTCAGTGGGGTTTCTGAAGGCTCCTTTTTTATTTTTGAAATATTAAAGTCACAGTCATATTTGAATATATTTTAAGAGTCAATACTGTAGGAGAAGGTTTTGGAGATATTGTTGATTAAGCCAAAACCTATTTTTTTTTGTATAAAAAATTGAAAAGCTAACTTTACATGTCTTTGATCATGAAGGTATGAACTATGACTAGGCAAAGCACTGATGAAGGCTTAGGGAAAAGGACCCACATTATACTTAAGTTATTATTGTCATCTCTGTATGTGACAAACAAAGCAATGTTTATCCAGTTCTTCTACACTGCAAATGGTCAGCAGAAACTGAAGAGATTCATGGGGACACAGAGGAAAATGAAAGTTATAGATTTATGCCAACCATACTGCTAATATCAGCTCATTTTGGGAGCTGCTGGTTTGTGACTTCTTCCAGTCCCTATGGCTAAAAGTTGGCAGATGGTTGCCCATTAAAGGTGAGTTTGTTTTGAAACAACAAAGCTATTTGGAGCCAGATATTGTGAATAAAATGGATATATTTTTTCTTTGATTAAAACCTATTTGTGATTATAAAGTAATTAGCTTCTTCTTGGTCTCTGAAGGCAGTTCCAAAGGGGCAGTTCCAGCATTACAGCATTATTGGAATAGTAGTTGTTGAATTTGTTGAATAGTCATATAACCTCCCCAGATGACCATTTTCAAGAACAGCACTCTTTTGAATATTTAAGACCTGATGTGCTTGTTTTAAACGCTGAAGTTCTAATCCTTATAGTCCCACCAGGCTTAGCGTGCCACCAGCAAGGGATGCCAACACAGACCCTAAAAAGAATCTTCACAGACCCTGCAATGACCCAGGAGATATACCTAGATTATGAGCCTGTAAGGAGCAAATATTTTGACAAAGGTATAATTGCTAGTTGACTTTTCTCCTTTTTCTGAAGGAAATTAGGTTTTTAAAGCTAGAGACCACAGTTTGCAGAGGCTTCTCATGGAGGACCCACTATATGAGCCATCTCAAGCACAACGGCCTTGAGACGCATGATCATGGGAGCTTACGCTTTGTTATGTTACCAACTTTTCCATCAGTTCCTGAAGGAACCAGCAGAGTATACTCTTCAAACAAAGTTTGGCTTGCAAGAATCAGAAAAGCACTCAAGCTAGTTCATGAAACTAGAATGAGAGGCAAATAGGACTTATTATGAAGAAAAAATAGATTCACAGAAATAAAGCTGAGGCAGGCCTCACTGGGACCACAGACAGGGACTCCTGAGGTAGGCACTTTCTTGTCCTCCTGTCTCTGCCTTTCTCCATAGGGCCACACTCTTCTTTCTAGGCTACTTCCTCCCAGCTTCTGTGTCCTTATAACTTGGGCTTGTGCATGGCTGTGGCTTGCTGTGGCACCAGCCCTGGCCCTCATTTTATATCATATTAAGTCCAGCACTGCCCCCAATGAAATGATGTAGGTCTTGGGAATACAGGAAGGGAAAAAAAAACATCAAGATTCCTGTCCATATGAAGATTACATTCTAGGCTAGGGGGAGCCCCAACTAATACATAAACAAAACAATAAAACAATGTCAGGAAGTGATATGTGCAATGAAGAAAATAAGCATTTATTTCTCAGTTTAAATTCTTGAGAGAGTTATAGGTGATCCTTTCAGACATGTCAGATGATGTCACTCCTCTGCTCAAAAACCTGTAATACCTCCTCATTTCATTCAGAGTAAAAGTCAAAATCCTTCTTAAAAGAAAATGTAGGAATAAATCTTTGTGACCTTGGATTAGGCATGGGCTTCTTAGATATGACAACAAAAGCACAAGCAAAAATGATAAACTGAACTTCTCCAAAATTTAAAACTTTTGACTTCAAAGGACACAATCAAGAAAGTGACAAGACAACCCACAGATTGGAGAAAAAATGGGCAACATGTATCTGATAAGGGCTTGTATCTGGAATGTAGAAATAATTTATAACTCAATAATAAGACAACTCAATTTAAAAATGTGCAAAGGATCTGAATAGGCATTTCTCCAAAGAAGACACAAATGGCCAAGAAGCACCCGAAACGATGCTCAAATTCACTTGTAACCAGGGGAAATGCAAATCAAAACCACATTGAGATGGCAGGATTCACATCTACTAGGATGGATGTAGTCGTAAAGGGAGATAATAGCAAATGTTGGTGAGGATGTAGAGAAATTAGAACCCTCATATACTGGTAGCAGGAATATATACTGGTGCAACCACTTTGGAAAACACTCTGGCAGTTCCTCACAACATTAAATATAGAGCAATTCTACTCCTAGGTATAAACCCAAGAGAAATGAAAACATGTATTGGCAGAAAAACTTGTTCACAAATGTTCATGAGAGTATTGTTCATAATAGCCAAAAAGTGGAAACAACCCACATATCCATCACCTGATGAATGTTTAAACAAAATGTGTTATTCAGCCATCAAAAGGAATGAAATACTGATATTCATTGTAATATGAACCTTGAAAATATTATGCTAAGTGAAAGAAGTTACACACAAAAGGCCATATATTGTATGATTCTATTCATATGAAAAGTCCAGAATAGACAAATCCATAGCAGCTGAAAGTAGATTACTGGTTGCCTAGGGCTGGGGAGGTGGCCAAGGAACCAGGAATGCTTGTTAATGGGTTTTGGGTTTCTTTTTTGGGTGATGAAAATGTTCTAAAATTGATTGTGGCGATGGTTTCACTTTAAATGAGTGAATTGTATGGAGTGTGAATTATATCACAATAAAGCTGTCTTTAATCTTTTACCTGACCCTTTCCCACAGTACTGGTTGGTTCCTGTGCCCGAACACTCTCCCTCCCCTCTCAGATATCTACATAGCTAATGGCTTCAAGTATTTGCTGATATGTCACTTTCTTAGTGAGGCCTAACCCTGACCACCCTGTACTTTTTCTTTTTACCTTAGCATGTATCACCTCCTAAGATACTGTATAATTTACTCATTTATTATGTCCTTTGTTTATTGCCACCCTCTCCTAGATAGAAGGTAACATCCATGAGAACAGGGATAATTGTTTTGCTCACTGATGCATCACAAAGGCTTAGAACAATACCTAGCATGTAGTAGTTGCCAAACTCTGAAAACATGTTTCTATAATTCCATAACTTATTATCTCATTACCCCAGGGAGAATCTTGATGTGGTGGTATACTACTTCTGACTTGAATTAAGATAGTTATTTTCCCCGTTGGCCTAGTAATTTCATTCTAGGGAATCTATCGAAAGGAAATAATTCAAAAGAAGAAAAATTTTGCTATGGCTTACTTTGATCTCCTTTGTGCCAGGCACTGTTTAAAACCTGGTAATAGTTTAAATGACCAGCAATAGAGGAATGCTTAAGTAAATTAAAGTATATCATCTTAGTACAATATCATGCCACCAATAAAATCATAATGATTTTATGTGGGAAATGTTTACATCCTAATATTGAGTGGGGGAAAAATTACAAACTTCCATCTATACCATTAATTTAACAAATATTTATTGACCACTGTGTTAGTCTGCTAAAGCTGCCAAAATGCAGTATACTAGAAATGGGCTGCTTTTTTAAGATTAGTTTACAAGCTTCCAGTTTTGAGGTTGTGAACATGTCTGAGTCAAGGCATCATCAGGCAGTGCTTTCTCTCCAAAGACCAGATGCCGGCGATCCTGGACTCCTCTGTTACAGTGCAAGGCACATGGTAGCATCTGTTGGTTTTTCCCTTTTCTTCTGTGTTTCATTACTTTCAGTTTCTGGCTTCTGGGACTTTCTCTCTGTTTCTGTGGCTTTCTCTTTCAGCTTCTGAATTTCATTCTCTTATACTAGTAAGAGGATTAAGACCCACCCTGAATGAGGTGGGTCACTTCTTAAGATTCTGCTTACAGTAATAGGTTTACATCACAGGAGTGGATTAGCTTTAAGCACATTATCTTTTCTGGGGTTCATAAAGCCTCCAAACCATCACAGCCACTTACTATGTGCCAGTCCCTGATCCAGGTATTGAGAAACAGCCAGGAACAGGAGTAAACAAGATCCCTGCCCTCAGGGACTTACATTCTAGTGGAGAGAGGCAGGAAATGATAAGGTGTAAATAAGTAAGAAAATTCCAGAGACTGATACTTGCTGTGAAGAAAGTAAAGCAGGGCAAAGGGTTGACTGATTTGTGTGAGTGTGTGGTGGGAAGGAGCTGTAACCTTCGACTGAGGGCTGATACACAGGGGAGCACAGCAGGAGCCAGGCCCATGAGCAGAGCCCAGATTACCTAGAAGTTTGAAGTTTATACCCTGGGAGGAGGGGAACCAGGAATGGCATTCGGCCGTGGGGAAATATGATTAGAATTGTGTTCTAGACCCAGGGGGCGGGGACTGAGCACTGGGGAGGGAGGATTGACAAAGGCTATTGTTGGAGGTTTGAAACTTGAACTCTAGTGCTGTGGCAATGGAGTGGAGAGCACAGATTTCAGAGAAATTTAGAAAATATAGGGGATTCTATTTTTCACAATAGGAAAATACGAGAGAGCAACAATGTGACGACTCCTAGGTTTCCGGCTTGACAGCAATTTGTAGGGAATAGAGACAAAGCATGGTGATGCTTTAATGTGGGGAATTTGTGGTGTATTTTTTCATAATTTAAAAAAAATGATTTTCTTCACTGTAATTTTTGGAATCAAGTTAAAATCAGGAGACATATAAAAATTATTTCTACTAATAGTTCTCTTTTATTAAATGACATAGAGAAGGCCCGAGTGCTACTAATGTTGTATTGTCTTAAAAAAAAAAGGAAAAAAAAATAGAAAAAGGAAGAACATAGAAAGTCATCTTTTAAAAATATGTATTTTTTGTACCCAAGAAAAAGAACATGCAGTTTTTATATTTTGAACTAATTTTCAATTCCTTATCATTGTCTATTAGCCTAGGTTGACTGGATCATTTGTTTTCAGATCATTTTTAAATTCCTGTATTCTAAGGTATTAATTTTTTTCTCTAAATTTGGTGTTGTCTGAAAACTTGTGGCATATATCCTCGATTTCAGCATCAAATCTGATGAAAATATTCCATAACTTTTGGTCTGGGTCTCTCCACATTGTTGCTAGACTGCTGATTATTGCATTTTGTATGAATGTTTCTAGCAGAGTATGCTGATTTCTCACACTGTTAAGATCCAAACCATTGATTCCATCCTTAGATTGTTAATTGAATTATTTTAAGGAATAAAATTAAATCATTACTGTTTACCAGTTATTAAACCTAGCATTCTTCTCTAGATCTACAAAGCCTTGGTCAGTCTTGGAGGAAGACAAAGTTAAGGAAGACGTTCTTTCCTTTATCATTATTCAGTAAATATTTACTCTCAGGAACTATAATCACAATATCTAGCTCACACATTTGCAATGTGTGAGGCATAGAACTAAACAGAGGGACTGCAAAAGTGAGTGGAACAGATATAGCCCAAGCCCTCAGAGGCAACACAGAATAGCAGGAAGGGCACTGGATTGTGAGTTCCTAGACCTGGATTCCAGCTCCAGGTCAGTTATGAACTGGCTGTATAATGTTGGCAGATATATCTCTCCAAAGGCTTTGGTTGTCTTATAAAAATTAGTGGTTATGGCAACTCTAACATTTTACCATCCTCCAACTTGATTTCTTCTAACTATGACAAGTTAAAATTATTTTCAAAGCATGTCATCTCTTTATGACTTGGTTATCTAGTTTACTATTTGATATTGAAGTCCTTAAGATCCTATTCCACTCTTCCAACATCAATATACACACGTGTGTATGTGCATGTGTATATTTTGAAGATGTGTTGTGCTTATCTTAAGGGCAAAGTTTGGCCTTACTCTGTAAATGTGTTTAGAAAACAATATAACACAGATACTGAAGGCAGCTTGTTTTTAGCTTGTAGCTAAACATGACATTCAAATGTTAATTGGGTGAATAAATCTTGTTCGTTTTACAGACATGAAAATGTCAATGGAATAAAACTATTTATCACAAGATAATGGTCTCTTGCCGCCACATAAATGCCAAGATGAAGATACTTATTGAAAATGTATCAAAATTTTCTATTGCTATTTATTGAAAATAAAGGTTGAGGAAAAGTTCAGCTTTTCAGTTCTAACATGAGAAATGCCCTGCCTATAGACTGCTGTATCAAAGACAGTGTGCATGGTATAGAAACATCAGGACAGTCTAAGAAATAAAGTTCTAGAGACGAATCTTTGAGCTTTGTAGCAGTATGAGAATTACTGGAATAGCAGAGTAGGGGCTGGAAAGAGACACCTAATATTTATCGAGCTCTTATTGTGTACCTCTCATGGCCCTGGACACTTACACTAATGAAGCCTCATGAGAACACGATTTGGAAAGTATTGTTTTCCTCATTTTACAGGTGAAATTAAAAACAAAATAACTTGGGGTCTCATTATTGGGAATATACTTGAAAGAACTGAGAGCAGGGACACGAATGGACATCTGCACACTGGTGTTTATGGCGGCAATCTTCGTGATTCGCGGTGGATGGAGGTGGCCTAAGGGTGTATCGACTGATGAATGGAATGGTGAACTTTGGTGTATACATACAATGAAATATTGAGTGGCCACAAGAAGAAAAGAAGTTGTGAGGTACACAACTAGGTAAACGGACCTTGAGAACAGTATGTTGTGTGAAATAAGCCAGAAATGAAAAGAGACAATATAACGCCTCACTAATATGGACTAACTATAATGGGCAAACTCAGAGAATTGAATCTGAGAGCATAGGCTATCAAGGAAGGCTTATTGTAATGGTTCCTAGATTGTAGACTCTTAACAGCAGTTACCTCTTTTCCTGAGTGGTAATGGTTATTTCTAGACTCTGAGATGCTGAGCTCTTATGTATACCATGGTTGATGCCTGGAACTTCAGGTATCCGTGTGACACCTGAGACTCTGAGCTAGAGTTCAGTAGCTCTAAATGTCAACATTAACTCACACAGCAAATGTTAAAGAAGCTGAAAAAGACATCAGACTTCAATTAGAGATATGAGAAAATGGCCTTGGTTAGGACTAGGGTAAATCAGACTAAAGGGTAGAGGATGATATTGGCTGTATTTTAAAACTTCAAGTTCTGTGTGAGAGCAAAGATAGAGATGTTTATTTGATGGAAAATCTTTATTTTCTGTAGCACACTGGATAATTTAATCTATATGGTCAGTTTATTTAAATACCAAAATTACATGGAACCTTGAATAGGGAGTGAGATCTGGTTTGTTTGAACAGGTTCATGTGAAGCCCTAGTACATCCCAAAATAATTTGGGCAGAAGATAAAGAAGTATTTGAAAAGCCCCCTTGAGGGACTGGGGAAAAATGTGGAAATATTAAATTTGCTCACCTGGGAAATTCCTTATATTCTTGCAGACATTGTGGACTACCAATTTAGTAGGCCGAGCCCTGGATCTTGGGGCTTGCCCTCATTAAGCCTGTTACTGCAAAGGAGATGCTAAGCCTACTTATAGTTGTGCCCAAGAGTCACCCCCAGAGAACCTCTTTTATTACTCAGATGTGGCCTCTCTCTGCAAGCAAGCTTGGCAGGTGGACTCATTGCCCTCCTCCTATGTGGGACATGACCCCTAGGAGTGTAAATCTCCCTGGCAATGGGGGACATGACTCCCGGGGATGAGTCTAGACCCAGCATTGTGAGATTGAGAAAGACTTCTTGACCAAAAGGGGGAAGAGAAATGAAACAAAGTAAAGTTTCAGGGACTGGGAGATTTCAAATGGAGTCAAGAGGTCATTCTGGAGGTTATTCTGATGTATTATATAGATATCCCTTTTTATTTTTTAGTATATTAGAATAGCTAGAAGGAAATACCTGAAACTGATGAACTGCAATCCAGTAGCCTTGTTTCTTGAAAATGAGTGTATAACTATATAGCTTATCTGGTGTGACCATGTGATTGTAGAAAACCTTGTGGGCTCACACTCCCTTTATCCAGTGTATGGACAGGTGAGTAGAAAAATGGGGACAAAAAAGTAAATGAATAATAAGGGGGGGCGGAATAGGTGGTATAGGTTGTTTTGGGTATCCTTTTTTACTTTTATTTGTTTTATTTTATTTTTATTATTTTTTTTGGAGTAATGAAAATGTTCTAAAATTGCCTGTGGTGATGAATGTGCAGCTGTATGCTGATACTGTGAACAGTTGATTGTACACTTTAGATTATTGTGTGATATGTGACTATATCTCAATAAAATTGCAAGGAAAAAAAATAACTTGGGGTCTAACAGAATAAGTGCTGTCACCAGGATTCAAACTCAGTCTGGACTCCAAATCTAGTGCTCTTTCTGCTTTACTCCACATCTCTACTTGTACTTCTAGAAGAAATCTGAATACAGGGCTTTTTTTTTTTTTTTTTTTTTGAGATTATTTCCCAAGTTTTGCTGCACTTGATGTCCAAGTATTTTTTTGGATCTAACAAGTTAGAATACTGACATGTTTTCTTTAAATTACATCATCAATTTGCTTATTGCATGCCTTCTTTATCCTAAGGAAAAAAGCACTCCCATTGGTCTTGAGAACTTGATAGCTTGAACAGGCCAAGTAGCACTAAATTCCGGCAATTTGATTACTTTCTTTCCAGCAGTAAGTGGTTTAAAAATCTATCTTTCTGCTTTCTTTTCTCCACTTACTTCTCTTGTGTATACTTTAAGTGCCACAGCGGTCTTCATAAAACACATTATTTGGTTAGTCACTGAATATAGGTGGATAACTGAAGCTGTTTAAACAGATAAGAGGAATTATTGTTCACTAAGAAGCGTTTGCTAATCTTTCCACGCCAACACCTCTCACCTCCCTCTACCCCCATCTGTGCCCTTTCTCTCCTGGGTGTTGTTAATGTCTTTCCTGCGAACTGTCACAGAACTGTAACTTTCCTCTGTCAGTTCCACTCTCTACCTAGTATTTTCATTATTGATATGCTTGTCACAGTTTCCATAGTAGTCAGTAAGCTTCTTACTAGGAGAAATTGTGTGTTCTATTTCTCTGTATTCCCTAGGATGCCCTACAGAGCACCTTGAACATTGCAAGTGTTCAATAAATGAGAGAGTGAAAGAAACACGAGTGTGGTCTCTTCGAATTTAAAGACTAGAGGAAGTATTAAGACTTCAGAGTTTTCCATAGTGCACCCGTGTGAATACAGGAGTCTGTCTACCTGATCCTCTGCCTATCCTTGTATCTATCAGTTCTCTCTAAAACACATTTGGGTTTTATTTATTATATAAAATTCCTAGAGGCAATGAACCAGCACATAATTTAACTGTTAGATGGATACAAAGAAGAGAAACCCGAATGTTTAAACTTCCCTCAGGAAGAAGATAGTAATTCATAAAGCACTCTCTGGGTATATAAATAACATGAGTACTAGTAAAGATTTTTTTTTAATCATAGTATTCTTTTGGTAGTCACCAAGCACCCTTGTGTCCCATGGGATTACTAACAAAGTCTTTAAATGTGCTTTCACAGATGGAAGACCTTTAACTCTGAAAGACATATGGGAAGGAGTCCATGAGTGCTACAGGACACGGCTTCTGCAGGGACCATGGGAGACTATTACCCAACAGGTTTGAGAGTATTTTCATTCTATTATATGTGCTTCTTTCCCTCTACCCATCTTTTTCATCAAGTTTTCTCTCCCCTACCCATTTCCCTATTTCACTCCTCCACAGCCTTAGGTTACATCTCAATGACCATTTCCTCAAAAATATCTTCCCAGATCCAGACTTGGTTCAGGCACCTTGTTATGAGCTCTCATAGCATCATATAATTTTCCTTCATAGCACTTATCACAATTTTCAAAGATATATTTGTGTGATTTTTGTATGAATGTCTTTATTTACCACTAGACTGAGCTCCCATGAGGGCAGACCATGTCTGCTTTGCTCTTCATTGTATGCCTAGCACAATACTTAGCAAAATAGTAGGTGCTTAAGAAAAATTTGTTAAGTAAATGAGAATACAAACTAAGTTGGCATATATACTAAGAAATAGATGGTTTAGCTTGTCATCTCTAATGCTTCAAAGTTTGAGTAGAAGGTGCCTTTGCAGGAACAAATTAATTTTTGATTAATAATAGATTTGCAATAGTGATTTGCAAAAGTAGAGAATAGATCTGCAAAGGTAGATATAGAAAGTAGATTTGCAAAAGTAGAGAACTAGGTCTTTCAGTCATACAAGTCATTATTACTGCCTTGCTAAAATCAGCAGTTAATTACTGTAGAAAATTAAAAGTACTCAGCTTGCAACCAATCATGGTCTCTTTAAAAATCACTTTTACTTGTATTAAATATCCCATTTTTCCCCAGTCTTGTTTAAGTTTAATCAAAACTTCCTCTAAAAATGACTTTCTCAACCATTAGAATTTTATGGCCTCTTATATGTTTGATCATAATAATGATAGGTTATCTCCTAATCAAGTTAAGAATCTTTAGCATCTCATAAGTAGTGCTTTGATAGTGGCTACCGGTGACCATTCTCTAGGTTTTAACTGAGGACAAAACTAGATTTAAATACTTCACAGTGCCCCTCAAATTGGACGTCTCCTTTCCCTTCCCACTTTCACCGTACTGGATCAAGGCCTTATGACCTCACCAGGAACAATTAGTAGTGCCTCCTATCTTTGGTCTTCTGCTCCTTTCCTCCTTGCCCCTTACTGCTAGTCTTCTTCCACTGCTGTACTTAGACTCATGCTCAAACTTACAATAGCTCTCCTTGCAAGAGCCTATGGGATGTCGTCTAAATGCTTACCCTGGACTTCAATGGCTGCTACTCACTGGCCCCTTTTAAGCTTATCTACTACTCTTGGCCTCCACACAGTCTTAGCTGTAGCCAAACTGCTGCTTAGTTCCTTCAACCCATTTTGCACAGTTTGTGCTTGGAATTCTTTCGTGCTTTAATGCCTTCCCTCTTTTCTGTCTGCATATTTCCTTCATGCTCTCTTATACTTTCCATTTTCTGATACCACTTCAGCTCACAATAATGACCTCATGTGAAATCCAAGTTCTATCAACCAGACATGTGTGGTTACTATGATGAAGAGTAATGTGATATATGAGCAAATCAGCCTTAAAGATTTTTGGCAAGAGCATTTTATAGTATGCAACTTTTATATTAACATTCAAATATGTCAAGGTGAGTGCTAAGAGTTTCAACTTCCAGTGTCTTCTCAATGACCACAAACTGTCCAAAAATATATACCGTAGAGTCTGAATCCACAGGAACTAGAAGAGCTTTGGTTGTAAGAGTCAAAGAAGATAGCCAAGGGTAGGGGAATAAAGTATCCCAAGAGACATGTGGATTTAACTTTAATGACTTTTGTTCTAGTTTGCTAATGCTGCCAGAATGCAAAACACCAGAGATGGATTGGCTTTTATAAAAGGGGGTTTATTTGGTTACACAGTTACAGTCTTAAGGCCATAAAGTGTCCAAGGTAACACATCAACAATTGGGTACATTCACTGGAGGATGGCCAATGGCGTCCGGAAAACCTCTGTTAGTTGGGAAGGCACGTGGCTGCCGTCTGCTCCGGAGGTAACGCATCAGCAATTGGGTACCTTCACTGGAGGATGGCCAATGGCGTCTGGAAAACCTCTGTTAGTTGGGAAGGCACATGGCTGCCATCTGCTCTGGAGTTCTGGTTTCAAAATGGCTTTCTCCCAGTATGTTCCTCTCTAGGCTTCAGCTTCTCTCCAGAATGTCACTCTCAGTTGCTCTTGGGGCGCTTGTCCTCTCTTGGCTTCTCCGGAGCAAACGTTGGCTTTCAAAGGCCGTCTCCAAAATGTCTCTATAAGCTGAAGCTCCTCTATCAGTTCCAGTGCATTCTTCAAAGTGTCCCTCTTGGCTGTAGCTCCTCTTCAAAACATCACTCACAGCTGCACTGAGTTCCCTCTGTCCATCAGCTCATTTTTATGGCTCCAGGGACTCAACTTAGACCCACCCCGAATGGGCGGAGCAACACCTCCATGGAAATTATCCAATCAGAGTTATCACCCACAGCTGGGTGGGGCACATTCCAAAGAAACACGCAAAAAATTACAATCTAATCAATGCGGATAACGTCTGCCCACACAAGATTACATCAAAGATAATGGCTTTTGGGGGACACAATATATTCAAACTGGCACACCTTTTTCTCAGCTATTTAGCAATTATTTTTTCCACTATGCTCCTAGGCCTAATTCTTACCCCTTTTCTTTTTCTGTCATAGCAGCCCTATTATTAAGCCCTTCAATTCAAGCCTATAGCACAATTTCTGGTGGTGTCTGTCACTTTGGTTTTTAATTTCACATGTCTCAGTTCTTCCTCATGACATATCAACAAGGTTTGGATGTAAGTGTATTTTTTTAGAGTCCTAACATGATGTTACCGATAGACTTCTTTCCCTTAGTTGTTGAACCAGCCAAATGAACCGATCTGTAAATTGATTGTTTTTAATGGAATTGACTTATATCTTTCCATTTATAGACATTTAATGTCATACAAACAGCCTATTGGTAGACCATCTTTTTCCTACCTCTTGTAGTACAATAGTACTATTTCTAACAACAAGGCTGGGAGACGTAATGGGAGTGATACTTGATATACCCAAACTACAATACAACTAACATTCAGATGGTCCTTTGGAATTTATCTTATTAGGATTTGATCTGTGGCCAGGTGTCCCACTTGTTAATGATGAACTTTACTTAAACCTTAGAATTGTCTCATCACAGCACATGTCCAGGCATTAAAGTGAAAGCAAGCAAAAATCATTTGTAGCCATTACACTGCTTGGGATTTTAAAGTCACATGAATATTTTCTTTGGAAGTCTTGGCTTTTAATCCCAGGTCGGAGTATTGGGTAGATAAGTATATATACTATTCTTTGCTTGAGATCTTTGAGAGAATGGGTCTTCATTTTTATAAGGACCCACGTGGAGAAAACACAAGGTGTCCTCAGTGAGGTGGAGTGTGTGAGGGGTGTGATCTGGTCCTAGGAGAGGCTGAGCTAGTAGAATATTGATGGCACCAAATAGTAGACACTGTTTTGCAGAATTATGCGAAAGAACCATTTACTTGCATGATAATAATATCCTGTCCTCCAGAGTGGCTGGAAAACAAAAGCAGCCTTTGCATAATACAAAATGCATTTCTCTTCATTTTCAGTTCTGATTGTACTCATATAGTTTGCTGCTCTTCATCTTTAGTAATCACACTTCTGTTCCCTCAGAATTTGTCTTGATGATAAGGACCTGTTCATGTCAGACATGAACCTTCTCTTTTGAAGACAAGCCACTCTTGAATCTCATACATTTGATTATGGTGATTACTTACCTGCCTTTGTCCAACATAACAGGCTACCTATTGTTTCAACCCTGCAGCCTAATAAAGAACTTCCTAAAGAGAGTTAACAGGTGTTTGGGTTGGATCTGCCTAAATTGGTATAGTGAATGTTACAATAATGATCACTGGAAGGCGTGGGTACTCTGTTTTAGACAAAGAACTCCAGTGATCTTGGCACAGGCTAAAGCCACAAGATTAAAAAAGCTTACCTGAAATTTCACTTGAAGATGTGTGTTTAAGTGTATGGGTGTGTAGTGGTCTGATAAGAAATTTTTCCTGCCTTCTTTTTTTAAAATTTTGTATTATTGGCAATTTTAAACATATGCAAAAGTAGAGCTAATAGTATAAGGAACTTATCATCCCATGGCCAGTCTTACTTTTTCTGGATCTTACCCAATCTGGGATTTTTATAAAGCAAATCCTAGACATATCATTTCATCCATAAATACTGAAGCATGTACGCTTAAAAAGTAAGGGTGCTTCGTGAATGTTTACAGCAGCTTTATTCTTAATAACCCAAACTGGAAATAACCCAGATGTCCTTCAATGAGTGAATAATTAAACAAACTGTGGTACATCCATACCACAGAATTCTGCTCAGCAGTTAACAGGAATGGTATTAATACATGCAATAACCTGACTGAATCTTCAGAGAATTATACTAAATTAAAAAAAAAAAGCCAATCCCAAAAGGATACATAGTGTATGATTCCATTTACATAACATTCTTGAAATGACAAAATTATATAAATGGAGAACAGATTAGTGGTGGCCAGGAGTTAAGGAGGGGTTAGGTAGGGGTGAGAGGGAAGGGGGTGCAGCTACGAAAGGCAACATGAGGGATCTTTGCAATGACGGCAATGTTCTATATTGTCACCTCATTGATGTCAATATCTTGGTTGTGATATTGTACTATATAGTTTTGCAAGATATTAATAACCTCCTGGGGGGACTGGGTAAAAAGTATGAGAGATATCTTTGTATTATTTCTTACAACTGCATGTGAATCTGCAATTGTCTGAAATAAAAAAGTTATTTTTAAAAAGGTAAAAACTTTTAAAACTGTGGGCACAATTCTGTTATGACAACTAAAATTTTTAATAATTCCTTCATATCATTAAACATTTAATGTTTACATTTCCCCAGTTGTCTCATAATTTTTTTTTACAGTTTGTTTGAATCAGGATCCAAATAAAGTTAACACATTAAAATGGTTAACATCTCTTAACACTTTAAAAATGTATAGTTTCTCCTTCCTCCTGCTCTTTCTTTTTTTCCTTGTAAATTTTGTTGAAGAAACAAGGTTGTTTTTCCTGCAGTGTTCCGCAATCCGAATTTTTTTACCAAGTGTACCTCTGTGTTGTTAATATGTTCCCCTCTGTATTTCCTATAAGCCGGTAGTTATATCTTGAGGCTTGATCAGATTCAGATTTGATTTTTTGGCAAGAATACTTCATAGGTGATATTGGCATCATAGAAGTCACATAATGTCTGGTTATTTCTCTCCTTGTGATGTTTGCAGCCATTGATGATATTGCCTAAATACATTAATTCATTAGGGATTACAAGTTCTGATTCTGTCATTCACTATTTATTGGCTAGACTATTTCTATAATGACAGTTTCCCTCATCAGCTTAGTTACCTGAGGTATGCTTTGTATGGGAAAGGCAGGATAAATATTTGATTCTTTCCCTTTATATTCTAACTTCAAGAAAATGAGTTTGTTCTCTACCATCCTCCAAGGATGACCAAGAACTTTTTTTTTTTTAATGTATCTTTATGAACCCATGGATATAAATATTTTATGCATTTCACTCCATTGTAGTGGTGATTCTTATTGATACGTTAAATTGTCCCATCTTTAGCCAGTGAAAGCCTCTTCAAGTTGGCTCCTGAGTCATTTTGATATAGCCCAAGTAGCTTTGACAGCTTCCTGGCTTTCTGGTATAGGTTTTGGCACGTTCATGTTGTGCAATTCCTGCCTCGACTTGGAGTCAGCCATTTCTCCAAGGAGGCTTACTTCCTCTCAGTGGGAAATGTTAGAGTCTTTAACTGGGTGCTGGAGCCAGACAGAGTGGATTTGACTTTGAGCACCACCACTTACTACCTGCATGACCTTGGGAAAATTACTAAGATGCTCGGTGCTTCAATTTCATCTTTCCACTAGAGATAATGGTAGCATTTATCCATTAGAGTTGGTGGGAAGATTAACTGAATTAATATATGCAAAATACTTTGAACACTGCCCAGCACTGAATAAGTAGTAAATATATTAAGTAATTATCATAATCATTATTTTTTCCTGGTAAACACAGTTACTTCATTAATTTTCTCAGTCATTTGATGGTTAAAGTAGGTCAGATTCAGGATTTGATCCATCCCCCCTTTTCACTGGAGTTTATACTAAACTCCTGGACCTTATCCAAATGTGCTTACCCTTGGGTCTCTGTTTCAACTCTCTGCTGCCTCTCTCTCTTTCTCTCTGTCTCTCTCCTACCCTTGCTCTCTCTCTCATCAAACTTTTGCACCCCAAGGCCACATTCTGACTTTTGTGGAATTTAGGGGTTGCCTTCATGGGCCCCTTCCACCATTAAAAATATTAAAAATTATATTTACGACTGTATTGTTATAAAGATGAATATATCAATATTACATATTAAAATGTTTTTGACCTAAAAATTGTTAATTTCTTCTATGTTTAACAGAAACTTAAACGTTTTCATGGATTTCTAAAAGTATGGTGGACTCTAGGCACTGTGCCTACTGTGCGTAGGACAAGTTGGTCCTACCATACCCCACTCCTTCCGCTATTGTGAAAGGGCTGCAAAAAACTCAAGTGGCATCTCTGGCCCTCTCTTGGCCAGACAAGTCTTGCTGCCGTTTTGATTTTACTATTGTCTAGACATATGATGAGGATAGGGGCTTTTCTCTGTGAGATTTGCCAGCTCCTAAAACTCATGGAGCTAAAGCAGGTCCTTCTATATGCAAATTCCCAAAGCACAAGGGGTTCTTTTGTGTTGTGTCATCTTATGCACACATGTGCATGCATGTGCACACACACATGCTCAAATCTTTCTTGGGGAATGACTGTTTTAAAATTGCCTTCTCTCCAAGTCCTTGCTTTACTTCCCAGCTCTGCATGGGCAGAGAGCTGTGTATAAAAGTCATTCTGTGTCATAATCTCCTTTCAAATATATGCTAACACGTGAACTCTGTACCTTACATTTGGAAACCAAGACTTTTTTTTTTTTTTTTTTTTAATTTTTATGGAAACCAAGACACTTGAGTTTCTTTGTTTTTTGATTCCACATGAATGGCTGGGGAAGGCTGTCAGTATGATAAATGAATGGGGTTCGAAGGATAGTGCCAAGAAAATAATTGATTTATTATTTCTTATATGATCCTACCACACAAGTACTGTGAGAGAACTGGGTTAAATATTTGTAGGGAGTGCAATGGGAGGAGCCTGTACCATCCACATGTTTGCATACCCCAAATACCATTGATTTCATTTTGAAGACTTTTGCATGTCTGAAACATGCAAAAATATGATAATTAATTTCAGTGAGTTTTCATTTTCTTACCACAGTAAATTTCTTAGAGTAAAAAAAAAAAAAATTTCAAAACAACAAAAAAGCAAAACTCTTTAGGTACCTTTTGGTGAATAGATTGCTTTTGGTTCTCAAGTGATGCAGGAAGTCGCTGGTTAGCAATTCTTCTATAATGAAGCTTGATATGTTGCCTGGTGATTTATAATGATAGCTGATAAACTGTGATGATTTAATTGTGCTTCCTCTAGTAATAATCTTAAGTGCTCGAGTGAAGTTCCAGTGATTGGCTTTCTTCTGAACTCAGTCTCCCTGGAGTCTTTAGGCATCTCTTTTACACAACATCCGATAACTGACTTTTAACTGTTCCTATTTTAAATAATACAAATCAATTAAAACACAGAGCTGTTGAACAAAACTTCCCAGTGTTGGTATAGGTCTCGGTGGGTATTTCCTGATGGCTCATAATGACATCAATTTAGTGCACCTGGTAGGATCTGTGTGAACTGGAAGTGGCTTAATTCTTAAATGACAATAAAATTAAGAAGCCTTTATGGATTGCTGCTGCTGCTTCAGGAATCACTGCCAGCTCCATTGCTGACTTCTTTCGTGGTAAATAAAATTTAAATGGGACCGCAGACCACATGTAATTGTTTTCTCTGTAATTTGTTGGTGATTTGTTGAATCTGTTTCTAAGTATTAGTTTGGGGCCTTAATAAGTCACTTTAGTGGGTGAGTTTTTGGGCCACAGTAAATGTAGTATCTATTTTGCAGGCTTCTCATAAAAAACTTCCAATGTTTTAAAAGTACTCAGTGACTTTAACACATTCTCTTGTCTCAGGGGTCTTAGGGGTGAGATATGCTTTAATTGTTGCATCCTCGTTTTCTTTGGTACCTTAGAATAATGATGACAGTGCTACTTCTCTCTGTCTTATTAGTAATTGTTTTTAGACTGTCAGTGTGCACCTACATTGTGATTTTTAATATTTATTGAGCATTGATGCTGTATCATATATAGTCAGAGTACTTCACTTCCCATGTTCTTTTTTGTTATTGATTCAGAAGGATCCATCGTCATTCACACTCCATTATGCTTTTATTTTTTAATTTGGGGAGAAATAAAACATTTTTATGAAATTTTGTTTGTTCCTAGAACTTTCCTTACATTAAGCAGTCTGTGAACTTCTTTCTCATTATCTTTGACTAAGTTGTTTTTCTCCGAAATGTTTGGAATGTCGTAACTGCGTACTAAATGCTTATAGGCATTAATGCAATATCACTTTCTCATCCAACTTTTACTTTCTAAACTTTTCTGACCACTAACCACTAATTGAGTGTTCAGGTTAATTTAAGTAAAAAGGAGCATGATTTATTATTCAGGACTCCTGTCATATTAAATTAACTTCTAAGATATTTTGTTTTATTCTATTTTAGTGAGAGTTCAAGATATATAGTTAAACAAGGAATGTGCTTCTTATAATAATCAGGCTATACTGGTATATTTGGGCTTTACCTTTTTAAACTGAAGTTGATTTCACCAGATAATAAAAGCGAGAGACTGGTTAATGTGCTTTGTTATATTTATATCTGGTTGAACAGACTATTCCTTAGCTTTTTACCCTCAGAGTTACACTTTGACTCGGCACATATCTTGTATTTATACATCCTTTTAAAAATTTCCCAGCATTTCACTGACCCTTGGAATTTCTATTCCTAAAAAAGAAGCAGCTTATAAATACAAAAATAAAATATCATTTAAAATATTTAATAATTGATTTTAATATTATTAATTTAGCACATTTCATTTTGATAATTACCCACCATCAATTTTTAATTTTTAATAAACATCTTAGTTTCCAAACTTCAAGTTTGAGGAATATTTATGTTTTCATTTCCAGTTTTGAGAAAGAGGTTAATGATGGATGATTGGTAAAGCAGCAGCTAGAGGCAGGTGAAGAAGCCTAGGGGTGGAGAGGCAGGAGAAGGTGAAGACAGGACATACTCTGCTGAAAGGCTCATTTGGATACTTTTTGAGCTCTCCATAAGAGTCTATTTTTTATTTTATATTTTGATAATGATTGTTGCACATATATATTCTACAATGCAGTTATTTTACATTTTTAAAATTTTACTTCCTATCACCTTCAGCTATTTCTTTTTTACCTTTTTCCCTTGTTCTTTTCCATATCAACTGCTAAATTGCCCATATTATAGTTGTAGTCCCTATTTTATAGTTAAAAATGTGGCCAATAAATAGAGCTAATACCAAAGTATATAAAGTATTTGTGCATGTCATGACAATTACTTTATTTTCTGGTGATGGTATATTTTCAGTATATTAACTCATTTGTACTTCCTCTGTCCAATCTGAATTGCAAATATATTTGAAGTGGTGATTGTGTGTATATGTTTGTGTGTGTGTGTATGTGTGTACTCTAATATAATAATAATAATAATACACATACTATAACCATCAAAGCAAGTGAATAAGAACTAGATAATAGAGGGTATCAGGAAACCCAGGCTAAAGGAAGTTCCTGTTGATTTCTGTTCTAGGAAAACAAATAAAAAGAAAGCCAACTTCATTGCTTTCATTCTGTTATGGAAAGAAGCAGACAAGTTTATCAGAAGAGACAAACTTTTTTCTTCTATTAAACTTGAGAAAGATCATTTTACAAATATTTTTTTAAAAAGGTTTCTTTGTAGGTATCACTTAAACCAACTCTGGGAGAGGGGAAGGGAGCAGTGTTCAGTTGTAGCTCTGTGAGTGAGTTACGGAAGCTATTGATGAGTTGCCGAAATGTGGTTTTTCTTGCAGTTGATTGACACATACATTTTAGACACTGGGGAAGCTGACATATTGTTAGATTTAAAGGGTCTGTTTATATTCTTGCCGAGACTTGAGAGCTGTTTCTGCTGCCCACGGGTGTTCTGCAGGAGTATATGCCACCAGGGCCTAGGCTTTCCTTTGTAAATACTGGATTTGCATAAATAATTGAACTCCCCTTAACATGGCAGTTAGGATCTTGGATTGCAAGATTTTGGGGGGAGCTGGAAGTATTGGTTAGCCACTTACCCATATAACAAGACTTCTATGGAATATTTGATTGTTAGTAAAACTGTATGAGTAGACTAGTCAGGATTAGATAATTGGGAATTGGCTCCCCTCCTTCCAAACAATTAAAGGGTTAACATTGTGACTGGACACTGGATACTTCATCCCATTTCAGTTCTGAAGAATATCTTCCAAAAATGAAAAATTTGTTTTTGGCCTAAGTGTGTTTGAGCCTTTCCCCCTGGTAGTAATTGGCCACTAGATTGATTTGTTCTTTAAGTAGAACCAGGTCATCACCATAAAGGCAGATGCTTATCTTTCTGTTTGCTATCTCAGGAAATCAAATACTCACTTCTTCTAAGGGTACAATGAAATTGTTTGAAAAAAATTAAAAAATGTGGAGGTAGATGCACTCTATTTTATAACTGTTTAAGATTAGAATTTATCTTGTTTTAAGATTAGTCAAGTAACATTTAGGGAGTATTTCCCAAGTGCCAGCCATTCTTCTAAGCACTTTACATGTATTATTCCACTTAATCTTCAGAAAACCCTTAAAAGGTTAGTACTATTATCCATGCTTTAGAAATGGGGAAACAAAAGCCAAAGAGATTAAGTAACATGCAAAAGATCAAGCATTTAGTAAAGACACAAATCCAGAATTTGCACCCTGATAACCAGACTCAAGAGCTCATTCCATAACCACTGTGATTTACTTTCTCCAGCAATGCTAACCTTATTTTCAAAATGGTATCATATAAAGATATTATATTAAAGTAGATATTATCTTTCTTAGGGTATGGGACCCTTTGAGACCCTGATGAATCTCTGGACACACACAATTTTGTAACCCTAATCAGGAGTCCCCTGGACCTCTGCAGAACATCAGAATCCGTGGAATTTGTCATGTCTATAGTGGATTAGAATTCAACATCCATTTCAACCTCCTTCTCTTGTGCAGTATAGAAAAGCCTATACTGCAGGCACTGGAAAGCTAAAGCATATTTCTCAGCCTCCCTTTCGGATAGGGCTCAGACTTTGATTTAGACTTTGATGCATTTTGGGAGGATTAGGAAGGCAGAAGTGTGTGAAAGCTGCATTTTACTGGAAGCATTGCTGGTATGGAGGTTGTCTGTGTGACATCGGCAGAGGGTCCAATAGCCAGTCAGTTGCTTGTGTGTCGAGAGGAAGACAATGAGCAAACATTTTGGTGGTGAGGATTGCAGCCAGTGTGGTGTGGCTCTGGAAGTGGCCACAGTGGGTAGCTTTTTGAACATGGCAGTGGGGTTGTGATTCTAGAATGGCAGACACCTGATCCTAGAAGAGGCCCTGTGGTGTCCAGTTTTTAGTATTGCTTTGGGAATTGTTTCTGGAAAGTTATGTAGAATTCAGTTTCTTCAGCCCTCCCAATGCGGGTTTCAACTAGCCAGGGTCATTCTACTTTTTTTGCAACTAAATCTTTAATGGGTACAGTACTATATTTAATCCAAAGATAGTTTGCTTAATAGGTTGGGGTCTGCGCTCCGTCCCCACGCTCAGCCCTCTACGACCGTGTCCCGGCGCTCCGCACCCTGCCGCCGCCACGAAGATGAGCCGGGCGCCCTCGGCCCCACAGCCGGCCACGGCTGAGACATAGCCGATCGCCGACCAGGTAAAGTCCCAGCTCGAAGAGAAAGAAAATAAGAAGTTTCCTGTCTTTGATGCTGTACAGCTCAGGTGCCAGGTGGTCGCCGAGACAAACTTCATCAAGGTGCACGTGGGCGACAATCACTGCGTGTACTTGGGAGTCTTGAGAAGTCTCCCTCATGAAAACAAGCCCTTGAGCTTGTCCTACTACATCAACAAAGCCAAGGACGATGAACTAACCTATTTTTAATTCCTGACCTCAAAGAGGACCCTCTGTCCCTATGACTAACCTGTCTAGATGATCCTCTATCATCTAGAAGTCTGTATTTGGGATCATAAAATAAACCACCTGTTGGTGCTGGCTGTGGGGGCTGGAAAGGGGAGTTAAGCAGCTTTTCCTGGGTCTTTTCCAAAATTGTTCTTTGTGTACAGGTGACTTTTTTCTCCCAATCAGGCATCTTAACTTCCTTTCACAGAGGGCTAAGTATTGTCTTTAAATACATATTTTTAAACTCTTAAAGAAAAAAAAAAATAATAGGTTGGGAGTTTGACTCTGAAGTCAGAAACACTTGGGTTCTTATTTAGATTCTTCTACTTACCAGCATTGTGACCGAGAACAAGTTATTTGACCTTCCACCTTCCCCATCTGCAAAATGGAAATTATTGTATAATAGGAAATATTGTAAGAACTACTTCATTAGGTTGTCGTGATAATAGTATGAGTTAATACATGTTATGTGCTTAGCAGAGTGCCTGGGACATAGCTGATACTAGGAATGTTAGCTATTATTATTAAGCTATAAATGTTGAGGAAAGTATAAAAGCAGTGGGCATAAATTCTATCTGTGTAAAATTGAAGATTGCGGTAGACAATAGACTTGTTGAACTTCAAGTCTGGTTTCCTACAGCAGTGTTTTCACAGACCCAGACTGATAGTTTATTGAGGAGGAGGCTGACATAGCGTACCTGGGGGTCACATTTACTTCTTTAACTGGACAAATAGTTTTGTAGTTCCCATGCAAAAGAGGATTCAAAAGAATTCTGGTAGCAAAATTCTTTCCTTAGGAAAGACCTTCAACTTTAGATGCCTAATTGGATGTGTTGTTTCTTAAGGAGAGGGTTCCCAGATGAAATTGGCAGATCATGGGTGGAATGTCCAAGGCTGCAAAGGCAGGAGAAGGAGTCCACCTGGGCTTCCGTGGGAATCGGCCTCCACAGAGTCTCTCTGTGAGCTGTGCCATTATTGAATCTAAAATTTATAATTGTTTTTATCCTGTGGCTAAACCTACTGCTTCCTATTGATATACAGACCTATCTTGATGTATCCTACTACATCTCTAGAGTTAGATAATACAGATATTGTAGTCAGCTTTTAAACTGCTTGCTTATGAAAGTAGTTAAATTGAATACAGGTCTAGGTAGTTTCTCTGATCAAGATGCTCTTTTTCTTCCAGGCCTGCTTCTCCCCACCCACCCCACCCTGCCTCCGGACCTGTTCAAATAGTCTTTAATAACCAAGTATATAGTAGCCTCACACTCTCACAGGGCAGTCCAGGCAGTCAAACTCAAACTTGTTGATATGTAGCCAGTGGGAAAGCACCAGAAGACGGTGCTTAGACCTTGGAAGTTTACTTATGGTTACCTTTAAAGGTTCCTTAACCCTTCCTCCCCCCACCTCTACTTGCACGTCTGCACACAGTCAAATTAATTGCCAACAGTCTATTAAGGAAGACAATAAGTTCAAGAGTCCTATAAAGTGATCACTTTTGATCCTCCCAAGTCCATCTCATAAGTAGAAGTAATCAGCAATATGCAATTATTTTCCACATTTTAATTATTTTATTCAGATTCTTCACATGCATATTTGACATGTGCCATTATTACCACCAGGCAAAGCTAAATGATCAAGAGTGCTGATCTCTTAAATATATGTGAATGAAATTTCCCCTTAGACTGTGATTTCAGAGAATTAAGTTGTAACTTGAGACAGGTTTGGTCAAGTGTTTTCCCTCATCATCAAGAAGACTATTCCTACGCATTTGGACAATAAGGAAACAGTCTTCTCAGAATAGGTCTTTCCTCTATGGGTGGATCTTAAATTACCATTTCATGTACTCATTTCATGAAATTATTGCATCAGCTAAGTTGGGTTTCATACTGAGTACAGCAAAGCCCTAAGTATGAGTGGAGTTATCTTGGGAACTATGTTGTTTGTGTCAAGGTGTGTGTTATGGTGGAGGTGACACATTTGGAAGAGGCCAAGTAAAGTAGATGTGTTTTTGGAGCCCTCTGCCTTATTTCAAACAGAGTAACCTCCACTTTCTTCTGGTTTTCATGGGGGTTTTTTTTGGTAAGGTTTGATTTTCAAAAAAGTGTTTTTCTGCTTTACAAAGTTTAAAAAGTTCTGAGCTAATGTACACATTGCCTAGATATGATTTAGAAGATTATCAAGTTAAAGCCCACAACTAACATTGCCTTGTGCATTGACAAAAAGAATTTTACTGTTGAATATGCCGGGTCTATCTTTTGAGGTAGTCAAATCAGGAATATGTAAGTCTTTATTGTTTCTAACAAAAACAAAACCGTTTGGTCTTAACTGAGATCAGTATGGCCAAGCCTACTTTTGTATCTGCCAAAGTTATTTTGTTGAATGATTGAATAAAAGTGGTTCACAACCTTGAATATTACAGTGTTTCATTCTTTCAAACTGAGGCCTCTTTTAACAGCTAGCCTTATGGCCTGGTAAGAAAGTGATTAGATTGTTTGAATGTAGCTCTCCATCCTTGCACATTGTACGAGACAAACATTTTTTATCTTCTGGGTATGTTTTGGAGCTCCCTTAGAATCCGAAAATGTAGCCAGTTACCCCTGGAAACTAAGGATTCTAAGTTTTTATAGCTACTGATAGTGTTCCTCTTGTTTCTGGACGTTTAAACTAACCTAGCTCACAGGTATCTTAGATAAAGATGGCCAACATGCACACACGTCAAGAGCTGGGGGAAATTACACAGGACACCCCCTCTTCCTTCCTTTTCAGTCTGCTTTCACTCCTGTCTCGTTCATGCCTGCCTTCAAGCACTTTACTGTGTAAGCCTAGTGTTGACCCCACTCTGGTCCTGTGACCATGGTACTTAAGAGCAAGCGTCTTCATGCAAAACCTCAGCTGTCCTTTGTCAACACTAAACTTGGGTCTTGGTTCCCTATGTCACTTGAGGAAAATTCCTCCTCTCCTTTTCTGACCAACAAACAGCTCTCTCATTCCCAAATTTGGCAGGGCCTGACCCAACCATACCAAATTCTTTTCGTACAGGATCTAAAGATCTGAAGTACAGAATGACCAACCTGTCACTCTGAGATGGGAAGTTTTCAGAACCAGTTTGTCTAGGAACAACAGTGAAACTGTGGGTGACGGTTTGGAAATCTGAAGGGAACGAAGTGTGGGTCAGTGAGGGTTGGCCCAGAGGGGATCTGGGAGGAGTTCACATTGGATGGCAGAGAGATCAAGTTTTCAGGGATTAGGTGTGCCAGTTGGACTGTTAGTTCTTGGACAAAGGAAAAATTGGCATGTTAGGTAGAGAAAAAGCTCCTAAATTGGTTACATCTAATACCAACCTCTGAATCCTATATACTGGCCAATTTTATTTGGAAGTCTGCTAATTGCTTATTATTTGCCATTTCTTGAATACCTACCACATGCCAAATGCTCTGCTCCCTGCTTTAAGATATGTCATAGCCAATCTTTTTAATGACCTAGAAAGTAGGTATTGTCATTCCTAATTTACATATGAGAAAACTGGGGCTAAGAGATTATAAGTAGTCTTTGCCTCCAAGCTAATTAATGGCAGAGCCAGGATTCAAATCTAGTTTTGTTTGAGTCCTGGTTTATTTATTTATTTGTTTTTATATTGCAATTGGTTTTAATTTGAATAATTTCAGCCATGTTACATAGATGATTTAATAGACATTGCTGGTAATACATATTCCATCAGGAATACCTTTGGCATGTCTTGATTATTTTATATTGAGATATAAGTCACTTATCACAAAATTCACCATTTTAAAGTATATGTCAGTGATTTCAAATATATTCACAAAGTTGTACAACCATCACCACTATCTAATTCCAGAATATTTTCATCACCTCCCAAAAGAAACCCTGTAGCCATCAGCAGTCATTACTCAATCCCCCTCCCCTCAGTTCCTGGCAACCACTAATCTACCTTCTGTCTCTGGACTTGTCTATTCTGGTGGTTTTATATAAATAGTATCATAGTATCATACAAAATGTGGCCTCTTGTATCTGACTTCTTTCACTTAGCATAATGTTTTCAAGGTTCATCCATGTTGTAATATTCCATTGTGTGGATATATACCACATTTCATCAGTTATTTTGGTTGTTTCCACTTTTTGACTATTATGGTTATTATGAATAGTATTGCTATGAATATGTACAAGTTTTATATAGACATATATTTTCAACTTAGTTGTATATATACACATACGGCATATGTGGGTCATATGACAACTCTAAGTTTAACTTTTTGAGAAACTGTCAGTTTTCCATAGGGGGACTGTTTTCCATAGAGACTACAACATTTTACATTCTATCAATATATGATTGTTTCAGTTTATCAACATCCTTGCCAACGGTTGTTATTGTTATTGGCCATTGATTGTAGCCATTCTAGTGGATGTGAAGTGGTAACTCATTGTGGTTTTTATTTACATTTCCTGAATGACTAATGATGTTGAACATCTTTTCATGTGCTTATTGGCCATTTGTATATCTTCTTTGAAGAAATATCTATTCAAATCTTTTGTTCATCTTTATATTTAGATAATGTCTTTTTTGTTGAATGGTAAAAGTTTTTATATATTATGAATACTAGACCCTTATCAGATATATGTTTTGCAAATATTTTCTCCCATTCTGTGTGTTGTGTTTTCACTTTCTCGATTGTATCCTCTGGTTCATAAAGTTTTTAATTTTGATTAAGTTCAATTTGTCCAGTTTTTCTTTGGTTGCTTATACTTCAGATGTCATATCTAAGAAACTGTTGTCTAATCCAAGATTAGGAAGATTTACACTTATGTTTTCTTCTAAGAGTTTTTTAGTTCTAGCTTTTATATTTGGCCATTCTTAACTTTGATCCATTTTGACTTAATTTTTGTATAAGGTATGAGGTAAGGGCCCAAATTCATTCTTTTGCACATGGATAGTCAGTTGTCCCAGAACGATTATTTGAAAAAGTGTATTCTTTTCCCATTTAATTATCTTGGCATCTGTTTTAGTTCCTTAGCTGCCAAGCCAATATCAAGCAATGGATTTGCTTAAACAACTGGAATTTATTGACTCATGGTTTCGAAGGTAGGAGAAGTCCAAAAACAAGGTATCACCAAGGCAATGCTTTCTCTCATAAGACTGTGGCATTCTGGGGCTGGCTGCCAGCAATCCCTGGTCCTTGGCTTTTCTATCACATGGCAGTGCACATGGCAGCCTCTCTTGGCTTCTCCTTTCTTTTCTGTTTCCACTGACTTCCAGCTTCTGGCTGTTCCCTGTGTCTTTCTCTGTGTGTGTGTGACCTTCCCCATAAGGCCTTCGGTAATAGGATTAAGACTCATCCTGATTTAGCTGAGCCAAACCTTAACTGAAGTAATCTCATCAAAAGGTCCTATTTATAAGATTTCATGTCTACAAGAATTGATTAAGCTTAAAAGCATGTTTTTCTGGGGTACATACCTCCAAACTACCACAGTCCACCCTCTGGAACCCACAAAGGCATGTTCTCACATGCAAAATACATTCATTCCATAATAACAACATCCCAAAAGCCTTAAATTCATTTCAGTAACAATGCTGAGTACAAAGTCTCATCAAAATCGGTTATGGGTGTGGTCTGCCTTGGGGCACAATTCCCCTGTCTACGGAACTGAGAAATCTACAGAACAAGTTATCTGTTTCCAATATACAAAGGAAGGACAGGCAAAGGAAAAACATATTCCCAGTCAATTATTTTCTGCCCACCCATCTTCTCTTATGAGTAATTGCATCCTACTTTGATTATACCTTTGCTCTCTGTCCCTTATTTTATATCTATCTAACGATTAATCAATCAATGAAATATATATATATACACAACACACACACACACACACACACACACACACACACACACACACACCAAACTGGTTTGGATCTGTTATGCGCCCCCAAAAAGATTATGTTCTTTTAATCCATTCTTGTGGGGACAGACCTATTGTGGGTGAGAGCTTTTGATTAGGTTGTTTCCATGGAGATGTGACCTTGCCCATTCAAGGTGGGTCTTAATCCCCTTGCTGGAGTCTTCTATGAGAGGATAAAAGGCAGAGACATTTTAGAGAGAGCTCAGAGAAGCTAAGAGAGACATTTTGAAGAGACATTTTGGAGAAAGCTATTTTGAAACCAGAACCCAGGAGAAGAAGGACCATTAGATACTGCCATGTGCCTTCCCATGTGACAGAGGAACCCCAGAATCCATCGGCCTTTCCTCAGAGAAGGTATCTACCTCTTGATGCCTTAATTTGGACATTTTCATAGCCTTAGAATTGTACATTTGTAACCTCATAAATCCGCATTGAAAAAGCCAATCCATTTCCGGTATATTGCATTCCAGCAGCTTTAGCAAACCAAAACATCCACCCTGTTTCACTCTGTTACATTCAAGTGTTCAGTGGCCTTCCTCAACTGAACCCCCGTCCCCAGAGAACTCTTCTGCCAAAGACTGCGATTTAGCAGGAAGTAAAGTCCTTTTCTTGATCTATGAATGTTCTCCCCAGGCCTAGGTTAATACATGGTGCTATGTGACCTGTCCATGGAAAAGAGAAACCATCACTCCTTTTAAGAGTGAAAATATGATGGAAATTGGCAGACAAGGAGGGACTGGTCAGGGGAAGGTTAATTAAGGGGATTTAACTGGTTATGCAGTGCATTTCCTTTGAGGTTTTCATTTAATTCACCTGTCCAATTCTAGATTTTTATGGAAATTCACTTCCTAGACATTCTGATGAAGTAATATTAGACCACATATACAGAGAATGGCATAATAAATTCAGTTTTACTTTCAAGTGACGTATAGGTGAGTAAAAGAAACCAGATTTTCATTTAGTAAATAAAATAGAATGCTAGGATGAGGATACACATTTAATACATGTTTTCTGTAGTTTTAGCTTGACTTTAAACTCACTGTCACAAGTAGAGACCCCACAACTTGAATCCCTGGTCTAAGAGATTATTGGTCTCACTTTGCCATATTTTAGGGACAGGTAGCTGTTGTATTTTAATTGAAAGAGTTCCCAGAAGGGAATAGTATTAGAATAGTTTCTTGGGATTTGTGGACTTGGTTGAAACTTTATTTAATTGCTGTTTTGCTTGACTTTTCAAATAGAGTTTTATGAAAACTGAACATCCTAATTTTTATAAGTGAAAATATTACTTAATGTCTAGTACCATCATTTACTTTTAAATTCCTGTAAGGAACATGATGTGTAGTATACATATCCAAGTAAATGTGCACATTCAGCTGATGCACTGGTATATTATGTAGCTAATTTTTCTTTAGTTTTCCCTGCAAATGTTTAAGTTAAAAACAGGACAGTTCCTCTGATCATTTATCTCAACCACAGGAATTCTTCAAGCTAAATACTAATCTTGATTTCTTCTTAGAAATCTGGTAAAAATTTTGAAATTTTAGGTGGGAGTTATGATGATTCCTATTATGATTTAAAGAAAACAAAGCAAGGAATATCCAAGTTAAACAAAAACAGTTTCAACAATATTAAGTAAACATTTTCCTGGATGTATATATTTACAGATTTCTGTTAATTTTTTTCAAAATATGAATACTGGCTTTTTTTGTGGTAGAATTTATGTGCTAGTGAGTGATTTTCTCAAACTGTTCCTTTTAATTAACAAATTCCCCAAGTTTTAATAAAAAGAATGTGAGTCATTTAGATACATTGAAAAGAGCACAGACTTTATAGCATGAGAGAGCTAGGATTAAAGACTGGATCTACCCCTTATGAGCTATATGTCTTGAGACAAATTACTTAAAAATTATTTTGCATGACATTAATATAGCTACCCATCCTTCTTTTGGTAAATATTTACCTGAAAATCTTTCTCTATCCTTTAAATTGTAATCTTTCTGTGTCTTTATTTTTTTTTGGTAACTAGAACATGATTTAGTTTTAAATTTACATACAGTAAAATTCACTTGTTTTTGGTATGTTTTGACTAATTCATAGAGATATGGAACTTTCACCACAATCGAGTTACAGGAAAGTTCCATCATCCCTAAAATTTCCCTTGTGCAGCCCCTTGTAAACAACTTCTTCTCCCATTCCAAATGCCTGTTCTTTGTCCCTATGATTTGTCTTCTCCAGAATGTCATATATATAGATTTATATAGTATATAGGCTTTTGAGTCTGGCTTCTTTCATTTAGCATAATCATTTGAAGTTCATTCAGGTTGTATGTATTGATAGTTTGTAACTTTTCATTGCTTTTTATCATATTCCATTGTATGAATTCACAGCATTTTTTAATCCATTCATCTACAAAGATCTTTGGGTTGTTTCCAGTTTTTGATGACTAAGAATAAAATTATTTTTCAATGTGATCCCAATCAAAATTCTGTTGGCCTTCGTTGCAGAAACGGAGAAGCCAATCATTAAATTTAGATGCAAGGATAAGGGTCCCCAAATGTCCAAAACCATCTTGACCAAGAACAAAGTTGGAAGACTCAAACATTCCAATTTTAAAACTTATCAAAGCTGCAATAATCAAAAGCAGTGTGGTACTAGCACAAGGGCAGACATATAAACCAATGAAATTGAATTGAGAGTTCAGCTATCAACCCTTACATTTATAGCCAACTGATTTTTGACAGGGGTGCCAAGTCCACTCAATAGTTAAAGAATAGTCTCTTCAATAAATGGTGTGGGAGAACTGGATATCCATATGCAAAAGAATGAACATGGACCCCTACCTCATGCCATAAACAAGAATTAACTCAAAGTGTATCAAAGACCTAATTGTAGTACCAAACTTATAAAATTCTTAGAAGAAAACATAGATGGATATTTTCAGGACCTATGTTAGGCAATAGAGTCTTAGAATTTACACCAAAAGCACAAGCAACAAAATAAAAAATTGATAAATGGGACTTCATCAAAATTAAAAACTTTTATGCATCTACGGACTTCATCATGAAATTAAAAAAGAAAAAAAAAATCCTACAGAATGGGAGAAAATATTTCGACACCACATATCTGATAAGGGTTTAGTTTCCTGAATATATAAAGAAACCTTACAACTCAACAACAAAAAGACAAATAACCAATTTTAAAAATGGGCAAAAAACCTGAGTGGACTCCACAAAAGTTTTCCAAGTGGCCAAAAAAGTACATGAAAAGATGCTCACCATCATAAGCATCTCAGAATTTAGAAATAGCCGTAACAACTCAGGAATAAATGTGACTGCTGTGAGAGTTTACAATCCAGGAAACTTGCCAGTAAGCCTTTCCCTTATAACCTATGCTCTTGAATTCAATTCTCAGAATTTGCACATTATATTTAGTCCATATTAGTGAGGCAATATAATATTTGTCTTTTCCTTTCTGTCTTATTTCACTCAGCATACTGTACTCAAGGTTCATTCACCTAGTTGCATGCCTCACAACTTCATTCCTTCTTGCAGCTACTCAGTATCCATTGTATGTCTACACCACAGTTCTTACTTCCATTCATCAGTCAATATACCCTTAGACCACCTCCATCCACTGCAAATCGTGAGTACTGCTGCGATAAACACCAAGCACACTATCATTTAAAGGATGAACAGAAAACTGCCTATGAAAGGCTCTAAGAAAACATGGCCAAAAGTGCAGGAGGAAAGCAAGGAGATTCTAGAGCCCTGGAACTGGGGAAGCATTGTTTTCATTACGAGTGTGTTAGGTGCTTCAGAGAAAACAAGTGTGCTGGTTTGAATGTATTATGTCCCCCAGAAAAAGCCATATTCTTTGATGCAATTTTGTGGGGCAGACATATTAGTGGAGATTAAGTTGGAATGTTTGGATTAGGTTGTTTGCATGGAGATGTGCCCCACCCAACTGTGGGTGATGACTCTGATTGGATAATTTCCATGGAGGTGTTGGCCTGCCCATTCAGGGTGGGTCTGAATTAATTTACTGGAGCACTATATAAGATCAGACAGAAGGAGCAAACTGATACAGCCAAGAGGGACACTTTGAAGACACACAGAAGCTGAGAGAGGAGCTGCAGATGAGAGACAGTTTGAATGTTGAAAGCAGACTCTTGCTCCAGAGAAGCTAAGAGCAACCAAGAGTGACATTTTGAAGAGGAGCTGTGGCCTAGAGAGGAACATCCTGGGAGAAAGCCATTCTGAAACCAGAACCTGGAGCAGATGCCAGCCACGTGCCTTCCCAGCTAACAGAGGTTTTCTGGACACCGTTGGCCATCCTTCACTGAAGGTACCCAATTGTTGATGCGTTACCTTGGACACTTTATGGCCTTAAGACAGTAACTGTGTAAACAAATAAACCCCCTTTATAAAAGCCAATCCATTTCTGGTGTTTTGCATTCCAGCAGCATTAGCAAACTAAAACAGCAGGTAAGACAAAATTGAAATGTGCCTATTGAGTTTAGCAACAATAAGGTCATTTGTGTACTTGTGGTAAAAGTCAACTTATTGTGGTTTGATGCCTGAATGGGGAGAAGAGGAAGTAGACACAGAATAAATAATTATTCAAAAACATGGGAGAGGGAAGTAGTTGGAGGGGACATGGAGAGGGAGGAGGATTTTATTTTTCACTGTAATTAATTTGTTTAAAATGGAAAAGACTTGAGTTTCATTTTTAAAACTGATAGGAAAGATCCAACAGAGGGAGAAGGTACAGGAGGGAGAGAATAGAAAGAGCAAAGTCTCAGAAAAACTTGGCGAAGGTTGGAAAGAGCAAAGTTGGGCATGATGAAGGGACAAAGAATGGATCTTCCATTGTAACAGAAGTTTTGGAGGACAGAATATGGGTATGGTGTAAGTATATTTTTAGTTTGGCAAGAAAGGACACTGTAGTTTCTGTTTCTCCTGTGAAGTTGGAAGAAAACTCATCTAATGACAGGGGGATTTCAGAGTTTTAGAATGGAGCAGATTTGAATTCCTATGATGGTGAATGGAAGAATAGACTAGAGAATGCTTCATGATCACTGGGGGCATGTAGGGTCCACTTGAAATATGCCAACTTTTGTGATTTTCTCAAGCAATGCCCAGCAATCTGGAAACTAGTGCAAAATAGGTAGAATTGCACTGATTTGGGGTTTTGCCAGGTGTTAAAACCATGAGAGACAGTAGGCAAGGAAGTTGAGAATATTGGTAAGAAATGGGTTGAAGTGATAAAGAACAGAATCTAAGCTTAAGAAGGAAGAGAATAAGTGAGCTCATAGAAAGTATGCACTAGAAGTCCCCATAATGTTGAATAATGGAAATCTTGGGAATAGTTGATTAAGAGTTCTGAAAAGATAGGATATTTCAGTCTGAAAGTGGTTTTAGACGGGGAGTGACTCTTGGTGTTTATAAGTTCCTGAGTGTGGTTATGGGAGTGCTTAGCTGAAGTGGAAGTTAAGAAAGAGAGGCCTGAGTGTTGGATGCATCATCCATACGGATGTCAAGTCACCTTGGTTGATGGTGGGGCTTGAGGTAGAGGGAAAGACTGAATGAAGTGAATACTAAAATGTTAGAGAGATGCTAAATGAGTAAATAATAGCAATGAGGAGTGGGTAGAAGGTGGTATAGCCAGATGGCATGTGCTTCAAAGGAGCTGATTTTTTTTTTATCATTTTCTTATTGAAGTATGACATACATTCAGAAAATACACAAATCAGAAATATACAGATCATTAATTATCATGAAGTAATTCTACCCATGTTGCCACTACCCAGTCAAGAAATATAACATTTCTAAAATTCCAGAAGCCCCCAACTCATACCCACTCCTAATCACTTTTTCTCCTTTCTCCATAAATGTAATCATTATCCCAACTTCTAAAACTTCATATTAGTTTTGCCTGTTTTTAAAATTCTATATAAATGAAATCATATACTATGTATTATATTCTTTCAATTCTGGTTATTCAAGTAAAAGATTGCATTTGTGAGATTCATCCATGATATTGCATGTAGCAGGAGTTCATTAATTTTTGATGTATAGTATAACATTTCATTGTATGACTACACCATGATTTATCTTTCTACTATTGATGGACATATGGGTTGTTTACATTTTTGACTATGATCATTCCACAATCATATCTTTTGAAGCATATATGTACACATTTCTGATGGGTATATACCAAGAATGGAATTTCTGGGTCATAGGGTACTCAGATGTTCAACTTTAGTATGTAGTAGCAAATAGTTTTCCAAACTGATTGAAGTTTGTAAGAGTAGTAGTATGTAAGAGGTTTAGTTGCTTCATATTTTGGTCAATGTTTCATATTGTCAGTTTTTCAAATGTAGCCATTCTATGGATGTCTTTTGGTATCTTATTTTGGTTTAAATTTGATTTCTCTGATGTGTAATGAGGTTGAGCACCATTTAATATGATTTATGGCCATTTGGATCTCCTCTTATATAAAGTACCTGTTCAGTTATCTTGCCTGTCTATTGGGTCACCTGTCTTTTTCTTACTGCTTTGCAATTCTACATGTATTTTGAATATGAGCCCTTTTGTGGATATATGAATTGCAAGTAACATCTTCTACACTGTAGTATGCCTTTTGACTGTCTAATGGTGTCTTTTGATAAATAGAGGTCTTTAATTTCATGCAGTCTAATTCATGAATCTTTGTGTCTGTGGTTTGTGTCTTTGTCTACCTCAAGTCATGGTGAGAGTTTCTTTTATTTCTAGAATAGCACTGTCCAATAGAAACTTCTGCAGTGATGGAAATGTTTATATCTTCACTGTTCAATGCAATAGTTACACCATATGTGGCTACCGAGCACTGGAAATGTGTATAGGGCAGATCAGGAATTGGATTTCAAAATGTATCTAATTTTAATTAATTTAAATTTTAAAAGCCATATGTAGCTAAGGGCTATCATACTGGACAACACAATTCTAGAAGCTTTATTGTTTTACCTTTCGTATTATTTCCATGAAACAGCAGGAGTTTTTTGTTTTTTTTTTTAATTTTTAATTTTTATTGAGATTGTTCACATACCATACAATTATCCAAAGATCCAAAGTGTACAATCAATTGCCCCTGGTACCCTCATACAGTTGTACATCCATCACTACAATTAATTTTTGTTCAATTTTTAGAAACTTTTCATTACTCCTGACGAGAAATAAAGACGAAGTGAAAAAAAGAGAAAAGAAAAAGAAAAAAACAGAAAAGGAAACTCAAATCCTCCCATATCCCTAACTAACCCCCCTCCATTGTTGACTCATAGTATTGGTATAGTATGTTTGTTACTGTTTATGAAAGAATGTGGAAATACTACTAACTGTAGTATATAGTTTGCAATAGGTATATATTTTTTCCCTATATGCCCCTCTATTATTAACTTCTAGTTGTATTGTCATACATTTGTTCTGGTTCATGGAAGAGATTTCTAATATTTGTACAGTTAATCACGGACATGGCCCACCATAGGATTCAGTTTTATACATTCCCATTCAACTTTCCTTCTGGTGACATATATGACATGAGCTTCCCCTTTCCACCTCATTCATGCACCATTCAGCCCTGTTAGCTATTCTCACAATGTGCTACCAACACCTCTGTCCATTTCCAAATGTTTAAGTTCATTCTAGTTGAACATTCTGCTCATGCTAAGCAACTGCTCCCCATTCTTTAGACTTATTCTATATCTTGGTGACTCATATTTCATGTCTATGAGTTTACATATTATAATTAGTTCCTATCAGTGAGACCCTGCAATATTTGTCCTTATGTGTCTGGCTTATTTCACTCAGTATATTGCCCTCAAGATTTCATCATTAACCCATTTTTTTTTAAGATGGTTTTGTTCACATGCCATACATTCCATCCCAAGTAAACAATCGATGGTTCCCTGTATAGTCACATATTTATGTGTTCACCACCGTCACCACTATCTATATAAGGGCACCTACATTTCTTGCACAAAGCAGGAGGAAGAGTCAAAGAAGGTAGAGAGGCAAAAGAAACAGAAAAAAGAAAGAGGAAAAAAAAATGACAGCTAGGAAGCAGCAAAAGGAAAGATAACCTTAAATAAAAGTAGAATAAAGAGTCAGACAATACCGCCAATGTCAAGTGTCTCACACCCCTCCCCATCTACCCCTCTTATCTGCATTTACCTTGGTATATCGCCTTTGTTACATTAAAGGAAGCATAATGCAATGATTCTGTTAATTATAGTCTCTAGTTTACATTGATTGCATCCCTCCCCCAATGCCTCCCCATTCTTAACACCTTGCAAGGTTGATATTCGCTTGTTCTCCCTCATGAAAGAACATATTTGTACATTTTATCACAATTGTTGAACACTCTAGGTTTCACTGAGCTACACAGTCCCAGTCTTTATCTTTCCTCCTTTCTTCTGGTGTCCCACATGCTCCCAATCTTCCTCTCTCAACCATATTTATAGTTACCTTTGTTCAGTGTACTTACATTGCTGTGCTACCATCTCCCAAAACTGTGTTCCAAACCTCTCACTCCTGTCTTCTTCTATCACTCTGTAGTGCTCCCTTTAGTATTTCCTGTAGGGTGGGTGTCTTGTTCACAAAGTCTCTCATTGTCTGTTTGTTGGAAAATATTTTGAGCTCTCCCTCATATTTGAAGGACAGTTTTGCTGGATATAGGATTCTTGGTTGGTGGTTTTTTCTCTTTCAGTATCTTAAATATATCACACCACTTCCTTCTTGCCTCCATGGTTTCTGCTGAGAGATCTGCACATAGTCTTATTAAGCTTCCTGTGTATGTGATGGATCACTTTTCTCCTGCTGCTTTCAGGATTCTCTCTGTCTTTGACATTTGATAATCTGATTATTAAGTGTCTTGGCATAGGCCTATTCAGATCTGTTCTGTTTGGAGTTCACTGTGCTTCTTGGATCTGTAATTTTATGTCTTCCATAAGAGATGTGTAATTTTCATTGATTACTTCCTCTATTATTGCTTCTGCCCCTTTTCCCTTCTCCTTCTGGGACACCAGTGATACATACATTCTTGTATTTCGTTTCATCCTTAAGTTCCTAGAGACGTTGTTCATATTTTTCCATTCTTTTCTCCATCTGCTCCTTTGTGTGTAGGCTTTCAGGTGTTTTGTTCTCCAGTTCTTGAGTGTTTTCTTCTGCCTCTGGAAATCTGCTTGTTGTATGTTTCCATTGTGTCTTTCATCTCTTGTGTTGTGCCTTTCATTTCCATAGGTTCTGCTAGTTGTTTTTTTGAACTTTCAATTTCTGCCTTATGTATGCCAAGTGTTTTCTTTATAGCCTTTATCTCTTTTGCCATATCTTCTCTAAACTTTTTGAATTTATCTAACATTAGTTGTTTAAATTCCTATATCTCAGTTGAAGTGTATGTTTGTTCCTTTGACTGGGCCATAATTTCATTTTTCTTAGTGTAGGTTGTAGTTTTCTGTTGTCTAGGCATCTGACCTCCTAGGCCATCTCAATCAGGTTTTCCCAGATGAGAACAAGCTCAGGTCACAGAAGGAGGAAATATTCAGTATCTGGTTTCCCTGATAGTGTGTCTTAGAGGATTGACACTCCCTTTGATTTTCTGCCCTGTAGGTGGTGCCTGTCAGCCTGTCATGGGCTGGTGTAAGGGGGTGTGGCCCACTGCTCTCCTCCCGCAGGGTCTAGGGTCTGGTTCTGAATGTAAGGCAGGTAGTAGAGCTGGACCCCTCCTCTTTCCTCTTGGGAAGATATGCCCCCTAGAGAGAGGTCATTTGCATGTAAATAGATTCTTTGTTTCTCTGACTCTGCTATCTCCACCCTTGTCTGGGTGAGAGTGCTGCAATTTAAAAATGGCTGAGGCTTTCTCTACTGCAAAGCACTGGGAGCTGAAAATGGCTGAGGCTTTCTCCACTGAGCCACCCAAGTTGACAGAGAGACAAAGGGACAGAGAGCTCCCAGATTCACCCATCAGCCAGAGATAGCACCCGATCCTCTGGGCTTCCTGTCCTGAGACAGATATGTCCCCTGACTCTCCCAAGGTCAGTTGTCACTAAAAGCCTCTGTCCGCTTTTGGGGGATTCGCTGTCTGTATTGAACAGTTAACATTAAAACCCCGGTTGGAGCTGGGCTGAGGTACACTCACTTGTTCAGAGAGTGCTACTCTCTTGCACTGTGAGGCTTCCCTGAGGGAGGGGCTCTGGGCTCTCGGCTGTCAGCGCAGGTCCGTAGTTTTTACTTGCAGATTTTATGCTGCGATCTCGGGCATTCCTCCCAGCTGAGATTGGTGTATGATGAGTAGACAGTCACGTTTGTCTCCCTGCAGTTATTCCAGGTTATTTACTAATTTCTCTGTCATTTATGAATTGTTCCAGGGGGTCTAACTGGCTTCCTCTCCTCTCTATGCCACCATCTTAGCTCCTCTCCAGAAGTTGGTTTTTGTTTATGGCATGAGGTATATAGGTCAAGTTTCATTTTTTTCCATTTGGACATCCAACTAACCTAGCACCATTTATTAAAAAGATTTTCCTTTCCCGACTGCTCTGTCGCCTTTGTCATATATTGTTTCCACATAGACGTGTCTGATTCTGAATTCTCTGTTCCATTCAATTATCTGTCAGTGTGTGAATACCACACTATCTTTATTACTGTAAGTTTATAATAGATCTTGATAATCAGTAGAAAAAGTTGCCTAACTTCATTCTTCTTTTTCTTAGCTATTCTCGACACTTTTCATTTCCATATACATTTAAGATTCAACTTGTCAATTTCCACAAATCATGCTGGGACTTTGATTGGAATTAAATTGGATCTATGGGTCAATTTGGAGAGAGTAGAAAATTATAAATTACTAACTCTTCCAATCTATGAACATGGTATTGATATATCCCTCTCTTCATGTAGGTTTTTAAAAAAATTCTTTCAATGTTGTTTTATAGTATTCATTTATAGGTCATGCATATCTTTTAAAAAATTTATTCATAAATATTCTGCAGGCCTGCAGTTCTATTATTTTACTATAAATGGCATATTTTATAAATTTCATTTTCTAATTGTTAGTTACTGGTAGATAATAATTTAACTGTTTATTAGCCATGTATCTGGTAACCTTGGTAAATCACATATTAATTCTAATAGTATATCTGTAGATTCTTTTGGATTTTCTATGTATACAATCCTATAGATAATGACATTTTTATTTTTCCTTTTCAATTGTCATATATTTTATTTCTTTTTCTTACCTTCTTGCTTTGTCTAGGGCCTCCAGTACACTGTTGAATAGAAGTGGTGATATGAGCATTCTTATTTCATTCTCAATTCCAGAGGGAAAACTTTCAATATTTTAAGTATGAGATTTGTGTTAGATTTTCTTGTACATATTCTTCATCTGATTAAAGAAATTTCCTTCTATTCGTAGTTCATGAAATGCTTTTGAGATGCCAACACTTCATCTGATTCTTTTAAGATGGTCAAATGATTATTTTATTGTATTCTTTTTATTTTTTAAACTTTTTATTTTGAAATAATTTCAAACTTACAAGACAGTTGCCCAAATAATGCAAACCCATACTAAGAACTCCAACATATCTACCCATCAGAGAACCAGATCTACCTATTTTAACATTTTGCCACATTTGCCATATTTCTCTCCCTCTCTCTCTCTCTCCCTCTCTCTTTCTCTCAACTGTCAATCTATTTTCTAAACATTTGAGAGTAGGTTGTATACAGTCATGCTCTTTGAGCACATAATACTTTCATGTACACTTCCTAAGAACAAGAATATTCACTTACGTACAAAACTTAAGAACAGTTATAAAGTTCAAGAAATTTAACATTGATATGAAACTTACAATCTGTTTTCAAATTTTTTCTTATGTCCCAATAATGGCCTTTTGAGCCTCTTCTCCATTGTTAGTTCCTATTCAGAATCATGTATTCTACTTACTTGCCATTAGACTCTTTTATATTTTTAATGTGGTAAATTGCTTTGATTGATTTTCAAATGTCAGTTCAGCCTTGCATTCCTGGGAAAAAGTCCAACTTAGTTATGACACACTATCCTTTTAATATATTACTAGATTATAGTTTGCTAATATTTGGCTGAGGATATTTTCATCCATATTCATAAGAGAAATTGGACTGTAATTTTTCTTTCTTGTAATGTTCTTGTCAGTATAGATATCAAGCATATGTTACCTTCATATAACGAATTGGGAAGGGATCTTCTTTTTCTGTTCTCTGGAGGAGTTTGTATTATGTTGGTGTTATTTCTTCTTTAAATGTTTGGAAGGATCAATCAATGAAGCCATCTGGGTCTGAAGAAGGTTTTTAAAATATTTTATTTCTTCAATAGATATAGTATTATTCAGCTATTATTCTCTGGCTGCTTTTAAGACTGATTTTTTGTTTTTTACTATTATAGGAGAATGTGTTCTATTCTTTATATATATACTCCTTGGGATTCATGGTTCCCTTTGAAGCTGGGCTTTTGAAAATTAGTCATTTTCTTTTTAAATACATTGCTTCTGCCTCATTCTCTCTATCTTCTCTTTCTATGACTGCAATTACAGATATTTAGACCCCTTAACCATATCTCATATGTCTATTATGTTCTTTTCCTCCACTTTTACTTCTTCATGCTTTATTCTGGATATTTTCTTGAGTTATCTTTAGTTTCACCTGTGTCTAATCTGCTATGAAAGCCTTAAACTTGAGTTCTTAATGTGAGTTAGAGTATTTTCAGGTCTCATATTTTTGTTTGGTTCTTTAAAATAGTATTTACAGGTCTAGTATTTTCATTTGGTTCTTTAAAAAAAAAATTCCAGTTCCATACCAGAATTCTGAGGCTTGTCTTGAGCATATTAATAGAAGTTTGAGATCAATGTCTGATAACTTCTTTATCTGGTGTATGTGGTTTGTTTCTATTATCTGTTTTTTCTCTTGGTTTTTGGCAGTTTTTTCTTATGTAAGTAGCTACTTTTTATTTAGAGTCAGATGTGTGTAAGAAAAAAATTTAGAGGTAATTTAAGGCTCTGTGAAATGCTGTTTTTCTCTGGAGAAGATTTACTTCTGCTTCAGGGAGGCAGCTAGTTTAGGGATACTAGTAATTGCTGATCACATTAATCCAGCTGACTGAGGTGTTTTGAAGTTGGGTTTCAATCCTTATAAGGGCTGATCTGTTCACAGTACCATTACTTGTAAAATATAGATGTTCTGAATCCTAACCAAAATCCTTGTCTATTTACCAGGGCTCTTCCCTCTTGGCAGACGGTGAACTTTCAGAATCAGTACTCACAAAAGGAAAGGCAGCTCCAAAGGCAAGATTCACTTCTCTGACCTTACTTCTGATCCTTTGCCCTGCAGTCCCTCAGTGTTTTGGAGGCTCTTTGACACCTTCCCACAAATATTGATAAATTTTTTTACAGCTTTCCTAGTTCCTGGTGTACACTATGCTGGACATGGAACTCATTTGAGTTGGGATTTTGAAGAAGGTCAGGGGAGAACTGTTTGGAAATAGCAGTGGGAAATGATAGTACCTGCCCCACCTCTAGAAACTTAGTTTCTACTTGAGAGGGCTGCAAAGGAAACTGTGTCCTTGGGAGCTGCCAGGTTTTAGTCAGGACAAGAGTTAAAGGATATATGTGGAGAAGAGGTTGAGGAAGTTGGAGCATTTGGGGAAGAGAGGGTTAATATAGAAGGTGTTTGTTTGTTTGTTTGTTTTTTCTCCTTCTTTAGGAAGAGGTTGGTTGAACTAGATGACATCTAAGTTTCCATGTAATTTGAAATTCTAGGATTCTATTAAATGAGCTGGGCTTCCATTTAGGTTAATTTAGAAGTTTAATTAGGACTTAAAGTTTCTCCTGTAGAGATAAGGAGGCTTATCATCATAAAGAAAACTTAGAGGTCCAGGTTTTAATTTCAGCACACTAGCTCCTTCCATAGTGCACAAAGGGAGCCAGTTTCAATGTTATCTGCTAGAAATTTACTGTTCTAAACATTCATTGTATAGCATACATTTATGGAATATAATGTGATTTTATTATTTCTTATGTATAACCTACAGGCTCAGGATTATTCTCTATTCTTAATGTCAGTGCCTCAATTCACCTAGCCTCTTCTGTGTCCTTACATTCACTATCTTCTGTCTTTTCTCTCCCCACCCATTTCCTGTTATTACCCTCCATGTCATACTTTGCAGTGTGCTCTCTATCATTCCTCTTCCCTGGGGGAAAAAATTCCCCATTCTCAGCCTTTCCACTGAACATTTTCTCAGCTAATGTCCTCAGCTGAACCCTGGCTCTCCTGACAGGATCCTGCTTCCTCTGCAGCCTTCGCTATAGGAGATTTGTCTTTCCTGAGCACTTCAGCTATTTTGGCCTCATGACTCCTTCATCCTTGTGTAAAAACTCCAGCTCTTTGGAGACCCATGCTAACCCACCATCTACCATCCTGATTACTCTCATGTACTGACCTACAGGTCCCTTAACCTCACTAAGAGTCCATTTATCCCACTACTTTTCACTCTCTGTTAGCACCTCCATCTTCTCACGTCTCTCCATACACAGCGCAGATTTCGTGGCTGAAGACAATAATCATAACACCTTCATATCCTTGTGTCTCTCCCACTTTGTGTCCATATCCAAGCAACTGAGCATCTGTGGTGAAAAATCACACAAACACAATGTTGGGACTCACTTCAAATTGATGACCACGGATTTCAAAAGGATACGCGAAACTGCCAAGTCATTCTATACCTTCCCCTAGTAAAGGCGCTCTTTCTCCCTGAGGGCACTGTTTCATACCTTTTCCTCTATGGCTCAAACTCTTCTTCTCTCACGCATACCTCATAGTGAGAATAGCTATAATAGTCCTTGTTTTGTTTTCTTTGAGATTTTTTTTTTTAATTTTTTGATAAAGTTAAATTTTTTTTTTTTTTAAAGAGAGCCACCTCATCTTCTCACCACCAATTCTAGAGCCCACCAATACTCTGCCTTCACTTCAGTGACTTTAGGGAAAGTGGGCCTTATCCTTTCCATCACCATGCCCTTCCCTTGTGCTCTGGATCTCGTACCCTCTTTTTGGTCAAGGGCATGGCACCTGCATTCTCTCTCTCTTTTTTTTTCCATTTTTAATGCAATTTTATTGAGATATATGCACATACCATACAGTTCTAGTTTGCTAATGCTGCTGGAATGCAAAACAACAGAAATGGATTGGCTTTTATAAAAAGAGGTATATTTGGCTACACAGTTACAGTCTTAAGGCCATGAAGTGTCCATCAGCAAAGGGTACCTTCACTGGAGGAAGGCCATTGGCATCCAGAAAACCTCTGTTAGCTGGGAAGGCATGTGGCTGGCGTCTGCTTGCTCCCAGGTTCCTTTTTAAAATGGCGTTCTCCAAAATGACTGTGGGATGGTTCTGTGGACAGTTGATTGTGCACTGTTCCAGTTTCTTAATGCTGCCTTTTCACAAAACACAAGAAATGGATCGGCTTTTATTTGGTTACAAAGTTACAGTCTTAAGGCCATAAAGTATCCAAGGTAAGTCATCAACAATCAGGTACCTTCACTGGAGGATGGCCAATGGTGTCCGGAAAACGTCTGTTAGCTGGCAAGGCACGTGGCTGGCGTCTGCTCCAAGGTTCTGGTTTCAAAATGGCTTTCTCCCAGGATGTTCCTCTCTAGACTGCAGTTCCTCAAAAATGTCACTCTTAGTTGCTCTTGGGGTGTTTGTCCTCTCTTAGCTTCTTCAGAGCGAGAGTCTGCTTTCAACGGCTGTCTTCAAACAGTCTCTCATCTGCAGCTACTCTCTCAACTTCTGTGCATTCTTCAAACTGTCCCTCTTGGCTGTAGCAAGCTCGCTCCTTCTGTCTGAGCTTATATAGTGCTCTAGTAAACTGATCAAGGCCCATGCTGAATGGGCTGGGCCACACCTCCATGGAAACTATCTAATTAGATTTATCACCTATAGTTGGGTAGGTTACATCTCCATGGAAACACTCAAAGAATTACAATCTAATCAACACCAATATGTCTGCCCAGACAAGAGTGCCTCAAAGATAATGGTGTGTTGGGGGACATAATACATTCAAACCAGCACACATACAATCATCTAAAGTGTACAATCGGTTGTTTATAGGAACATCATATAGTTGTACATTCATCATCACAATTTTTGAACACTTTCATTACTCCAAAAAAATAAAAATAAAAGTAAAAAAGAACACCCAAAACATCCCATTTCCCCCCAATTCCCCTAATGTTCATTTAATTTTTGTCCCCACTTTTCTACTCATGTGTCCATACACCAGCTAAAGGGAGTATAAGCTGTAAGGTTTTCACAATCACGTGGTCACACTGTATGAGCTATATAGTTATACGATCTTTTTCAAGAAATCAAGGCTACTGGATTACAGTTCAACAGTTTCAGGTATTTCCTTCTAGCTATTCTAATAAACTAAAAACTAAAAAGGGATATCTGTATAATGCATAAGAATAACCTCCAGAGTGACCTCTCAATTCCATTTGAAATCTCTCAGTCACTGAAACTTTCTTTTGTTTCATTTGTCTTCCTCCTTTTGGTCAAGAAGGCTTTCTCAATCCTACGATGCTGGGTCTAGGCTCACCCTGTATTCTCTTGCCTATCTCCCTGCCATAGCATCCTTCCCATTGCTATACAAACATCTTTATTATCACTCCCCTTGAGAAACTTTCCCTTCCCTTCAAAGATAATGAATAGGCAATTCACAGGCACATAAAAAAAAAAAAAAAAAGTCTTAAAGTGTGAAAGGATCCTCAAATTCATGCATTAAAAAAGTAATGCAAATTAAAATTGCACTATGATTCCATTTTAACCTACCATATTAGCAAAGATATTAAAGTTTGGGAACACATAGCATTGGGAAGGGTGGGGGGAAAAGGAGCCTTCCTACTGTGCTGTTGGGAATAAACATGTACAACCTCAATAGAAGTTAATATGACAATATGTATTAAAATTACAAGTGCATATGCCCTTTGACCCAGGAGTCCCACTTCTTAGAGTTCATCCTCTTTCAGACTGATAAAATGTTGGTGTCCCCAGTTCCGAGTTTTAAATACCATTTATATGCCAGGGACTCATGGAGTTAAATCTTCGGGCTCAGAAACTCCTCTGCATTCCAGACTGCATTCCTCTGAACAGCCTGTATGATAGTTGGATGTTTTCTCAAACTTAAGGAGGCCCAAACAGGATTTATTTTCCTTTTCCCCAGATCACTCCTCTTCCAACCAAATCCTTTTCCATTTCAATAAATGGTATCACTGTCCTCATGGTTTCTCAGGCCAAAAACCTAGCAGCATTTTTAATTTCACTTGGTCCTGAACTTTTTGCCTCTATTCATTCCTTGATTTTATTCCATTTTTAACTTAACTCTAGGGTATTGTCTTTGTTCCCTATATTCTCCAATTTCTATTTCAAACTTCCCCATTGGACTTCAAGCAAGTTACCATCTTCCGGGCTGGGAGCATGTTTCCTCCTAACAATTGTCCTGGCTTTTCATTACCCCCCACCTTTGCTGCTTCCAGCTTCTTCTTCCAATTCTACCTAGTGACTTTCCTACCTCTGGACACCATCCTTTTTGGGAAAACAAAACAAAACAGAAATGCTAAATAAGCTTTTAAATAACTGATTCAGAAAACTAGAATGTCTTTGTATTAATAGATAACTATAAATGATAACTGTCAAATGGCTGGGAAAGCTAATGCAGCTGACCAGCATTGAGGAAGATTATTGGAAGCCACCTTATAATGAGAATATTATCTTGTGAGCTTAAAAGCACAGCAAAAGGAGTTAGATGATTTTATTTTATTTTATTTCATTTCTTTTTTTTTTTTGCCAGCATCTCACCAAGCAAGGGACCATCTCCCTTGGAGATGGAGGCTACCATCCAGGTGCCTTGAATGGCTCGGCACAAGTAGGTGCTCAATTCACGATGGGGGCCAACTGCTCTCACTGTGCCCAGTACCTGGAATGCAGAAGGTGCTTGTTCTAGTTTGCTAATGCTGCCAGAATGCAAAATACCAGAAATAGATTAGCTTTTATAAAGGGGGCTTATTTGGTTACAAAGTTACAGTCTTAAGGCCATTAAGTGTCCAAGGTAAGGAATCAACAATAGGTACCTTCAATGAAGGATGGCAGATGGCATCCGAAAACCTTTGTTAGCTGATAAGGCACGTGGCTGGCATCTGCTTGCTCCCAGGTTGCATTTCAAAATGGCACTCTCCAAAATGTCAGAGTCAGCTTCCAACAGCTGTCTTCAAAATGTCTGTCTCAGCTGCAGCTCCGAGGTCCTTCTCTTTGTGAGCTTTTATAAGACTCCAGTGAACTAATCAAGGCCCATGCTGAATGGATGGAGCCACACCTCCATAGAAACATTCAATCAGAGGTCACACCCTAACCAAAGGTGTCACTCACACTGTGGAAACAACCCAATTCCAGTATCCCACAAGATTGCTCAAAAGATCATGGCTTTTTCTTGGGGGACATAATATATTCAAAGTGGCACAGGGCTTACTAAGGTTCTCTGTTGAATGACTGTTAGGAACGTGATATGGGGTGGTGCTACCCCTCTCCTGGGGGATACCAAAAGAACCACAAAGATACCAAAGAGAATCTACAATGGGGCCAGCCACTGATGCCCTGGTGTGCTATGACTGATGCAGTTGTTTTTTAAATTACTTTATCAAATAAAAAAACATTTCCAAACAAAATAAATCAAAGCAATGGGAAAAACAAATATCCTGAAATAACTTTATTCCTTCCTATATACTCCTACCATACCAAAAGAAAATTAACGAACCATAGTCACACCTGAGCATTCCCATATCATTAAGATTGCCCTCAATATCTTGTCGGTTCTTGTTAGATTATTGTTCCCCCTTCCCTAGCTACTGTCTATTTCTAGGTCCCCTATATTCTACAATATAAAACACTTAATTTACATTTTTCACAGAGTTCACATTAGTGGTAACATACAATATCTCTCCTTTTGTCTGGCTTATTTCACTCAGCATTATGTCTTCAAGATTCATCCATATTGTCATATGTTTCACAACCTCATTCCTTCTTACTGCTGTGTAGTATTCCATTGTGTGTATATACCACATTTCGTTTATCCACGCATCTGATGAAGGGCATTTAGGTTGTTTCCATCTCTTGTGAACAACGCTGCTATGAACATCGGTGTACAAATATCTGTTCGTGTCACTGCTTTCAGATCCTCTGGGTTTATACCAAGAAGTGAAATTGCTGGATTGTAGGCTAACTTGATATCTAGTTTTCTGAGGAACCACCAAAATGTCTTCCAGAGTGGCTGAACCATTATACAATCCCACAAGACTGAATAAAAGTTCCAGTTTGTCCTCATCCTCTCCAGCATTTGTAGTTTCCTGTTTGTTTAATGGTAGCCATTCTAATTGGTGTGAGATGATACCTTATTGTGGTCTTGATTTGCATCTCCCTAATAGTAGTGAAGATGAGCATTTTTTTCATGTTTTTTTAGCCATTTGTATTTCCTCTTCAGAGAAATGACTTTTCATATCTTTTGCCCATTTTATAATTGGGCTGTGTTCTAGTTTGCTAATGCTGCAGAATGCAAAACACCAGAGATAGATTGGCTTTTATAAAAAGGGGGTTTATTTGGCTACACAGTTACAGTCTTAAGGCCATAAAGTGTCCAAGCTAACACATCAGCAGTCAGGTACCTTCACTGGAGGATGGCCAATGGCATCCGGAAAACCTCTGTTAGCTGGGAAGGCATGTGTCTGGCGTCTGCTCCAAAGTTCTGGTTTCAAAATGGCTTTCTTCCAGGACGTTCCTCTCTAGGAAGCTTGCTCCTCTTCAAAACGTCACTCACAGCTGCACTGAGTTCCTTCTCTTTGAGTCAGCTCATTTATATGGCTCCACAGATCAAGGCCCACCCTGAATGGGTGGGGCCACGCCTCCATGGAAATATCCCATCAGTTATCATCTACAGTTGGGTGGGGCGTATCTCCATGCAAACAACCTAATCCAAACGTTCCAACTTAATCCCCACTATTATGTCTGCCCCACAAGATTGCATCAAAGAATATGGCTTTTTCTGGGGGACATAATACATTCAAACTGGCACAGGCTGTTTGTAGTATTGTCATTGAGTTGTAAGATTTCTTTATATGTATAAGATATCAGTCTCTTATCAGATACATGGTGTGATGGTTAGGTTCATATGTCAACTTGGCAAAGCGACCTCCTAATACTAGGTCTTGAAGATGTTTCCCTACATTGCCTTCTAGGAGTTTTATGGTACTGTCTCTTATATTAAGATCTTTAATCAATGTTGAGTTAATCTTTGTATCGGGTGTGAAGTAGGGGTCCTCTTTCATTCTTTAGGGTATAGATATCCAGTTCTCCCAGCCCCATTTGTTGACGAGGCTGTTATGTCCCAAGTCAGTGGATTTTGGGGCCTTATCAAAAATCAGTTGACCATAGATCTGGGGGTCTATTTCCAAATTCTCAATTTGATTTCATTGAACGGTATGTCTGTCTTTGTGCCAATACCATGCTGTTTTGACTACTGTGCCAATACCATGCTGTTTTGACTACTGTAGGCTTCAAAGTCAGACAGTGTAAGTCCTCCCACTTTGTTTTTCTTTTTTAGAATGTTTTTAGCAATTCATGGCATCTTTCCCTTCCAAATAACTTTGATGTCTAGCTTTTCCAAGTCTGCAAAGTAAATTATTGGAATTTTGATGGGAATTGCATTGAATCTGTAGATCAGTTTGGATACGATTGACATCTTAACAACATTTAGCCTTCCTATCCATGAACACAGAATATCTCTCCATCTCTTTAGGTTCCCTTTTATTTCTTTTAGTAGAGTTATGTAATTTTGTATGTAGAGGTCTTTTACATCCTTGGTTAAGTTTATCCCTAGGTACTTAATTTTTTTAGTTGTTATTGAGAATGGAATCATTTTCTTGAGTGTCTCTTCAGTTATGTCATTTCTACTGTATAGGAATGTTACTGACTTATGTGCATTAATCTTATATCCTCTCACTTTGCTGAATTTGTTTATTAGCTCAGGTAGGTATGTCATCGATTTCTAAGGGTTTTCCAAATATAAGATCATATCATCTGCAAATAATGAGAGTTTTGCTTCTTCCTTTCCAATTTGGATGCCTTTTATTTCTTTGTCTTGCCAAATTGCTCTGGCTAAGAACTTCTAGCACAATGTTGAATAATAGTGGTGACACTGGGCATCCTTGTCTCGTTCCTGATCTTAGAGGGAAGGCTTTTGATCTCTCACCATTGAGTACTGTACTAGCTGGGTTTTTCATATATGCCCTTTATCATATTGAGGAAGTTGCCTTCAATTCCTAGCTTTTGAAGTGTTTATCAAAAAAGGATGCTGGATTTTGTCAAAAGGTTTTTCAACATCTATTGAGATGATCATTTGATTTTTCCCTTCTGATTTGTTAATGTGTTGTATTACATTGATTGATTTTCTTATGTTGAATCACCCTTGCATGCCTGGCATGAATCCCACTTGGTCAGGGTGTATAATTTTTTTAATGTGTCTTTGAATTCGATTTGCAAGAAATTTGTTGAGAATTTTTGCATCTATATTCATTAGAGAGATTGGCCTATAGTTTTCCTTTCTTGTAGCATCTTTATCTGGTTTTAGTATTAGAGTGATGTTGACTTCATAAAATAAGTTAAGTAGTGTTCCATTTTCTTCAATTTTTTGGAAGAGTTTAAGTAGGAGTGGTGTCAGTTCTTTTTGGAAAGTTTGGTAGAATTCCCCTGTAAAGCCTTCTGGCCCTGGGGTTTTATTTGTAGGAAGCTTTTTTAAAACTGCTTAGATCTCTTTACTTGTGATTGGTTTGTTGAGGTCTTCTATTTCTTCTCTGTTCAATCTAGGTTATTTGTGTGTTTCCAGGAAATTATTCATTTCCTCTAAATTATCTGGTTTGTTGGCATAGAGTTGTTCATAATATCCTCTTACGGTTTTTTTTTTAATTTCTTCAGGATCTGTAGTAATATCCCCCCTCTCATTTATTATTTTATTTATTTGGGTCTTCTCTCTTTTTTACTTTTTCAGTCTAGCTAAGGGTTTGTTGATCTTGTTCATCTTCTCGAAGAACCAACTTTTAGTTTTATTTATTCTTTCTATTTTTTTCCATATCATTTATTTCTGCTTTAATCCTTGTTATTTCTTTTCTTTTACTTGCTTTAGAATTAGTTTGCTGATCATTTTCTAGCTTCTTCAGTTCCATTAGTTCTTTGATTTTAGCTCTTTCTTCCTTTTTAATGTATGCATTTAGAGCTGTAAATTTCCCCCTCAATACTGCCTTTGCTGTATCCCATAAGTTTTGATATGTTGTGTTCTGCTTTTCATTAATCTCTAGATATTTAGCAATTTCTCTTGCAATTTCTTTTTTGCCCCACTGATTGTTTAGGAGTGTGTTGTTTAACCTCCAGATATTTGTGAGTGTTCTGGATCTTTGATAGTTATTAACTTCTAGTTGTATTCCATTGTGGTCAGAGAATGTGTTTTGAATAATTTCAATATTTTTAAATGTATTGAGGCTTGTTTTATGCCCCAGCATATGATCTATCCTGGAGAAAGTTCCATGAGCACTAGAATAGAATGTATATCCTGGTAATTTGGGATGTAATGCTCTATATATGTCTGTTAAGTCTGATTCGTTTATCACATTGTTTAGGTTCTCAGTTTCCTTATTGGTCCTCTGTCTGGTTGATCTATTTATAGGAGGGAGTGCTGTATTGAAGTCTCCCACAACTACTGTGGAAATATCTATTGCTTCCTTCAGTTTTGCTAATGTTTTCTCATGTACTTTGGAGCACCTTGATTGGGTGCATAAATGTTTATGATTGTTATTTCTTTTTGGTGAATTGTCTCTTTTGATAGTATACAGTGCCCTTCTTTGTCCCTTATAACATCCTTGGATTTAAAGTCTATTTTATCTGAAATTAATATTGCTACCCCTGCTTTCTTTTGGCTGTGGCTTGCATGGAATATTTTTTTCCATCCATTCACTTTCAATTTCTGTTTCACTAGATCTAAGATGAGTCTCTTGTAAACAACATATTGATGGTAAATTTTTAAATCCATTCTGCCAATTTATATCTTTTAATTGGGGAGTTTAATCCATTTACATTTGATGTTATCACTGTGGAAGCAGTTCTTGAATCAGCCATCTTATCCTTTGGTTTTTATTTGTGAGATCTATTTTTCCCTCTCTTTCTTTATTTCCTTTAAGGTACCTGTACTACAACTCTGCAGTTCTTTACCCTTAGATGATTGTAAGGGAAACATCTAGCTTGTGTGGCCAACTCCACCATGTATATTCCTGCCAACAAGACCAGTCAACTTGTCATCTGATCCACTAGAATGTAGGTTTCATGAAAGCAGTGTTCATGTCTCATTAAATCCAGTGCTTAGCACTTGGATGAATACTCTGAGAATTCTCTGCCATGTATGGTACTAAATGAGCACTGCCAAAGTTTGCTCTTCTGACTCCATTTTTCCTGATCTATGCTATTTATGTCTTCTGGTGACATATTCTTTCTGAGTTAGTCTAACCAGAGTTGCTGCCTCTTCGCTTTGGGTATTAGATATTGACTTTTAAGGTGAGTTTTGAACATATCTGATCCCAGAGCTTTAGGCTTGATTTCACTAATTTATTCATGAGGTTCTGCCTCACTGTCATCTAAACTACTCATTGGCCTAATTGTGCTTCCAGAAGCTAGAAGAAAAAAATGTCTACTCATACTATTGTACTCATGGTAACCTTTAAACACTACCCCACAATTTACAAAGATTTAATATGAATGACAAGACTTTTCCAAGAATGCAACTGATCTTTAAGAATATAGATTTACCACCAAAAGAATGTGTCTCAAAATCTGAAGATCATGTGAATATGGTCAACTTTCCTGATAGATCAAACTAGAACCAAATAAATAGGCATTATAATGAGCTAAATGTATGATGTTTCATAAGCTTGATAGGAATAATTTAGTAGAAGCAATTGAAGACTACTCATTTACAAATGATTTGAAGTTGCATTGTTGTTGCAACGATTATAATTGGGTTCCAATTATAATTACTATTATGATTAGACTAATGGGATGTTTTTTTTACTATAAGGAAAATTTATTCAGAACTCATTCTTACCCTTCATGTGTGAAAGAATCTGAATAATACAGAGTCACTACCTACATATGCTTGGGATCTTGTTCTGTCTGAGGGGAGGACTATCAAACCCTCAGAGTAGGGGATACTGTTCAGACCAGGCTACAGCTTACCAAAGGCCTTCTGCAGGATACTGTCTCTCAAGGTGGAAAGGCTCTCTTGTCAGAAGACAGCTCACACTCATTAAGGTTCCTGTGGGGAGCCAAGTGCAAACTGGCAGCCAGGGGAGAGCACGCAGGGCAGTTTTCTTCCTGGGTCCAAGGAGAAGGAGTATATGTGTTTCATTCTCCAATTATCTTCCCAGTACCCAACCGAGTGCCTGGCACAAAATAGGCTCTTGTTAAATATTTATTAAATAATATGAATGGTGATATTCTATATTTTAGGTCTTTTATTGGTTATTTATTGCTGCATAACACATTACCTCAAAATTTGTGACTTAAAACAACATTTTTTATCTCACAGTTTCTGTGGGCCGAGAGTTCTGGTGTGGCTTAGCTCGGTCTTCTGGTTATGAGTCACTCACTCACTGGGCTTGCCTGGGAAGGATCCACATTGTGGCTGACGCACATGGTTGCTGGCAGAATTCAGTTCCTCACAGGCTGTTGGACTGAGGCCTCCTCAGTTCCATGCATCGTGGGCCTCTCCAGAAAGCATTTTTCAACATGACAGCTTACTCCATCCGAACAAGGAAGTGAGTGGGCAAGAGAGAGTTCCGGCAGAAGAGAACACTAGCAAAATGGAAGTCACGGTCTTTTGTAACCTAATCATGGAAATGACATCCCATCACTTTTGCTATATTCTGTTCCTTAGAAGCAAGTCACTAGGTCGAGCCTCTGCTCAAGGAGAGGGGATTACCCAAGGGGATGCATATCAGGAGACAAGGATTATTGAAAGCCATTTTAGTATGCTGTCTACCACAGACCTTGAGTCTTTTTAATCATTGTTTTCATTTCCTAGGCTGCCCAAAACAGATACCAATAAATGAGTTGGCCTTAAATAATGAGAATTATTAGCTTACAGTTTCAGGTCATGAGAATGTCCAAATCAAAGCATCATCAAGGTGATGCTTTCTTCCAGAAGACCAGCTGCTGGTGATCCTCATTCCATTTATAAAGGATTCCAGTAAAAGGATTAAGACCCATCCTGAATGAGGTGGGTCACACACCTTAACTGAAGTAGCCTCATCACGAGAGTCTGCTTATAATGGGTTCACACCCACAGGAAGAGATTAGATTTAAGAATATATTTTTCTGGGGTACATACAGCTTCAAACCTTCACAATGACGCTATTCTCAAAAGAGAGAATGTCTATTTTTTATATATCATTTTTCAAAACATTTGAACTAAATGTCATGTTTATTAAGAAACTGTTTTTTTTTTCCTGAAACAAAAACAAAAGCTAACCGTGATAAATACTGCACCTGCACTGACAATATTTTTTAAATATTTCCAGGTTTTTACATTGTGATAAATATGACCTTCTGAGAATTCAAAGACACAAATACAAGGGAATATATTGCATGGGCTTAATCAATGTTTAGTGATAATGGAATGTAAAATCGAAGAGCCAAGGATAGATGTCAAATTGCCTTTCTGTAGAAAAATCCTCAACAATTGAAAAACTGTTCTATGAAACTAAAGAACAGCTTGATGATTTAGAAAATAGAAACTTCAGAAATATTCCGTAGATCCTAGATATGTCCCCACTGCTTATTAGCTTGTCTACTTGAGAGTAAAGAGGAAGGGCAACAGAAAGAGATTCAAATTAGTGGATTTTGCTCTGGTCCTGAGCCAGACTGGCTTAGAACGATTAACTCTAAGTATATTCTGAACTAAAAATAAATCTTCTGCCCTTTTATTTCCAAGTAACTTTCCTTCTTCATATCCAAACCAGAACACAGACATGTATTACTAATTTGTGTCTAGATTTATTTGATGGATTATTTAATGAATGGATTTTGATGTTCTAATGTGGTAAAAATTATTCGTTACCTTCATAGTAATATTATTGTTTTAAAATAACAAAATCAAGTTATTTACCTCAGCAACTTGTGTGACTTCCAGAATGCTAATTGCATATGTGGAGAATGAGAGATCATTGGCAAACTGGCAACACTTCAGCAAAAGCCACTTCTAGACACTTGCCCTCTGACCAGGAAATGTCCTAGCCAACTGATGGATACTTATAATATACCTAGCCAATAAAACTCATGCTGTTAGGAGCTTCCATTAGATTTATTTGAGTTACAACTCTAAGAATGAAGATAGTAACAGTGACTATTCTCTTTTTACTTGAAACCCATTTCATAAAAGCCCGAATATGTATCCATTCTGTAAGAATGATAGCACAGTAGTGAAACTAGGGAGGTTGTATGCTCTGCAATTAGACAGACATCAGTCTCTGTCCAGCCCTTTGCTAGCTGTGTGACCTTGGGTGAGTTACCTAACTTCTCTGGAAACTCAGTGTCCTCCTGTATAAAATGGGGGAAATAATGGTGATGATGATGGTGGTGATGATGATGATAATCACAGATAACCTTTGGTAAGCACTTGTTATGTATCAGATACTGTGTTATTTATGTGCATTAGCTCACTTACTCCTCATAAAAACCCTATGAGACTGTAATTTTACATTTTTATCCCACATATATCCATATACCATTATATACACTTATATACTTACCGTCACAGATTTTAGTTAAACTCTGACTCTTTTCTGCTAGAGTGATAGAAGCACGTTCCTTGTTGAAGCTTATAGTCCCACAGATTATTTGGGCTTTCCTGTTTTCTAAATAATAGAAATTATTTAGATTTCTGCTGCAGGATCTAAATAATGTTGTTTTTTCACCTCCATTCCTAATACTTTTCATTTATACTGATTTCTCTGGGGTGAATAACTTGAATTACTATGTCTTATTTTCATCTTTTGGTTATTGTGTGTGTGTGTGTGTGTGTGCAGAATGATTGTTGCTATTTTAGCTTGATTTTTTAAAAACAAGTTCAGTTGTTTTCAGACATTAGCCAGAAGGGAATTGTGAGGATAGACATATTCACTAGAATATATCAGCTTCCTTCATCTCCTATTTACTATCCATATCTGGGGCTATTTTTACATGAATCCAGAGTCTGTGCTTTTTCTAATATGTAGTTAACAATCTGAATGACACTTTCTTTATAGTACTACAATAATTCTGTCCATTACATCACTTAATTTATGGGAGTACTAACACCAAAATCGATAAACATTATTTCTGAAATGTCAAGAGTGTTAATGGTGTGATTAAAAAAGAAAAAGATTCTAAAATCTCTCTGCACAGAACCCATTGATATACTATTGTTGAAGCACACCTAACCAAAGCTGTGATATGGAAAACTTAAATCATTAAGACTCCGTCAACTTTAAAAATGTGTGTTGGAAGCTATTTTTAGTCCCACGAATCTTTTGTGCCATATTGTGGAATTCTGTTAGCAGAGAGAGGGAGAGACTACGTGTCTCAGAGAAAATTGTCTAAGGTTGTTTTGAGACATATCAACAGTTGCTAAGGAACCATTGCTAATGCTTCTGGGAAACTCGGTAATATTTCAGTTAGAAATCGGGAGAAATTTTTATAGAGCAAAGCTTCTTAGACAAGGAAGGCATGTAAAGGGTGATATTAAGAAACAGTTTCAAACTGGAAAAAATATTGTAAAGTTTCCTAGAACATTGAGTTTAAATGGGGTTTCTTAGCACCATGTAACCGCCTCTCACAGAATCTTGGAAGCTTTCATTTACATCTGATTTTAGAACAAGGAACATTTTAAAATCTGGTCACATTGCAGTTTATTTTCCATGATTGATGCTTTAAAATGGAGATTAGTACTTCTTTTCACACAGAGAATTAATTAGCATGCTAGGATGTTGGTTCCTCTGATTCCCTTCTCTTTTAGTGAAAAAGCTATATTAATAGTAAACATTTAATAGGCACTCACTGTTTACTAGGTTCTCCAGAGACATAGTCTTAGTGTGTAATGGTTTTTTAACCCAAATAGTCCTCTCTGATTAGCTGTGGCTTTGTAGACAGAGAAGAGACTTTCACAAGCTGTATTTCCCGAGGCTTATGTTGCTGGAGGAGTCAGGCCAGCAGCCAAATGCCAGTTCAGCTGCACTATGCCAGTGAGGACTGTCGGAGCAAACACTTGCAACCCCTTCACATCCTATTAGCTGTGGTTCACCCGGCCATAGAAAGAAGCCTTAGCTCACGTGGGAAGATAAAACAGACAATGGGCTTTTGACAAACCTATTTTTAATATACTGTTTGATCTGCATGCTTTATTACCTCTGGGCTTATTGTTAGAATTGGGGGAGAGAGTAGAAATGATTGATTGTTTTCTCTTTCTCTTTCTCATTCACGAACATTTAATGAGCACCTATTATGAGCAAGGAGCTGTGGTTAGTGTTAGGGGTAGAACAGTTAACACCTGGTCTTGACCCTCAAAGAACTTCCATTCTGGTAGGGAGACAGCTCTGCAAACAAGCAGTTGCCAAACAGTAAGGTAAGAGCCACTGTAAAAGGTGTGTAGTAAGCAGCTAGGGAAGGAACAAGCACCATTTTTCTGCCTGGGAAAATGGGCAGATGGATTATGCATAGATGGAATCATCCTCCAGCTGAATAGGAATTTGTTGGTCATACCTGTGAGTAACAGCACAAGAGAGAGAAAGTGAACAGTGTGTGCAGGGTCCTAGAGGCATGACCAGAGAACAAACTAATCAGTCCTTAACGCTGGTGCCTAGGAATGGGAGAGGGTCAGAAACTGAGCAGGACAGGTAGGTAGAGGACATATAATGGAGGGCATATCATATAGGCAGTGATTCTCCAACATTCTTTGCTTTAAGCAGTAGAACCCTCTTTTTTGGTTAGGAGACTATTGCAGTAGGCCAATAATAGGGGTGGAGAAGAAGGAATAATATTAGGATGGAAATAGTATTAGAGGGAACCGTTAGGAGGAAAAATCTGTAAGACTCAGTGAAGGGGCCGGAGGGGGCAGGTTGAGGAAATACTTGATTCTACCCTACCCAACATACGTAACTTCTTCCTTTGTGTTCTCTATCTTTGTTATGGTTCCCCATGTACCCCATGCTATTTTATGAATCCAGCCTTTGCTTCTGTGGCTCTCTCTTTTTGGGACACTCTTCCCACATTGACTAGTTATCCTTTGGGAGTTGGCAAAACTCTCATCTGGGCTCTTGTGATTAATGCCTTCTGCATTCCTCTATTTGGCATAAAAACCTGAAACTGTTCAAGTATATGTCTCTCTTACTGAAACCTTCTCCGTATTAGGGGCTATATTTTGTTTTATTTTATTCTTAATCAGCAATGTGTAACATGCATAAGCAGTATGTAACCTCTGCGTAAGTAAGGACTCAGTAAGTGTTCATTGACATGAACCAGTCTGATAGAGCACTTGAAAAAACTACATATATATATATACTATACATTATATATACACTATACATTATATATTTTATTTATATTTGCCTTCAGGTTATAGAGCAGTTATATATATTTGCCTTCAGGTTATAGAGCAGTTACTAAGCTTACTGATAATTTAGAAAACACCCAGGCATCATATAATCACAGGGACAGGGAACCCAGGCAACATGTCTGGATGTTGCCAATGTCTGTCCACTCTCAGGCTCTTCAGAAGCCAGGGGAGCCAGCAGCCATGGCAGCATCAGGCCATTTGAATGGACTCAAAGTCCACATTGTAGATATGGTTCAAAGACCTGATGCTAGTGACATAAGATATAGTCGTGCAAAACATACAGGTGTACCTTCTTTTATTGTGCTTCACTTTACTGCACTTTCCAGATATTGCTTTTTTGTTGTTGTTGTTGTTACAAATTCAAGGTTTGTAGCAACCTGCATTGAGCAAATCTTTCAGTGCCATTTTTCCAACAGTATATGCTCACTTCATGTCTCACATTTTGGTGGTTCTCATAATATTTCAAACTTTTTCATTATTACTATAACTGTTACAGTGACCTGTGATCTTTTGATGTTACTATTGTCTTTGTTTTGGGGTGCCATGAACCATGCCCATGTAAGACAATGAAATTAATCGATACATTTTGTGTGTCTTCTGACCACTCCACCAACCAGCCATCCTCTCATCTCTCTCCCTCTCCTCACACCCCTCTATTCCCTGAGACACAACAATACTGAAATTTATATTAGGCCAATTAATAAACCTACAATTGCCTCTAAGTGTTCAAGTGAAAGGAAGAGTCACACATCTCTTACTTTAAATCAAAAGCTAGAAATGATTAAGCTTAGTGAAGAAGACATGTCAAAAGCCGAGACAAGCCAAAAGTTAGGCCTCTTGCACCAGTTAGCCAAGTTGTGAATGCAAAAGGAAAGTTTCTTGAAGGAAATTAGAAGTGCTACTCCAGTGAACACATGAATGATAAGAAAGCGAAACAACTTTATTAATATGGAGAAAGTTTTAGTGGTCTAGATAGAAGATCAAAGCAGCCACAACTTTCCCTTAAGCCAAAGATTAATCCAGAGCTGGGCCCTAACTCTCTTCAATTCTATGAAGGCTGAGAGAGGTAAGGAAGCTGTAGAAGAAAAGTTTGAAGCTAACAGAGGTTGTTTCATTAAGTTTAAGGAAAGAAACTATCTCCATATCATAAAAATGCAAGGTGAAGCAGCAAGTGCTCATGTAGAAGCTGCAGCAGGTTATCCAGAGGAGCTAGCTAAGATAATTGATAAAAGTGGCAACATTAAACAACAGGTTTTCAATATAGTTGAAACAACTTTATATTGGAAGAAGATGCCATGTAGGACTTTCCTAGCTAGAGGAGAAGTCAATGCCTGGCTACAAAGCTTCAAAGGACAGGCTGACACTCTTGTTAGGGGCTAATGCAGCTGGTAACTTTAAGTTGAAGCTAATGTTCATTTACAATTCTGAAAATCCTAGGGTCTTTAGGGATTATGCTAAATCTGCTCTGCTTGTGCTCTATAAATGTGACAACAAAGCCTGCAATGTCAAAAGCTGACATTACAATATGATTTACTGAATTTTTAAAGCCCACTGTTGAGATCTACTGCTCAGAAAAAAAGATCCCTTTCAAAATATGACTGCTTGTTGACAATGCACCCAGTCACCCAAGAGCTCTGATGGAGATGTACAATAAGATTAATGTTGTTTTCAAGCCTGCTAACACAAAATCCATTCTGCAGCCCATGAATCAAGGAGTCATTTCAACTTTCAAATCTTATTATTTAAGAAATACATTTTGTAAGGCTATGGCTGCCATAGATAATGATTCCTCTGATGGATCTGGGAAAAATAAATTGAAAACCTTTTGGAAAGGATTCGTCTTTCTAGATGCCTTTAAGAAATTCGTGATTCATGTGAAGAGGTCAAAATATCAACAGTAACAGGAGTTTGGAAGAAGTTGATTTCAACCCTCATGGATGACTTCAAGGGGTTCAAGATTTCAGTGGAGGAAGTAACTGCAGATGTGGTGGAAGTAGCAAGAGAATGAGAATTAGAAGTAGAGTCTGAATATGTGACTGAATTACTGCAGTCTCATGATAAAACTTTAATGAATGAGGAGTTGCTTCTTATAGATGAGCAAAGAAAGTGGTTTCTTGAGATGGAATCTGCTCCTGGTGAACATGCTCTGAATATTGTTGAAATTACAACAAAGAACTTAGAATATTACATTAACTTTGTTGATAAAGCAGGGGCAGGGTTTGAAAGGATTGACTCCAACTATGTAAGAAGTTCTGCTGTAGGTAAAATGCTATTAAACAGCATCACAGGCTACAGAGAAATCTTTTGTGAAGGAAGGGTCAATCAATATGGAAAACTTCATTGTTGTCTTCTTTTATGAAATGGCCACAGCCACCCCAACCTTCAGCAACCACTACCCCAATCAGTCAGCAGCCATCAACGTAGAGCAAAACCCTCCACAGCAAAAAGATGATGACTCGCTGAAGGTTCAAATGATGGTTAGCAATTTTTAGCCATAAAGTGTTTTAAATTAAGGTATGTACTTGGTTTTGCTACTGCACTCTCAATAGACTATAATATAGTGTAAACATAACTTTTATTTTCACTGAGAAACCAAAAAATTCACACGACTCATTCTTTTGTGATATTTGCTTTATTGTGGTCTGGAACCAAATCCACAGATCTCCAAGGTATGTCTGGATATATAATAAATAAGTATAGTGATGGCAGCAAGTGAATGCTAAGTACTAATGAATGATTCAGACTAGTATATGCCAAAGGAATATAGAGAAGACACTGCAGACCATTAGCCCTTGAGTATATAGTTTGCAAATTCAAAATTAATTCTGAGTTTGAAGCCCTGACTTTGTACTCCAGTCAGAATATAACCCAAGAAACATGCTGCTAATTTTAGTGACTATGTTAGCAGAGAAGCTCGTATCAGAGTTGCATTAAAGGTAACGCTTGAAGTAGGTCAAAATGTTATATTGATTAGTGCATTTCTTCCTATGTTAGAAAAGCAGATGTTATCAGATAAAATTTCTGTGATGATTCGACTAGTACTTTCTCCCCAGTGTTGTAGAAATAGCACATCATTCTTGGTGATTTTGTGTTTGTATTAGCTGGAACCATCTAGTTAGGCAAATTGTTGGCCATCACAAAGTCTATAATACAAACAATGGTAGGGAACATCTTTCATGATGAAAGTAAAATTTCCTTACATGAACAGAGGAAAACTCAAAACTATTAATACTAGATAACTATAGACCAACCAATTGAATATCATTTATTTGGAGTCATGATAAATATCCCACACCATTTTTTCCTCTGACATGGCAAGACAGAGTGTAGTTAGTGACACCACAGCTTCCCGTTTTAAGAATGAAACTAATTAAATGAGAAGTTGTGTAAGACGGTGCTTATGAGTATTTCATTGAATCCACACTGCCTGGATTCAAATAACAGGTTTTTCAAATCAGTTGCAAAACGTGGTGGAAGGTACTGAACCTTGCCTCAGTTTCCTCATCTGGAAAAATTGTGATAATAGTAATATATATACCTCACAGAGGTATTATGTGGATTAAATAAAATAGTAAATAAAAAGTGCTTAAAATAGTTCCTAGCACATAGTATGCAATCACACAATAAATATTATCTGTGATTATTATTAATGATCATATCTCAAGTTGATAAACACATTTTCCATTAATTCAGTCATCGTATTCACAATTAATGCTACTATGTGGATAGTCTAGGACATAAGCTCAAATAACAAATAACATACATTTTTTGCCTTCAAACAATCATCATTTGGTGGACCATCTGGTAGTGATTATAGCTTTATGGAAATCTGCCACTTGGGTAAATAACAACCCACATGGAGATTGCCCCAGGCTCTGGAAGGTAGAAGGCATTCTTCAGGATTTCAAATTCCATATCAACTATGCAGTTGCACAGGCATGAGTAGAACTGTACATGCCAGGAAAACAATCAGGACATATTGTTCTTTCAGGTTACAAAAAAAAGAAGTATCATACTTAAGAAATTTAGTCACACCATCCATGATACAGTCCTAAGAATAGCAGTGTAATTTGTATGCCATATAACTTGGTTTTAATAAGGCATTTGATTCTCTTAAGCAAGTGAGTAGGTTTGAAAATCCTGCAAAGACTGGCTCTGCGTAGAAGTTTATAAGCATCATTTGTTTACTTTGCAAGGAAATGAGGGTGAGTGTTATAGATGCAGACAAGAGATAGCAAATGCATTTACAGTGACTAATAGCACCAAATGAGGCTGCATTCCTATATCATTATCATTTGCTGTCTGCTTTGTTTGTTTGTTTGTTTTGGGGTACCTTTTGTTGCCTTCAAAGAATGTGATTCAGGTATTAACATGAAAGTTAGATCAGATAAGAATGCTCCCAGTCTCTATGGGATGTAGGTGGCAAAAGCAAATTATTACCGGGAATAGAAACAATCTTATTATACATTGTCTGCCTGCAGATGACTGCACACGTGTGACTCTTAAGTCAGAATGATGAAAAAGAGTGGTTAGGTTGTTTTGCTACATTGTGCATCACCTTTTTCATATTGTCAATCCCCAAGCAGAGAAAAGATTCTCCAAAATTTCCATGGATCACCACTGAAAGTTAGAATTAACTTTCACCATCTCAGTAGCATCATCTCTTGCAATCAATCAACAATAGCAAACAAATAGAGATTTAGTAGTGTTGTATGCAACAAGTACTGTCTTAGACAACATTATTCAGGAAACAGAAATATATAGCATAGTCTCCTTTCTCCAAAGATGAGGAGATAATGCATAGATTATAGAGAATAATCCATCAATAATAATAAATTACATAATAAGACAAATTAAAGAGGTCCTTCAAGGCAGTATAGGGTAAAGTGCCAGGTCATTGATAGAGATTATAAGAGGAGAGTTTGTTCATTGTGAGCTGAAATGGTTCTTGAAAGATTTCCTGGGTGGGGGTGGCTGGGTGGAAGAAGAAGAGCATGGGACTATCTTCAAAGATTTGATAGGTGGGAAGACATATGGAGGAATATTTCAGGTAGAAGGACCAGCAAGGAGGTGAGGAAACACTTGGTGTCCTGGGAGTAGACAGCAAACTAGTTTAACAAGAGTAGAAAATATATGTAGAGCCAGGCCTCTAAAACTAGGAATTGCTTACCCTTGGGAATGTGGATCAGTAGTAGCCACAGGATAACTACAGGTTGCTAGAATATGAACAACACAAAAACCTTGTCTTGTTCACTGTTATGTATTTAAGGCTTAGAATAGTCCTTGGCATGTGGTAGGTGCTCTGCAATTAGGGGCATCTGATAGAAGATAAGGATGTAAAATTAGTTTGAGGCCAACTTTAAGGGAAATTGAATAGAAGAGAATGGAGTTTAAAATTTATTAGATAGGCTTGGTTTTTTAACATGGTGGGGATCATAATTTCAGGGGGATACATGAACCCCTAAAATTTATGCAAAAGACTGTGTGCAGTGTGCATTATTCTGAGGTCCATAATTTTCAGCAGCTATTGAAAAGGATCCATGTACCCAAAAAGTTAAGCTTCACCTAATAAGCATGAGGTAATAAGGAATATTTTTGAGCAAGGAAATGATATAAAATGGGTAATTGGGACTATAAAATAAGGCCTCTGTGTGCAGGGCTCATGAGGGACAGGGAAAGAGTGGAGACTGGAGCAGAGGAAACCAGTTAGGAGGCTCTGGAAGGCTGACAGGGAAAGAGGTAGTTGTGAGAGTCCCATGTGTGGGACTTAATTGCCTTAAAGGGAGAAAGGGGTTATTCAAAGGAAAGCTAATGCTTTGGGGTACTGACAAAATATCGTGGAGAAGATGAGAGAATGAGAGGCAGTGAAATTGAATCAGTTTCCAAAGAAATCAATCAATCAACATATATTTATTCAAATCTCTTGAGTCTTTACCACTTTCATGGAAGGCTTTCATGGAAGGACTCTATTCCTGTCACAGTGGGAAGTTTGACCTTCCTTGCAAGGTCTGATTGGAAAAATCGGACTGTTCCCCAATATGTTAAAATTAAGGACATTGCTGAATTGTAAACTGCAAAATTACATGAATGCCAAAATTAAAAATAATTTCTTTCAAAAGTGTCTGGTTTCAAATACCTGGTTAAAATTCATGGAAGTTGAAATTTCTTCAGATATTTCTGCCGGGTTCGCTGTTTTGTAAGCATTTGATGAACCAATCAGTTAATTAAGTCCTTCAGCTCTTTCAAGGTCACATAGTCCCAAGCCAAGAGAAGATTTCAAATTTTGTAGGTGTTTCAGAAATGGTTACAGTCTGTCATATTTAATGGAAGAGAATATTAGAATCCTGAAAAATAACTTTTTCCAGCTGACTTAGCAGTCAAACAGTTGTATACCTTCTCCTCAGGTAATGCAGAGATTCCTGGACCATAACATTAGGAGAATGCTAACCTCCGCCCTTAATCCTGAGCCATTGGGGAAAATGAACCTCCTGGGCTGTAAGTTGACCCCACCCAACTGCTTGCAGATCTTTACTTATGGAAGGTAGAGGTCAAGAAGGAACTATGGAAAGGAGACGCTGTCTTAAAAGGTAAAAGCATTTTGCTTCTGAAGCAGATTCCAGGTCAATCTGGCTGCCACTATTTAGGCAAGCCACAAATGGCATAAAAATTGAAATGGCCTTGGCCCCATTGTCAAATGGAGAATATGGCTGTGCAGGGCCACTGGTGAGGGCCTCTGCTGCCCTAACCTGTGCCAAAGCCCTTTACAGACAGCCTGGTTCCTTCTTTGCGTTTTTCCACAACAGCAGTTATGTTATAAGGATGATCTCAGAACAAACAAGGGTGACTGGATGGCACTCTGGCGGTCTCTGGTGGCAAACATTATATATATTTCTAGAGGGAACAGCTAAATGCTTGATTCTGTTAGAGCAAATATAAAAACAAACATTTGAATGAATACACTAAAATTCCCTAGTGTGAACCTAAATCCAATACTAACTTCTAGCTATAACTCAGAATAATAATATAGTGATCCTATATTTTTATGTGTAATATAAAGTAGCATGTTAGAGTGAGTTCTCTATATAGTATTTAAACATTTTACCATTTGATGGAGAAAGTAGAATTAACCTCTTTAAATAAATGAATCCATTCCACCCACATCCCTTTCTGTCTGTCTCCCAGAAACTCACATTTCTGTGAACGTTTTTCCACTAGTGTCTGTGTGTATTTTTGTGGGTGTATGTAATTGTGCTGTTAACTTTCTGATTACCAGCTCTCCATAGATCTGAAAATTAAACCTTTTAATAATCAGAATTATAAATTTCCATATTAGTCATTTGCTATCTTGTACAAGTAAGTGAGTTTCAGACATGTTATTTCAAAGACAACTAGTATATAAGCCTGAGCACATACATTTTCACACTGCATGTTTGGGTGCAAGACTCTTTTCTTATTTTTTCTATTAAATTCTTGATAGAGTGATACAAACATCATCCATTAGTCAGTTCAGCCTTCCCTGAAGTATTAGTATTCTAAACAATCCTATTACCAAAGCATTATTCTGATACTTTATTAAAAGTCCTACAGCTTTATGCAATTAGGATTATAATAGAAGCTTTATTACAATGATATATAACTTGTATCACCCTAATAAAAGTTCCTGTACATAGCAGTGCTTTAATAATGTTGTTTCTGTAACAGTGATTCCTTAGTAATGGAGCTTCTATCATGGCAACTTCATTATTAGGAAATGATTTCAGTAATAGAAATGCAAATAAAGATTTTGAGAGGAGCATTTTACACATGGCTCTATTACTGACCTGCTATCTATTCATGCATTACATCTAATCATTATAAACCTACCATGTAGATTATAGTTATGCTTATTACTATCCTGTTACATTTTAGCATTTGTTCCTTCCAAATTTTTGAAATTAACTGCCATTTTAAAATAAAATTCAAGGGTTAAAATAATTTGAATTTTAATTAAATTTTGTTTCTAAAGCATTAAAAATGCTTCACAAAACCTTCTCTAATTTTTATTGTATCAGAGATTGAATGGACCAGTGGCATTTAGACTGGAGTACATGTACAATCGGGTATACATGAAGATTTTCCAAAGGATATATGAACATGCAGAATTTTAAAGGAATTAATTCCAGATCTTCATCCCCCATATACACCCTTTGGTAAAATTCATCAACCTGAGAAGGCACTTGTGGTCATGGTCGAGGTTTTCCTTTCAAACCTTCCCTTTTCTCTCACTATACTAAAGAAAGGCATACTTCAAACCCACCCCATCCTTTTCCACAGTGCATTGCTTAGCCAGGGCATCCAACTACGGAGCATTTGAGAACTCCTTGATTTAACGTGCGCCCAGGCCCCTACCCATATTTTTAAGAGTCAGGAAGAATAGGGTCATAGTTAAGTGCCTGGACCGGGGAGTCAGAGAGTCTGGTCTGAGTTTGGATCCAGACTCTACCACTTCTCAGCTTTGCAACCTGGGGGAGTCATTTAAACCTCTTCTACCTCAGTTTCCTTATCTGTAAAGTACGGATAATAATAGTAGGGTAATGTGAGGATAAATGGATTCATGTAGAATATGATGCTATTAATAATATTCCAATAATATTTTACTTTAAATGTTTTTTTAAATCAAGATTTATAATGTGTTTATGTGGTTTTGATCAATTGAGTACTACCAATAATTGTAATGACAATCAAACATCTAAGTTAACACTCAGAGCATAATGGTCACAGAAATTTTAAAAATTAACTCCTTTCCCCTCTGTATTTTTTGGTTACAAAAAGACAAATTTTAAAAAGTATTTAAATATAAAATATGTATTAGGATAAAGTTCTTTGAGAGAATCAGAATGGAGATATGAATTCAAGGGGAAAAAGATATAAAATTCCTAATTGTTCATATATTTTGAAAATGGATGATGATGGGTATCATAACACTGTGACATTTATATTCAATTGAATGTTTTTTAAAAACTGATGGAATAGTTTTATTTAAAATTGTCAATATTTATAATATGCTGGAAATTGCATCCTTTGCAACTGTTTAAACCAATGAAAAATTGTTGAGCTCAACTTGTGTGCCTAGGGATATATGATATATGGATACATATTTTTAAGACTTAGGAGTATTGCAAGCAAAAACTTCCAAGACAGAGTAAAACACTGATTTCTAGGAGTAAAGAAGTAAGTGAAAGTAGAGATATAAAATTATCTGTATATTAGCTAAATACTTAAGAATAACTCTTTTCTTATCATTAATATATAAAGCTAGAAAACTATGTAAAATTATAGAACTATGAAGTTCCCCTGGCTGAGTCAGTTTGACTGTATGGATTCATTTGACTGAAGGATCTCTAGTGTTTCACAGAAAAGTCAGAGCATAAAGAAGAGCACATTTGCTCCTAAGTTGTTTAGTAATGTCTGGGAAAGAGCTGTTGCCTTTACTGGGGAGCTGGTTTGTTCCTCTGGGCTGTTAGTGGGAGGGGCCGACTCTGAGAGGATCCAGAAATGGAGAGACTAGTGGAACTGCTCTGGTGGATGTTCTGAGACCATTTTACTTTGTGCTGGAAATGGCAGCTCTTACTATTAACTGATGAGCACCAGCCAGATCAAAAAAGTATAAATGGGGCTTTTATTAGGAACAGGCTAGGAATTTATTATTTTTTATTAACCAAAGAAGAAGAAGAAGAATGTTAAAGAAAATGTACTTGTCCTAAGGTATGTTCACTGCTAATTATATTTCTATGGGTTTGACTTTTGCAATTTTAGTCTTTATTTTTATTTTGTGCCAGGTCTCAAGTTGAGAGTTTGGATTCTACTTTCTCACTGGGCAAGTTTCATGCCAGCGTATCTGTAATTGTAACCATAGAGAATATACAATTTTGTGTGCTAGTTTTTACACTTAACATTATTTTTCAGACCCTTGCCAAAGAAAGTAGAGCTTTTTTAGAGCAGTGATATGATAATACTGTAGCCGTATTTATACCAACTCGTGCAGAATCCAAGGAGAGCATGAACGTTAGTTAATGTGATTTACTATGGCCTATTTTCATGGCTCTTTGAGCCCAGCTATCAGCTTGTTGGAGAGTCAAGTCAAATAACGCAGTCTTGCTCTGAGAGATTGGAGCCTTGGTGTAGTATTTTTTAAAAGTCGCTGACCCCCACCCTAGCCAATTTGGAAAAGCAGCATCCAAGGACGTGTTGTGTTTACAGTCAGACCAGAGAGTCACCCAACCCCACCTACGCCAAGCTCTCACCCTTCCCCATATGTTCTCCTGCATCAAGCCAGTCACTCCCAAGGGTTGTATCATATGCCCAAGTTGAACATGGCATAAAGCCTGAACTAATTCTCTACAGGGCCTTTACAGAGTCTATGTGATGTTTTTGTGAAATGTTTCAAAGAAGGGTTTAGTTCTAACATTTAAAAAGTGCTACTTTAAACAGTGAGGGACTAGAAAAACAGTTTATATTGGTGGCAATATAAATTAGTTTAATCTTTTTGGAGGGAGATGTGATAATGTAGATCAACAGCCATATACATATTCCTACTGTTTAACTCATTCTTGACATTTTATTATAAGGAAAAAATCAAAAGAAAGAAGATATATATATATATATATATATGCACAATTCATAATAGTCTAAAACTAGAAAACATTTTAAATGTTGACTAAATCAATCTTGAAGAGGAAGGGGAAAAAGAGTTCCAAGATGACCCAGTCTGAAGCAATCATGAGATTTCTTGAACTTTGCTGGTCTAAAGGACCACCTGGGGAGAAACAAGCTCAGAGTTCAGCCTTTAAAGCAAGGCTCACTTGTGCATTCATATGGAATATCTGCGTCTCTCTGGTACCAGTTTTCTTTTTGTATCTTAGACTTTCTTTTTGGAACCTAGGCTCTCTTTTCTCAAAAATGCTGAACTAGATCCAAACTATAAAAGTCAATTCTTAAAAGACAAGGAAACAGATACTCCCTTGAAGCTTCCAAGAGAAACACAGCCCTGCTAACATCTAGCCAATAACTCATTTTGGATCTCTGATCTCTAGAACTATAAAGTAATAAATTTGTGTTATTTTAAGTAAAAAAAAAAAAAAAATCAATTCTTAAAATTCCAACAGAGGTGACTATGGATAAGTGTAAGGACTTGATATGATCAGGAAATGGAATTAGAGTATAGATTATTTTACCTTGACATAATTAAGTTAGTCAAATTTTTAATAAAATATTTTTTAGTAAGAAACTGCTATTCTTGCCCATATGTGTCAATTTATTCTTCTCTCTAAACTTGCTTGCAAAATACCAGAATACAATTATTGTCTGGAAAAGTCTATGATTATATTTATATAGAGAAGAATATGACTTCTCAGTACTGCAGCCTATTAGTAGTATTGTTTTTTGTTACCTAGTTTCAAATTATTAGTAGTCTAGGAAGTAGCAAAAATATCTCTTAGTAGCTAACTTTTTATAGGTCAGATCTTTACCTACCAGTTTTCATTGTTAGAAGGTAATAATATATTTATTTATTAGATAAATAAAAAATAAATTTTTTGAATCCTTAGGAATTTTCTTCATGGAGTCTCTTTTGAGACAGCTTCTAAAAAGAAAAACTAATTTTAGCTTAAAGAATTCACTGGGAAAGCTGCTTCTGGGAATTCAAGGAATCTTTTTATTATCAAAATTGGGTAAGACACAGGAAGGAAGTACATAATTGTTGGGAGCTGGAGCTGTAAACTGGAATGCTTTATTAGAAATTTACATTGATTATATTTATCTCAAGAAAAGCATTATGGTATTTTAAAAAATTGTCTTGAACAACCATCTGTATGTTTTTCTGTTGCTTTAAAATTCTATTCTACACCACCCTAAGAAGCAATTATACTAAAAATTTGCTATTTTATTTTGTGTTGCTCATAAAATAATCTTCTTTTGTGATAGTTGCTGGACATCAATATCTGGTTATCAGTAAATTAGGCTGTGTTTTTGTGAGTTTGTTTGTGAAAATCCTTGAATTTTCTGATTTCTGTTTCCCAACATACCAGACTCTAAAGTGATGTGACCATTTTAGTGTGTATCTCACAAATAGCCTTAATAAGCCCAAAGTTGTCACCATTACGAAATGTGGTGTATGGAAAGAACAAAAGAATTAATGCTTGGAAGGCACAAGCTCCCACTTCTTTTCTTTTAAGATAAAAGTAAAATAAGTGTAGTGCCTGAGAGTTGCTTCAGGCTGAATTTCTGTATTTAGTCTTAGCAAGCGTGGCTTTGGTAAGGAAGGACTAAGATCTATTCTTGAACCTGGATACAAGTCTCAGTTCCATCATTTATGTTTACGTAACCTTGGCTAAGCCACAGCTCTGAGCAATTTTCTGCAAAATGGAAAGAACAATACCCACCTTACAGGATTGTGAAAACAAATTGGATGATAGATACTAATGGATATCTTTGATTCCTTCCTTTCCTTAATCCCAATGTTATTGCAAAACTGAATTCATTTATCTCTCTCCGGCTTCACGTCTAGACTCTAATCCAACCACCTTCTTTCTCAATGCAGGAGCCTCCACACTGGTCACCTTCCCACCTCTCCTGCCTCTCTGTAATCCGTTCTCCATCCAGCGGGCAGGGTAACTTTTTTTTCAAAGTGAAAAACAGATCATGTCATTCACCACTTTAAACCCTTCAGTGATCTCCCATCGCATTGAGTGCGGATTCCTTCCCAAGGGCCGTGAGGCCCAGGGACCCTCCTTCCCCTCTGGCCTCAGCGCCTATGCTCTCTTCCCTCCCTGTGTTCCGGCCACCCAGCCTCCTTTGGCACAATCTGAACACATGCAGCCAGCCCACTTCCTCCTAAGGGCCTTTGCCCGGGTTCCTACTCAACCTGAAGGTTTCAACTCAGCCTTCCTCAGTGAGGCCTCCACTAGAATATAAGCTCTTCAGGGCTTTGTCTGTCTTGTTCATCCCTGCAGAGCACCGTATTCACAGCTCCTGTGATAAACACCCAGCACCTGCCACATAGCAGGCACGCAGTAAGTACTTACTAAGTGAGGAAGAACATTTTGTGAGATGGTCTGAGAAGTTAAGATTCAAAATATGGTTCTGCAGTTATTAAAACTACACAAAAAGATGTGGGCTGATGCCTTTATATAAGACTAATTAGGAAATACAGCAATTTCTTGGGTAAATTTTTCCATGTGTATGTATGTATATATATGTAAATATATATATATTTTTTTTCATTTAGTATGCAGTATTGACTTTTCTAGTTCTTCAGCCACTTGAGTAAAATCTAACTAGGCATTTTCCTCTTTTAACCCTTGAATTGCAGATGACCTAGTGGAGCCTGGGGAGAGGAGAGAAGTCATATTTTACAGCTATAATATAGGTATCTAATTTATCAGATATAACATATTCGAGTTACAGAAATCACTCTAATCCACAACCTAAAAGGTACGAATCAAGGAATATGGGAATTCAGAGAAAGGAGGGCTTGTACCCCATTTTTGACACCATCACTAAGGTGCTTATTCTGATATAAGCCTAAAATGACTAAGGGACTAATTACCCGTTCAACACCTTTTTTCCTGTAATAACCCAGAAGCAATTTCTTCTTTTTTTTTAATTTATCAAAAAATTAAAAAACAAACAATAAAAAACAGCATTTCAAACAAAACCAAAACAAAGGAATAAGAAAAACAAATAACCTAAAATAACTACATTGCTTCCAACATGTTCCTACCGTACCCTCCAAAAATAAACAAATTATAACCAAACAAAGGAGTAAGAAAGACAAATAACCTAAAACAACTAAATTGCCAGAAGCAATTTATCATCCATAAATTCAAACTGAAAAATATACTTTTGACCTCCAATTATCCCTAGGATAGCTCCTTCTCTTATTTTTCTTAAATTTGCCTCCTTGAAATTTTTAAAATCTCCCTTTGGGTTCCTGCCACCCTCTTCTTACACCATTCTTAATCATCATCACTCTAAACCATGGAGTTTGTTTGTGCCTGCCCTCACACTATGGCATTGCAGGCCCTAGAGCCCTTTGTGGACCTTCTGAGCTGCATCAGCCAGCACTGTGTCTGTGTTCCGGGTGCATGTCTCATATTTTGTAGCTCCATAAGACAACCCAAGTGAAGGCCCAGGCTCTTCTGCCCCCAGCTTCCTAAACTGCCACCTCTCTCACTGTTCTCAGCGCAGAGATTGGACCTGCCCTGCAGAGGCAGAGAGTGCCTGCACCTGCAGAGCCAGTGCTGGGCCCGTCTGTACAAAACCCACCCTAGATTTGGAGCTTGGACTCCATGGAAACAGCTTAGCCTATTGCCTCTTTCTGTATCCCAGTCCCCAAACTCCCCCAGGCATGGAGACGTGATAGGAATGGAGTGTCATTTGTCATGCACCTTAATAGAGGGCCAGGCCAGCCCTGGAACAACTTAGAAAGTAAAGCAGGGACTTTGAAATAAAAATCAAACCCCAAAGTTGTATGGCCTTCTACAAGTTATTTAGCATCTCCAAACTTCATTTTTCTCATCGTTACAATAATTTTATATCAACCTCATAGTGTTATTATTAGAATTAAGTGAAAATCCTAGTAAGTGTTCAATACATGGCAAGCGTTTGTGTCAGTTTCCTTTTCACAGGAGCCTGAGTTCACAGTCTCCCTGAGACTCACCCTCCCTGATATACTCACCACCCACATGCTGTGTTCTGCTTCCTAATTCCTTTCCTCCGCTCCTTTTTGATGACAAAGTATTGCTGGAGGAAAATACAGCGACTTTCAAAAGTTGCCCGTTATATGTTTGTGCTGCCCCACTTAATCCTGACCCTCACTCCTGCTTGTCAGTTCTCTCTTCTTTCATGGCACACACCTGAAATAGGCATCACGCACAATTCTCTCCCAATTCATCAACTGTTCTGCAAAGACTCCTAGGGGATAAATGTGCCCCCTATTTTACTGAGGAGTCAGAAACCATCTTCCTTGTATTTCCTTTTCAACTCAGCATATCAGTGCAACCATCTTCTTTCTTGCCCTCTGTTCCTGTTTAGAGAAAGCTAACTTTTTCCCCTATGGAGGCAGATGGTGTTCACTCTTTAGTATGCATGTGAATCACCTCTGGAGTTGACCATAGATTTGGGGTAGAGTCCAGAAACCTGCATGGTCCATGAGCACCCCCAAATGATTCTGGTGATCTTTGGCTCACACTCTGAGAAGTCTGCTCTGTTTTGTTTTGTTTTGTTTTGCCCACTTCTCCTGAGACTTGACTCCCACTGTTTTCCATTCAGTCTCTTCCATCTTTAATCTCACATTTTTCTTGTGGTTTTTCTCTTATATCTTCAAGCTAGGTTCATTCCTCCCAAAAATAAAAATTGTTTTTTTTTTTCTTTGACATGGAGAAAAATAGTTGGATCTCTATTCTCAACCATACCCCCTGCCACCATCCTTGGGTAGATTGTATGAAGCTTCTGCCTCACCCTCCCCTTCTGCCTGACCCTCAGGGATTTGACTAGAGAGCCCAAACAACTGAGAATGTTCCTTCTTGACAGCACCCCCCATCAGGTGTTTCTGAAAAATAGATGTTACCGTTGGAACAGACATGTTAATAACAACATTGATATGGATTATAACAAGCCTTTTAAATAGAGACTGAATCCTTTTTGTCTTCATTTAAATCTGTTTTATTTCCCTTTCTGCAACGCTGTATAAAAATCTCATCAATATACAAAATCATTCTGAGCCTCAGATTTTCTCATTTTCTCTGGATGAGAGCTTTGATTAGCTTTTTACAAGTTCTTCATTAGTAATTGCCTTGCTTTTTTTGTTTTTGTTTTTGGCCGTTGTCTCTAATCAGTTTATGTTCTATCTAAGAATTCTTTGAGGATGGTCTGAAATATGTTGCTCTGTGTTACGTTACAGATATTACAATTTAATACTCTATAAAATTCAACAAATGCTATTAGGATTAAATGTTCATTTCTTCTTCTTATGTTGGTGGCTGGGGTGGGCTCTTCAGTCTTACCATCATGCCTGACCTAGTTGTGCAGCCGTTACTGTTTAATTAATAGACATTTGCATAAGCTCTTTTTCCCCCCCAGCAAGTGTTATAATGGTCTTATTGGTTATCGCCTTTTCACCCTGTGAAGCATCAGCAGTGCTATTTTCATTTTGCATATCAAAATACAGAGAGATTAAATTATGTGCAACAAATTGATAACTGAGTAAGTTTGGGAACTCAGAGTTCTGGCATATTAGTGGTGTTGCTTAGAGCAACAAGCTGTATAGATCTATAAATATATTTAAACTCTGCTTTCTAATCCAGGAGTTGGAGTTGGGACTGTCAGAAGCCCAGGGAGGGAGCTCTTTGTAGATTTATGCAGGGGTGGGAGAATTAGTTTCTGAGCTCCCTGTGGAGCCATAAAGGAAGGTTTTTGTTAGCAGAGGGGTTGGTATGTGAGAATTATTGCTGTGATGGCTGTAATTTTTAATAAAAATTCTAGGAAGTCCAGTGACTTCTGTGCAGCATATGAATTTGAAGAACTGTTTGGTTTTTTTTTTTGAACCCACCTTCCCAAACTCTATTAGAATTTTCTTCCTAATTAACTGGCCACAAAATATTAATGTGGCTTCATTTGGCTCCCTCTGCCCATCCCAGGAACTAGAAACTTGCTGACCTTTCTGGGTAGTTGGGTAAGATTTTCATTTCTTTCCTATGTATGTATGTATGTATGTATGTATGTGTGTATGTGTGTGTGTATATATACATAAAACATTTTTTTTTCACTGTCTTCTTTCTATCTGTATCTTCATGTACCTTCCCATGCCCAACTCAATATAAGGGATAGAAATCCGTGATGTGGTTTTCCTTTCCTCTTTTTCAAAACTATAAAATAGGATTTCTTGTATCTAAAGTCTTGTTTCTTTGTCTTGTATAGGTGATGCCTATGCCTTTTGTTGTTTACTTCCAGAGAATACTTTGGATCGTGTAAGAATTGTCTCAATCATTTAACAACACCAAAAAACAAAAACAAAAAACTAATACAAAAACAAAGCAAAACAAAGAAAACACAAAATACTTTTTTCCTTCTCCAAATTTACCAAACTTCTCAGTCTGAAAAGGTGGAAGCCTGTGTGTCTCTCACATCTCTTTTCCCATTAAACTTGGATTAGAATCTTTCTGTCTTAAATTCTGCTAATGTGTTCTTCCCTTCCTGTGCCCCCACCCACCCAATCCTGTGCACCCGTTAGGGCCTGTACCAGATTAAATACCATATCTTCAGGAAGTCTCTGCTGATCCCACCAGTCAGTAATGACCTCTCTGTTCTCTGACTTCCCATATTACTTGATTTGTACCTTTTGGGTGGCCAGGATCATAATCTGTTGTACACAAGAGTGATGTCTGTAACCCTTGAATTGCAGATGCCCTGAAGAAGCAGGGGGAGAGGAGAGGAGATGTCATATTCCATTTGCCTCAAGGCCTCTGTCAGTCATGAAAGTATACATCCTGGCTTTTCCAGCATGTAGAGCACTCAACACAGAGGTGCAGAAACCACATAACTGAAACCATGCAACAAGCATTGGATCTGCAGTATGAAAATGGTAATTGAGTTCCAGGCAACCAGGATCTCACCATTCGTATCATCTCAGGGAACAAAGGGTCTGTCCTTCCGTGGGGCCTCAGGCCTGGGCGGGTCTCTGCAGCTCAGTTTTCCTTTAGTTCACAGGTGAGCTCCCCTCTGCCTACCTAGCACCTGTACGCTGTCCCCTGGACATCTTCCCTCTTACTGTGGGGAGCATCTCATTCTTTGCTGTTGTCACTGTGACCCCTACTCAGACTTTTCTGGAGGCATAATGCTTCCCCACAGATCCTATTACTCATCCTCCACCATCAGATCAGGTGAAATTATTGTTCTCCTTAGGGATTTGCTTTTCGTTTCTTTTTAGACGTCTTAAGGGAAGGAGTAAGGTAGTGACAAACTCATTTCACCTTTGGGGCTCTCTCCCCTAGGGATGCAATCCAGAACTTTTAGTAGTGGGGTGCAACTGGACTGTCAACCTGAGGAGTTGAGAAAATGGGTTGTTTTTAAAAATAGTTTTCTGGTATCTAAAACTATAATGTAAAACCCATGAGAGCAGGGGTTGCTTCTGTACTGAATACACTTTTATCCCCAATGCCTAGTACAGTGCCTGATACATAGGATATGCTCCATAAATATTTTTTGAACAAATGAATGGATGGATACATGGAAAGATGGACATGGACAGATGAATGGATGGATACATGGACAGCCTTACCCACAGTAGGTATTCAGTGATGTTTATTGAATGCATGAGTATAAAATACAAGAGGGAATAAAAGAGTGAGTAAAGTAGAAAATCATGAGTTCACTATATATTTTAGTAGCATTTGACTCTGCTTCTTAGTCTGGGTAACACATCCTAGGGGGATACAGTGACATGGCAGAGGGTAAACTAACTCACAGAATTAAAATATTCATCTTGGTGCATCAACTTTTTTCATTGGTAATTTAGAATATTACTGTATGTGGAAAACAATAGATTTTAGAATATATTGCATAACTGACATAAGTTTTTAAAGTAAACTACATGTGGAGAATTATTCCTTATCATGCCCTTAGGCCCTCTCATTTGTTTTTAGATACTCTATGAAGAAAATATTTGAGAAAACAGATATTGAAGTTCTTTTATTACCTAGGGATTCCCATAAACATACGAAGAGGTGCTGTCCCTGGTTTTGTGCCAGGAGAATGTTTCTGTCCCTCTCTGTCCCTACAGTGGCATCGGCAGCCACTGGTGCTTTCCACAGAAACATTCTCCTTTATGGAGCAGGTTACCCATGCCAGTAATTCACTTGGGCACAATAGTATGTCTTTCTCTATGCATTAATCCTACCAATATTTATTGAGTGCCTACTAGACAAAAGGCACTGTACTAGATGCTGAGATTAAAATAATAATCAGAATACTTCCTTTACCTGAGGGAATTACAGTATACTAGAAGAAGCCTCCTGTAAACAGTTAATTATCTATACAGAACAGTGTTGAGAACTAAGCAGTAGACTTAAGCATGGAGTGCAGTGGGAACCCACAGGGAAGGCACCTGATTTAGGGTCAGGGTCAAAAGAAAGCTGAGATTTGTGGGAGAGAAATGGACATTCATCAAGCGAAGGCGGGAGGGGAGCATGTTGCAGGTGGAGAGAACAGCATGGACAAAGGCTTGGAAGTAAAAGACAGCAGTGCATTTGGGAACCAGCAAGTAGTTTAATGTTGACCTGTAGGTAAATACCTGATTTCTAATTCTGAATAAGAGTTTTCAAGCACAAAAGTGATAGAAGAAATCACAAAGGAAAAAAATTTAATTATCTAATAATATAATCCACATTTAAAAATCATTGTGACATAATTTAAGGGCACATAACAATCTAGAAAGAAAAATATTTTGCATAAATATTTCAGCAACTTCTGTGAGAGCAGGCATTCTCTCTCTTTATGCACCTGTACATAACTAACATTAAACCCTGTGCATGGCCCACATGGTGGTTGAATAAATGGAAAGAGTCAGTATTCTCAAAAGATACTAATGAGCTAATATAAATTAATAAGAAAATCCTCATAAAACCTCAATAGACATATGGTCAAGAAAGCCCGAACAGACATTTCACCTTAGTATCATCCTTGGCTCTTTCATTTTTCTCATGCCTTATATCTAATTCTTCAGCAAATCTTGTTGGCTCTACCTTCAAAGCAAATTCTAAATCTGACCATCCGTTCCAGTTTGCTAAAGCTGCCATTATACAAAATACCAGAAATGCATTGGCTTTATAAAGGGGATTTATTGGGTTACAAATTTACAGTCCCGGCCACAAAAGTGTCCAAACTAAGGCATCAGCAAGAGGATACCTTCACCAAGGAAAGGCTAATAGCATCCAAACACCTCTGTTAGCTGGTGTGATGGTTGGGTTCATGTGTCACCTTGGCCAGGTGATGGTACCCAGCTGTCTGGTCAAGCAAGCACTGGCCTAACCATTGCTGCGAGGATGTTTGTGGCAAGTTAATAAACCAACAGGCTGGTTTATTAAATCATCAATCAATTGGCTGCAGCTGTGACTGATGACATCAAAGAAGGGTGTGTCTTCCACAATAAGAGAATGCAGTTGGCTGGATTTAATCCAATCAATCAGTTGAAGACTTTAAAGCGAGACAGATACAGGACCTTCACTTCTTCTTTGGCTGCCCAGCAAAGCGTTTCCTGAGGAGTTCATCGAAGTTGCCAGTTTGTTTCCTAAGGAGTTCATCAAATATCTTCATTGGAGTTGCTAGTTTGCTGCCTCCCCTATGGAATTTGGACTCGTGCATACCCACAGTTGCGTGAGACACTTTTATAAATCTTATATTCATAGATATCTCTCATTGATTCTGTTTCCCTAGAGAATCCTAATACAGCTGGGAAAGCACGTGGTTTGTGTCTGCTATTCCTTTGCTCCCAGGTTGCATTGCTTTCAGTTTCTGATTCCAGTGGCTTTCTCTCTAAGCTTCCAGGAGTCCTCTCTTAGCTTCTCTGGGGCAAACCCTGGGCTTCATCTCTTAGCTTAGCATTTCCAAACGTCCTTCTGTCCACATCTCCAAGCATCTCTAAGCATCTCTGTAGGCTTCCAAGTGTCTCTAATTAAGTGATCTAATTAAGATACACCCTGAATGGGCAGGGCCACACCTCCATGGAAATATCTAATCAAAATGTCTCACCTATAGTTGGGTGAGTCACATCTCCATAGAAACAACCTAAACCAAAGATCCCACAAGATTGGATTAAAAGAATATGGCCTTTTGTGGGGCATAATATATCCAAAGTGGCACACTATCCTTCCCTAATTCCACTACTATCACCTAGTACAAGCTGCCAATGCATCTTGCCTGGGCTACTAAAATAGCCTCCTGATTGCCCTTTCTGCTTGCCCCCTTGCTCTTCCACAATATCAAAAATAAGATTTTAAAACATAAATCAGAACACATCATTTCCTGTTCAAAGTCCTCTATGGTTACCCTTTCACATTCAGAATAAAATCCCAAGTCTTTTCCATGCCTTAGAAGACTCTACATGACCTCTCTAACTATCTCTCCAGCCTTACATCCTCCCACTCCTCCTTCTAATTTCACGTGACCATACTGGCCTTCTTTGAACATTCCAAGCCCACACTAGGCTCTTTGCACTTCTTTGCAAGCCGGAAATGCTCTCATCCAAAAGATTTACGCAACTTGCTCCCTCACTTGGTCAAACCTCTGCTCAAATGTTACCTCTGCAGAGAGGCCTTCACTAACCAACTTATCTGAAATAGACCTCCATCATCATCCTCTCATATTTTTAATATTTTCTACCTCCCCCTTTGACTCTGTCAACTTTGACTGTCTGTCAAACAGATAAAAAGAGACAAAAATCTCCACAGAAAATTCCTAACCACAGGTCTGCCCTCATGTGGGTATGGGGTTGGAATCCCTCTTCTCCCTTCTCTCCTTCAAGGCTCCAAGCAGAAGCATATGTAAACTTCTCTGGAGGGAGGCATTTTAGTCCCAGGTTTCTAAGAATTACCGTATTTATAGTCCTACTATAAGTTCACAGTAAAAAAAATATGGAATTCATAAACCAGCCACTATGAAAGAGGGACAGCAGAAACAACAAACTGTAGTATCAGACCAATAAATTCAGGTATTGAAACTGTTGGGTGAAAAATATAAACTAAATTTGTCGACTATATTTAAAGAAATGGAAAAGACTGTCAAAAGTATGTTGAATATACTTCAAGAAAAAGAAGAGACTATCAAAATGACCTGGCAAATTTAAGAAATAATTGAATAGAACTTTTAGGAAGAAAAAATATAATTAAATTAGAAGGCCTAACTAAAAAACTGATAAATACAGTTTGAGAGAATTAAGTACTGGAAGATGGATCTGAAGAAATTATACATATTGTAACAAAAAATGTTAAAGAGGTTGACAACTTGATAACAGGTTAAGAGATGTAAGGAATAGAGGAGGACTAACACAGTCTAATAAGAGTTCCAGAAAGAGATTTTTAGATTAAGTAAGCTCAATGAATCCCAAGTGGGATAAATAAAAATAAATCCACACCTAGACACATTGTAGTGAAATACCAGAAAGAAAGATGATCTTAAAAGGAATGACAATTAGGCTGTTAGTTGACTTCTAAACAGAAAAAAATGGAGGCCATAAGAAAATGGGACAATATGTTCAAAATGCTGACAGGATATAATTGTTTACCTAGAATTGAATACCTATAGAAGCTTATTTTTCAAAAGTGAGAGTAAGATAAAGCATTCACAATATGGGACCACTTACTACCTACAGATCTTCAATAAAGGCTATTCTGAAGGACATGTATCAACAATAAAGAAAATGATCCCAGAAGGAAGGTCTGAGATAAAGGAAAAATGGTGAGCAAAAAGAATAATAAGAATATGAGTAAATCTCAACAAATATTGATTTATAAAACACTAAGATATCTAATTTATGGGATTAAAAAACAAAATAAGATCATAGAAATATTGGATAACAGTAGTACATATCAGGAAGGGTGATAAGAGTTAACTATCCTCAGGTTCTTGAATTATTTGGGAGGAAAGTAAAGATATTGATTAACTGTAGACTTTATAAGTGAAATATTTATTTAAAATTTTTAGGATAACAAAAGTTTAGAAATATAATATGTAATTTTCAAATGAATAAAGAGAAAAATGGATGAGAAGAATAATATTTAAAAGCCTACAGTCGAGGAGGCGGGGCAAGATGGCAGACTGGTGAGCTGTAAGTTTTAGTTACTCCTCCAGGAAAGTAGGTAAAAAGCCAGGAACTGCGTGGACTGGACACCACAGAGCAATCTGTCTTTGGGCATACTTCATACAACACTCATGAAAACGTGGAACTGCTGAGATCAGCGAAATCTGTAAGTTTTTGCGGCCAGGGGACCCGCGCCCCTCCCTGCCAGGCTCAGTCCCGGGGGAGGAGGGGCTGTCAGCTCCGGGAAGGAGAAGGGAGAACTGCAGTGGCTGCTCTTATCGAAAACTCATTCTACTGATTCAAACTCCAACCATAGATAGACTGAGACCAGACACCAGAGACTCTGAGAGCAGCCAGCCCAGCAGAGAGGAGACAGGCATAGAAAAAAAACAACACGAAAAACTCCAAAATAAAAGCAGAGGATTTTTGGAGTTCTGGTGAACACAGAAAGGGGAAGGGCGGAGCTCAGGCCTTGAGACGCATATGCAAATCCCGAAGCAAAGCTGATCTCTCTGCCCTGTGCACCTTTCCTTAATGGCCCTGGTTGCTTTGTCTATTAGCATTTCAATAACCCATTAGATCTCTGAGGAGGGCCGTTTTTTTTTTTTTTTTTTTTAAATCCTTTTTGCTTTTTCTAAAACAATTACTCTAAGAAGCTCAATACAGAAAGCTTCAAAGAATTGCAATTTGGGCACGTCAAGTCAAGAGCAGAACTAAGAGAGCTCTGAGACAAAAGGCAATAATCCAGTGGCTGAGAAAATTCACTAAACAACACAACTTCCCAAGAAAAGGGGGGTGTCCGCTCACAGCCACCATCCTGGTGGACAGGAAACACTCCTGCCCATCGCCAGCCCCATAGCCCAGAGCTGCCCCAGACAACCCAGTGTGACGGAAGTGCTTCAAATAACAGGCACACACCACAAAACTGGGCGTGGACATTAGCCTTCCCTGCAACCTCAGCTGAATGTCCCAGAGCTGGGAAGGTGGAGTAGTGTGAATTAACAAAGCCCCATTCAGCCATCATTTGAGCAGACTGGGAGCCTCCCTACACAGCCCAGCAGCCCAGAACTGCCCTGGGGGGACGGCACTCACCTGTGACATAGCACAGTCATCCCTCAACAGAGGACCCGGGGTGCACAGCCTGGAAGAAGGGCCCACTTGCAAGTCTCAGGAGCCATACGCCAATACCAAAGACCTGTGGGTCAGTGGCAGAGACAAACTGTGGCAGGACTGAACTGAAGGATTAGACTATTGCAGCAGCTTTAAAACTCTAGGATCATCAGGGAGATTTGATTGTTAGGGCCACCCCCCCTCCCCGACTGCCCAGAAACACGCCCCACATACAGGGCAGGCAACACCAACTACACACGCAAGCTTGGTACACCAATTGGGCCCCACAAGACTCACTCCCCCACTCACCAAAAAGGCTAAGCAGGGGAGAACTGGCTTGTGGAGAACAGGTGGCTCGTGGACGCCACCTGCTGGTTAGTTAGAGAAAGTGTACTCCACGAAGCTGTAGATCTGATAAATTAGAGATAAGGACTTCAATAGGTCTACAAACCCTAAAAGAACCCTATCAAGTTCAGCAAATGCCACGAGGCCAAAAACAACAGAAAATTATAAAGCATATGAAAAAACCAGACGATATGGATAACCCAAGCCCAAGCACCCAAATCAAAAGACCAGAAGAGACACAGCAAATAGAGCAGCTACTCAAAGAACTAAAGATGAACAATGAGACCATAGTACGGGATATGAAGGAAATCAAGAAGACCCTAGAAGAGCATAAAGAAGACATTGCAAGACTAAATAAAAAAATGGATGATCTTATGGAAATTAAAGAAACTGTTGACCAAATTAAAAAGATTCTGGGCACTCATAGTACAAGACTAGAGGAAGTTGAACAACGAATCAGTGACCTGGAAGATGACAGAATGGAAAATGAAAGCATAAAAGAAAGAATGGGGAAAAAAATTGAAAAACTCGAAATGGACCTCAGGGATATGATAGATAATATGAAACGTCCGAATATAAGACTCATTGGTGTCCCAGAAGGGGAAGAAAAGGGTAAAGGTCTAGGAAGAGTATTCAAAGAAATTGTTGGGGAAAACTTCCCAAATCTTCTAAACAACATAAATACACAAATCATAAATGCTCAGCGAACTCCAAATAGAATAAATCCAAAAAAACCCACTCCGAGACATATACTGATCACACTGTCAAACATAGAAGAGAAGGAGCAAGTTCTGAAAGCAGCAAGAGAAAAGCAATTCACCACATACAAAGGAAACAGCATAAGACTAAGTAGTGACTACTCAGCAGCCACCATGGAGGCGAGAAGGCAGTGGCACGATATATTTAAAATTCTGAGTGAGAGGAATTTCCAGCCAAGAATACTTTATCCAGCAAAGCTCTCCTTCAAATTTGAGGGAGAGCTTAAATTTTTCACAGACAAAGAAATGCTGAGAGAATTTGCTAACAAGAGACCTGCCCTACTGGAGATACTAAAGGGAGCCCTACAGACAGAGAAACAAAGACAGGACAGAGAGACTTGGAGAAAGGTTCAGTACTAAAGAGATTTGGTATGGGTACAATAAAGGATATTAATAGAGAGAGGGAAAAATATGGCAAACATAATCCAAAGGATAAGATGGCCGATTCAAGAAATGCCTTCACGGTTTTAACGTTGAATGTAAATGGATTAAACTCCCCAATTAAAAGATATAGATTCGCAGAATGGATCAAAAAAAATGAACCATCAATATGTTGCATACAAGAGACTCATCTTAGACACAGGGACACAAAGAAACTGAAAGTGAAAGGATGGAAAAAAATATTTCATGCAAGCTACAGCCAAAAGAAAGCAGGTGTAGCAATATTAATCTCAGATAAAATAGACTTCAAATGCAGGGATGTTTTGAGAGACAAAGAAGGCCACTACATACTAATAAAAGGGGCAATTCAGCAAGAAGAAATAACAATCGTAAATGTCTATGCACCCAATCAAGGTGCCACAAAATACATGAGAGAAACACTGGCAAAACTAAAGGAAGCAATTGATGTTTCCACAATAATTGTGGGAGACTTCAACACATCACTCTCTCCTATAGATAGATCAACCAGACAGAAGACCAATAAGGAAATTGAAAACCTAAACAATCTGATAAATGAATTAGATTTAACAGACATCTACAGGACATTACATCCCAAATCACCAGGATACACATACTTTTCTAGTGCTCACGGAACTTTCTCCAGAATAGATCATATGCTGGGACATAAAACAAGCCTCAATAAATTTAAACAGATTGAAATTATTCAAAGCACATTCTCTGACCACAATGGAATACAATTAGAAGTCAATAACCATCAGAGACTTAGAAAATTCACAAATACCTGGAGGTTAAACAACACACTCCTAAACAATCAGTGGGTTAAAGAAGAAATAGCAAGAGAAATTGCTAAATATATAGAGACGAATGAAAATGAGAACACAACATACCAAAACCTATGGGATGCAGCAAAAGCAGTGCTAAGGGGGAAATTTATAGCACTAAACGCATATATTAAAAAGGAAGAAAGAGCCAAAATCAAAGAACTAATGGATCAACTGAAGAAGCTAGAAAATGAACAGCAAACCAATCCTAAACCAAGTAGAAGAAAAGAAATAACAAGGATTAAAGCAGAAATAAATGACATAGAGAACAAAAAAACAATAGAGAGGATAAATATCACCAAAAGTTGGTTCTTTGAGAAGATCAACAAGATTGACAAGCCCCTAGCTAGACTGACAAAATCAAAAAGAGAGAAGACCCATATAAACAAAATAATGAATGAAAAAGGTGACATAACTGCAGATCCTGAGGAAATTAAAAAAAATATAAGAGGATATTATGAACAACTGTATGGCAACAAGCTGGATAATGTAGAAGAAATGGACAATTTCCTGGAAACATATGAACAACCTAGACTGACCAGAGAAGAAATAGAAGACCTCAACCAACCCATCACAAGCAAAGAGATCCAATCAGTCATCAAAAATCTTCCCACAAATAAATGCCCAGGGCCAGATGGCTTCACAGGGGAATTCTACCAAACTTTCCAGAAAGAACTGACACCAATCTTACTCAAACTCTTTCAAAACATTGAAAAAAATGGAACACTACCTAACTCATTTTATGAAGCTAACATCAATCTAATACCAAAACCAGGCAAAGATGCTACAAAAAAGGAAAACTACCGGCCAATCTCCCTAATGAATATAGATGCAAAAATCCTCAACAAAATACTTGCAAATCGAATCCAAAGACACATTAAAAAAATCATACACCATGACCAAGTGGGGTTCATCCCAGGCATGCAAGGATGGTTCAACATAAGAAAAACAATCAATGTATTACAACACATTAAAAACTCGAAAGGGAAAAATCAATTGATCATCTCAATAGATGCTGAAAAAGCATTTGACAAAATCCAACATCCCTTTTTGATAAAAACACTTCAAAAGGTAGGAATTGAAGGAAACTTCCTCAACATGATAAAGAGCATATATGAAAAACCCACAGCCAGCATAGTACTCAATGGTGAGAGACTGAAAGCCTTCCCTCTAAGATCAGGAACAAGACAAGGATGCCCGCTGTCACCACTGTTATTCAACATTGTGCTGGAAGTGCTAGCCAGGGCAATCCGGCAAGACAAAGAAATAAAAGGCATCCAAATTGGAAAAGAAGAAGTAAAACTGTCATTGTTTGCAGATGATATGATCTTATATCTAGAAAACCCTGAGAAATCAACGATACATCTACTAGAGCTAATAAACAAATTTAGCAAAGTAGCGGGATACAAGATTAATGCACATAAGTCAGTAATGTTTCTATATGCTAGAAATGAACAAACTGAAGAGACACTCAAGAAAAAGATACCATTTTCAATAGCAACTAAAAAAATCAAGTACCTAGGAATAAACTTAACCAAAGATGTAAAAGACCTATACAAAGAAAACTACATAACTCTACTAAAAGAAATAGAAGGGGACCTTAAAAGATGGAAAAATATTCCATGTTCATGGATAGGAAGGCTAAATGTCATTAAGATGTCAATTCTACCCAAACTCATCTACAGATTCAATGCAATCCCAATCAAAATTCCAACAACCTACTTTGCAGACTTGGAAAAGCTAGTTATCAAATTTATTTGGAAAGGGAAGATGCCTCGAATTGCTAAAGACACTCTAAAAAAGAAAAACGAAGTGGGAGGACTTACACTCCCTGACTTTGAAGCTTATTATAAAGCCACAGTTGCCAAAACAGCATGGTACTGGCACAAAGATAGACATATAGATCAATGGAATCGAATTGAGAATTCAGAGATAGACCCTCAGATCTATGGCCGACTGATCTTTGATAAGGCCCCCAAAGTCACCGAACTGAGCCATAATGGTCTTTTCAACAAATGGGGCTGGGAGAGTTGGATATCCATATCCAAAAGAATGAAAGAGGACCCCTACCTCACCCCCTACACAAAAATTAACTCAAAATGGACCAAAGATCTCAATATAAAAGAAAGTACCATTAAACTCCTAGAAGATAATGTAGGAAAACATCTTCAAGACCTTGTATTAGGCGGCCACTTCCTAGACTTTACACCCAAAGCACAAGCAACAAAAGAGAAAATAGATAAATGGGAACTCCTCAAGCTTAGAAGTTTCTGCACCTCAAAGGAATTTCTCAAAAAGGTAAAGAGGCAGCCAACTCAATGGGAAAAAATTTTTGGAAACCATGTATCTGACAAAAGACTGATATCTTGCATATACAAAGAAATCCTACAACTCAATGACAATAGTACAGACAGCCCAATTATAAAATGGGCAAAAGATATGAAAAGACAGTTCTCTGAAGAGGAAATACAAATGGCCAAGAAACACATGAAAAAATGTTCAGCTTCACTAGCTATTAGAGAGATGCAAATTAAGACCACAATGAGATACCATCTAACACCGGTTAGAATGGCTGCCATTAAACAAACAGGAAACTACAAATGCTGGAGGGGATGTGGAGAAATTGGAACTCTTATTCATTGTTGGTGGGACTGTATAATGGTTCAGCCACTCTGGAAGTCAGTCTGGCAGTTCCTTAGAAAACTAGATATAGAGCTACCATTCGATCCAGCGATTGCACTTCTCGGTATATACCCGGAAGATCGGAAAGCAGTGACACGAACAGATATCTGCACGCCAATGTTCATAGCAGCATTATTCACAATTGCCAAGAGATGGAAACAACCCAAATGTCCTTCAACAGATGAGTGGATAAATAAAATGTGGTATATACACACGATGGAATACTACGCGGCAGTAAGAAGGAACGATCTGGTGAAACATATGACAACATGGATGAACCTTGAAGACATAATGCTGAGCGAAATAAGCCAGGCACAAAAAGAGAAATATTATATGCTACCACTAATGTGAACTTTCAAAAATGTAAAACAAATGGTTTATAATGTAGAATGTAGGGGAACTAGCAGTAGAGAGCAATTAAGGAAGGGGGAACAATAATCCAAGAAGAACAGATAAGCTATTTAACGTTCTGGGGATGCCCAGAAATGACTATGGTCTGTTAATTTCTGATGGATGTAGTAGGAACAAGTTCACTGAAATGTTGCTATATTATGTAACTTTCTTGGGGTAAAGTAGGAACATGTTGGAAGTTAAGCAGTTATCTTAGGTTAGTTGTCTTTTTCTTACTCCCTTGTTATGGTCTCTTTGAAATGTTCTTTTATTGTATGTTTGTTTTCTTTTTAACTTTTTTTTCATACAGTTGATTTAAAAAAGAAGGGAAAGTTAAAAAAAAAAAATGAAAAAAGACAAACAAGGAAAAAAAAAAAAAAAGATGTAGTGCCCCCTTGAGGAGCCTGTGGAGAATGCAGGGGTATTCGCCTACCCCACCTCCATGGTTGCTAACATGACCACAGACATGGGGGACTGGTGGTTTGATGGGTTGAGCCCTCTACCATAAGTTTTACCCTTGGGAAGACGGTTGCTGCAAAGGAGAGGCTAGGCCTCCCTGTATTTGTGCCTAGGAGTCTCCTCCTGAATGCCTCTTTGTTGCTCAGATGTGGCCCTCTCTCTCTGGCTAAGCCAACTTGAAAGGTGAAATCACTGCCCTCCCCCCTACGTGGGATCAGACACCCAGGGAAGTGAATCTCCCTGGCAACGTGGAATATGACTCCCGGGGAGGAATGTAGACCCGGCATCGTGGGATGGAGAACATCTTCTTGACCAAAAGGGGGATGTGAAAGGAAATGAAATAAGCTTCAGTGGCAGAGAGATTCCAAAACGAGCCGAGAGATCACTCTGGTGGGCACTCTTACGCACACTTTAGACAACCTTTTTTAGGTTCTAAAGAATTGGGGTAGCTGGTGGTGGATACCTGAAACTATTAAACTACAACCCAGAACCCATGAATCTCGAAGACAGTTGTATAAAAATGTAGCTTATGAGGGGTGACAGTGGGATTGGGAATGCCATAAGGACCAAACTCCACTTTGTCTAGTTTATGGATGGATGTGTAGAAAAGTAGGGGAAGGAAACAAACAGACAAAGGTACCCAGTGTTCTTTTTTACTTCAATTGCTCTTTTTCACTCTAATTATTATTCTTGTTATTTTTGTGTGTGTGCTAATGAAGGTGTCAGGGATTGATTTAGGTGATGAATGTACAACTATGTAATGGTACTGTAAACAATCGAAAGTACAATTTGTTTTGTATGACTGCGTGGTATGTGAATATATCTCAATAAAATGATTAAAAAAATAAAATAAAAAAATAAAAAAATAAAAGGGGATGATCTCGAGGGACCTGGAAAAAAAAAAAAAAAAAAAAAAGCCTACAGTCAATCAATACGAAGGAAGGCTAGGGAAGAGAATAAAAGAAAAAGCAAAAGAAGTAACATTAAAAATAGAGTGAGTAAAAAGCCCAAAATATGATGGAAGAAATGAAATCAAATTATAGCAGCAAACACAATGCCTGAGAATGAACTAAACATTCCAGTTAAGAGACAGATTGCCAGGGCAGATTTTTAAAAATCCATCTATGTTCCTTTTATAGGAAATGACTCAAATATAAGGACAGAGAAAGATTGAAAGTAAAATAATAAAAAAGTATATGCGTAAGGTAAATAGAAAACTAGTATAGCTATATTAATATCGGATAAAAATCCTTTTATTGGCAGAAAACATAATCCGAAATAAATATGATTACTTCACATTGATTAAAGTTTCAGTTCTAGGAAGATATACGTTTATGCATTTAAATACGCAGCTTGAGGATATATAAATCAGAAGTTGACAAACTCGACAAATGGACAAATGGACAATTCCACCATAAGAGAGTTTTGAACTCGTAGAAATTGGCAGATCTAGCAGACAAGGATATAGAAGATGTGAACAACACGTTTAACAAGCTTGATTTAATGGGCATATGCAGAGCACTGTAGCCAACAACTGACGAATTATATATTCTTTAGGCATATTTTAAGCATACATGGAACATTAAAAAATTAAACAAGAGCAACGAGATAAAAAAAATAGATGGAGGGAAGTAGTCAAGTGAGGAAATTAATAAAATAGAAAACAAGGATATGGCAGGCACTGGCACATAGGAGGCACTCTATGTTGTTTTTGGTGAATAAAAAAAAACAAAAATCTGCATATATGTATGTATATAAAAATGTCAGAAAGAAAACTCTCCAAAGAGTGATTAAATCCAAGCCAGGCAGCTTTGGATCATCTTGCTTTTATTGTTTGTTCCTTTCTGTATCTTATGAACACTCTGTATGTATTGCTCTTATAATTTTCTAAAAGCACATTATTTTTAAAGAAATAAAATTGTCAAGTGATAGATTAGAGAGGATGAAGCCAGGGTTTATACTTGATGCCAAATCTGGTCAGTGGGGTGAGGAGGTACAGGGTAAAGAGGATGAACTTGGGTTGTGTTGAGGCACTTTCTCCCTCACTACATGAATGACCTTTAGCATATATGATCTCTTTGAACCTGTTTTTTGGCGTGGGAATGATAAAGCCTTCCTCAGAGAATTACTGTGATCAGTTAACTGTGTTAATCACTTAGTATAGTGCTTGTTACTTAGTAGGTGCCCAATAGAGATTTTCCTTTCCCTGCTTGAGGAAGTAGAATGAGGAAGATAGCTCCTCTCCATTTCTGAGAAATGTGCCCAGGGTGGAAGCAAACTTGATCGGTCTGGAATATGACACTGGATGAAAGTTTAGTATGTGAAATTACATTCATGCCCTCCTGGAGAGCCAACAAAATTAAGAAGTGAACCAAGTAACTCATCATATTTATTAGATGTAAGAATGAAGTTGCAGTATTACCATTTCCTCGTGATAGTCATACCTAATAGTTGTGAAGCCAGTTCACAGTATTCACGTCAGACTTATTTTATGAGACATTTAACCATTGCTAAATTAAATTTCATAAGGGAATGGGCCTATGTAACTGCTCTAGAGTTACAGAGATAGAAATCTGACCCATCGTTTCTATCTTCACAGAAAACCATTTAGCATAACTTTGTTCCAGTGGAAGTGTTTATTGAGTTGTAAGCCTAACACAGTTCATTGGCTGCATGTATTTCCACACTGACATTTTTCTCAGCGCAGATTTGCATCAGTTCATTAGTACTGACAGCAGATGGTAGCACTTTCACATGAATTTACCTTCTGAATTGATCTAAGAAATGTCACTAAAAAGATCCTGACAGTTTTGATGTTCTTCCATTTCAGAAAACGGTATGTTAAACAAATAAGGTGTAGGATTTTAGGATTTTGTGAACTCTAACGCATTTTTTTCCTGATTCTCAAACCAACTAAAGACTGCTTTCATCTCTGATTTTGGCTGTCTGAAGGAGAAAATGGAAAATACAGATAATTTTCCCTGATAACATAAACCTTAAAAAATCTGCATCTCAGAAAATTGGCTTTTGGAGGATACCATTCAGATTGATCTTCTACACTGATCAAATGCCTCAAATGTATTGTAAATTCTGTACCCTTCTTTGTCTGAATACAAATTGCTGGGCTTGTGGGATCAGCTGATTTGTGACTAAAAAACGGTATTAACTCAAGTCACAGGGCTAACATTAATACATCCATAAGAAAACCACATTTTTAAATACATACCTTTTGCCTTTAGTTAAGGTTAAATAATTATGAAATTATCACACAAGAAGACTTAATGTTCGCTAGATCAATGAATGAGAGAATATATGAATTCTAATCACATCAGGGAAACTTTGTATTTTCTATATAATATAACCAATATTTATATTCTTCCTAACTCAAGATATTATATTCAGTACCCTTATATATTTTAAATCAAGAATTTGTTTTGACTACTTTTAAAATCAAGTTTCCATCTGTATTTGAAAACCTATTAATAGTCTGGTTAATTTACCACAACTAGAAACTACACTTGTGACAAAGTGTTGGGTGGTGAACCATGTACAGTTTACCTGGGTAATTAATTATGGATGCTTTTGACTCATTGCCAGAAGGAGAGTGGTCATGATCAACACATGCTGAAAGGGTTTGTTTAGCAATAAGAAGGAGCTGTTGTATTCCAAATGCTCTCAAAAATAACACTGCTGCTAACTGACTTAATTCCACTAAAATATAGCAACTTCTTCCAGTATAGCTCCATTTCCTCTATAAGCCCAACCATTGATTATTATTTATTTTTGCTTTATATAATCTTATGTCTTTAAAGAAATTAAGAAAAGAAAAAATACCTAAATGGTCTTTTATATTTATCGTTTATGATGTTCTTTATTTTTTCCCATGGATTTGAGTTACCCTCTAATGTTATTTCCTGAAGGACTTTTTTTCATGTATCTTATGAGGCAGGACTGTAGCAAGGAATTCTCTCAGTCTGTTTACCTGGCAATGTATATTTATATCACCTTCATCTTTGAAGTGTAGTTTTGCTGGATATAGAATTCTTGATTGATGGGGTTTTTTCCCCAGCACTTTGAATATGTCGTTGTACTGTTTTCTGGACTGATGAGAAGTCAGCTGTTAATTGTTTTGTTATTTCTCTTTATGTGATGAATCCTTTTTCTCTTGCTGCTTTTAAGATGTTCTCCTTGTCTTTGGCTTTCAGCTATTTGACTATGATGTGTCTAGGTAGGGATCTCTGTAATTCTACTTTGGGTTTATAGAACTTCTTGGATCTCTGTATATTTTTTCAATCAAAATTTGAGAGTTTTCAGGCAGTATTCCTTCAAATATTTTACTTGCCCCTTTTTTTCTCTGCTCTACTTCTCAATTCCCATTATATGTATGTTGGTATGCTTGATGTTGTCCCACAGATCTATGTGTCTCTGTTCATTTTTATTAAATTTTTTTCCTCTTTTCTTCAGAAAGAATAATTTCTATTAATATATCTTCAAATCACCAAGTCTTGCTCCTGCCATCTCATATCTGCTGTTAGGCCTACCTATTGAATTTTTTATCTCTGGTATTGTGCTTTACAACTCTATAATTTTTCATTTGATTATTTTATATAGTTTCTGTTTATTGAGATTTCCTATTTGCAGAGTCTTTATCATCATTTTTCCCCTTTAATTCTTTAAACATAGTTTTCCTTAATTCTTTGAATATATTTATATTAGCTGCTTTCACTTCTTTTTCTGCTAAATCCAATATCTGGGCCCACTCAGAGTTCATTTATATTAATGACTTTTTTTTCCTGAATATGCATCATGCTTTTCTGTTTCTTTGCATGTCTCATAAATTTCTTTGAATACTGGACATTTTAGCTAATATATTGTAGCAGTTCTGGATTCTGATTTTTTTTCCCTGAGTGTTGGGTTTTGTTCTTGTTATTTTGTTTTCTTTTTGTTTCTGTTTTTTTCATAACTTGCTCATGCTTCATCTGCAGAATTTGTCTTACCTGTAAGTATGGCATCTGCTGTCTCTGCTATTTCTTTTTTCATTCTTATTTTTATTTTTCAGCCTGGCTTCCCAGGGTTTGCCAAACTATGTCTGTATAGCTTGTCAGTCACCCAGTGATTGGAAAGAGGTTGTCTTCAAATAACTCAAGCCTATATGTAAGCTTTGCCCCTTTCTTGATGGGCATATGTGGGGGTTGGGAGGCACACTCAAAATTCAGATCATTTTCAAGTCTGCTTCTGCTTTTACTTTCCATCAGGCCCTTTTGTGTCTCTCTTGTAAGTCCACATAGATTCCCAGTCAGCCAGGAATGCCTGGAGAGCTTGTCTAGCCATTCTACAGCTCTTTCATTTCCAAGATCTCCCTCCCTTCTGGATGGTCTGTTGCTTGCCCTGACTGTGAGAGCAACCTCTGGCTAGCAAAGCTGTGGTTTTAACTTGTTCATTTGTTATCTGTTTTTCCATTTTTATTGACAACACCACTGGGCAGGCGTTTTCACCTTCTGTTAGAAATCATAAGCCCCTGTGGCAGTACAACTATTGGCCACCCACATCCTCGTAAAATCCTACTGATGGAGCTGTGGGAGGAGGAGGCCAAATATGGGAGCATTTCTAGGCAAGATGGATGTAGACTCCTTTTGTTTCTAACTGCAGTCACAGCAGCCTCTCATGAACCAAACACTTCTCCAATTTTTTATTTGCTTTTTGGTTGTTTTTGAAAGCCCTTAAATGGTTGTTTTGACAATTTTGTTCAGTTTTACACTTGTTTTCTGGAGAGAGAATTTGCTTACCTCTTCATTCTGCCATAGCTGGAAGTCCTGCCTATTGTTATTTATTTATAAAAATTTTTTAAAGATTATAGAAATATGCCTTATCATAATTCCTATTTTAAGCTGATCAACATACCATAGCTTGATTTTTAAAACCAAAACATCTAACCAAGCCATGTAATTTTTTAAAATCCATTTTTTTAATTGAGATTGTTCACAAACCATACAATTATCCAAAGATCCAAAGTATACAATCAAATTGCCCATCATACAGCTGTGCGTCTATCAACACAATTAATTTTTTTCTCAATTTTTAGAACATTTTCATTACTCCAGAAAAGAAATAAAGACAAAAAAAGGAAACTCAAATCCTCCCATACCCCTAACCATCCCCCCCGCCCATTATTGAGTCATAGTTTTGGTATAGTACCTTTGTTACTGTTGATGAAAGAATGTTAAAATACTACTAACTGTAGTATATAGTTTGCAATAGGTATATATTTTCCTATATGTCCCTCTATTATTAACTTCTAGTTATAGTGTCATACATTTGTTCTAGTTCATGAGAGAGATTTCTAATATTTGTGCAGTTAATCACGGACGTTGTCCACCACAAGATTCACTGTTTTATACATTCCCATATTTTAACCTCCAAGTTTCCTTTTGGTGACATACGTGACTCTGAGCTTACCCTTTCCACCACATTCACACACCTTTCAGCACTGTTAGTTATTCTCACAACATGCTACCAACACCTCTGTCCATTTCCAAATGTTTAAGTTCACCCTAGTTGAACATTCTGCTCATAATAAGCAACCACTCCCCATTCTTTAGCCTTGTTCTATATCCTGCTAACTTATGTTTCATGTCTATGACTTTACATATTATAATTAGTTCATATCAGTGAGACCCTGCAATATTTGTTCTTATGTGTCTGTCTTAATTCACTTAATATAGTGCCCTCAAGGTTTATTCAAAAACCCATTTTTTTTAAGATGGTTTTGTTCACACACCATACATTCCATCCTAAATAAACCATCATTAGTTTCCTGTATAGTCACATATTTATGTATTCAGCACCATCGCCACTAACTATATAAGGACATCTCCATTTCTTCCACAAAGAAGGAGGAAGAGTCAAAGAAGGTAGAGGGACAAAAGAAAAAGAAAAGAGAGAGAGAGAGAGAGAGAGAAACCTAACAGCTAGAAAGCAATAAAAGGAAAGATAGCATTAAACTAAAGTAGAATAAAGAGTCAGACAACACCACCAATGTCAGGAGTCCCATACTCTTCCCCTATGCCCCCCCCCCATATGCATTTAGCTTTGTTATATTGCCTTTGTTATATTAAAGGAAGCATAATACAATGTTTCTGTTAATTATAATCTCCAGTTTGCATTGATTGCATTTCCCCCCCAATCCCACCCTATTTTTAACACCTTGCAATGTTGACAATTCATTTGTTCTACCCCATGTAAAAACAGATTTGCACCTTTTATTACAATTGTTGAGCACCCTAGCTTTCACTGAGTTATACAGTCCCAGTCTTTATCTTTCCTCTTTCATTCTGGTGTCCCACATGGTCCTAACCTTCCTCTTTCAACCATGCTCACAGTCATCTTTGTTCAGTGTACTTACATTGTTGTGCTACTATCTCCCAAAATTGTTTTCCAAACCTCTCATTCCTGTCTTTTCCTTTCTGTCTGCAGTGCTTCCTTTAGTGTTTCCTGTAGATCAGGTATCTTGTTCACAAACTCTGTCCTTGTCTGTTTGTCAGAGAATATTTTAAGCTCTCCCTCATATATGAAGGACAGTTTTGCCAGATATAGGATTCTTGGTTGGTGGTTTTTCTCTTTCAGTATCATAAATATATCACCCCACTTCCTTCTTGCCTCCATGGTTTCTATTGAGAAATCCTCACATAGTCTTATCAAGTTTCCTTTGTATGTGATGGATTGCTTTTCTCTTGCTGCATTCAGGATTCTCTTTTTATCTTTGACATTTGCTAATCTGATTATTAAGTGTCTTGGTGTAGGCCTATTCAGATCTGTTCGGTTTGTAGTATGCTGCACTTCTTGGATCCGTAATTTTATGTCTTTCATAAGAGATGGGAAATTTTCATTGATTATTTCCTCTGTTATTGCTTCTGCCCCTTTTCCCTTCTCTTCTCCTTCTGGGACACCAATGACACATACATTCTTGCTTTTCATTTTGTCCTTAAGTTCCCAGAGATGTTGTTCATATTTTTCCATTCTTTTCTCTATCTGTTATTTTGTGTGTAGGCTTTCAGATGCCTTGTTCTCCAGTTCCTAGTGTTTTCTTCTGCCTCTTGAAATCTGCTATTGTATGTTTCCATTGTGTCTTTCATCTCTTGTGTCGTGTCTTTCATTTCCATAGATTCTGCCAGTTGGTTTTTCGAACTTTCAATTTTTACCTTATGTACACCCAGTGTTTTCATTATATGGTTCATCTTTTTTGCCATATCTTCCCTAAACTTTTTGAATTGACTTAGTATTAGTTGTTTAAATTCCTGTATCTCAGTTGCAGTGTAAGTTTTTTCCTTTGACTGGGCCATAGCTTCATTTTTCTTAGTGTAGGTTGTAGTTTTCTGTTGTCTAGGCATCTGGTTTCCTTGGTTACCCCAGATTTTCCCAGACCAGAATTGGCTCAGGTCTTAGAAGGTGCCAATAGTATCACGTCTCCCTGACGGTGTGTCTTAGAAGATTCGTGCACCCTATGAGGCCTCAAGTCACTGTGCTTTTCTGCCCAGCAGGTGAAGCCTGTCAGCCTGTAGCTCCAGACTGGTGTAAGGAGGTGTGGCCCATGGCTGTTTTCCCCCAGGCTCTGGGATCTGGTTCTGAATGGAGGGCAGGTAGTAGAGCTGGGCCCCACATCTTTCCTCTTAGGGAAGATTACTCCCCAGGGAGAGGTCATTAGCATTTGAATAGACTCTGCCTGTGCTGTCTCCACCCTTGTCTGGGTCAGAACGCTGGGAACTGAAAATGGCTGAGGCTTTCTCCACTGAGCCAAAAAAAGGAACAGAATGCCCCCTTCAGGGCCAGTCTGTGGCCACCCTCCAGCTCTCCAAGGTCAGTCGTCACCAAAAGCCTCTGTCTGCTTGTTAGGGATTCGGAGCTTGTATTGAGCAGTCCACGCTTGTTAATTAAAGCACCAGTTGGAGCTAAGCTAAGCTGTCTTCGCTTGCTGGGAGAGAGCTGCTCTCTAGCATCACGAGGCTTTGCAGTTCAGGCTGTGGGGTAAGGGGGCTCCCAGCTTGGATCCACAGTTTTTACTTACAGATTTTATGCTGCGATCTTGGGCATTCCTCCCAATTCAGGCTGGTGTATGATGAGTGCACAGTCACGTTTGTCCACCCACAGTTATTCCAGAGTATTTATTGTTGTTCCTAGTTGTTTATTCATTGTTCCAGGGGGACAAACTAGCTTCCACTCCTCTTTATGCCACCATCTTCTTCCTGTTCCTAGAATCCATTTTCAAAATCTAACTTAAATTTTTGACTTTTAAAGATAGACATTTATTTTAACATATTCTGTCTAATTACATAGGTAATAATTCTCAAGGTGGTTAGGGATAAAGACTTTTAGGTTTTGTGTTTTTCAAATGGCCAAATCTGCATTGAAGAAATGACCAAGCTATTCTAAAAGCTCTTCTAGGGCATGACCATCTCTATTATTTTAAAAAGTGTTTCACATGAGCATTACCATGCATTTTATTTTATTAAGACATAACCTTAAATGCTCATTTGATTCTTTTTATATTGTTTGAGGAAAAATGAATAGTAAATGTTGCAGATTACTGAAGTGTTTTTATTTTATTTTGAAATAAAAATAAACTTTTTATTTTGAAATGATTTCAAACTGAGAGGACAGTTGCAAAAATAATGCAAACCCCACACAGAGAATTCCAACATACCCTCACTGTTTCAGATTGCTAAAGCCCCTGGAATGCAATATACCAGAAATGGGCTGGCTTTTACAATGGGGATTTATTAGTTTACAAATTTACAGTTCTGAGGCCATGAAAATGTCTCAGTGAAGGCATCAAAAGGACGATTCCTTCTCTGAAAAAAGGCCGATGGTATCTGGGGTTCCTCTGTCACATGGGAAAGCACATGGCCGGTGTCTGCTGATCCTTCTCTCCCAGGTTTCATTGCTTTCATTTCTGGCTCTTTCAGTTTCTGTGGATCCTTGCTTGCCTCTCCTGGGGCTTTTCTCTCCAAGCTCTCTGGGTGTTTCTCTCTCTGTATTTTCCTCTGAGCTCTCTTAGCTTTTTATGTCTTTTATCTTCATAAAGGGCTCCAGTAAAAGGATTAAGACCCACTTTGAATTGTGTGGGTTGCATCACAATTGAAACAACCTAATCAAAAGGTCCCACCCACAATAGGTCTGCACCCACAGGAATGGATTAAAAGAACATGGCCTTTTCTGGGGTGCATAACAGTTTCAAACCAGCACACCCACACCCCCTGATACCCAGATCCACTAGTTTTAATATTTTGCCACATTTACCATATCATTCCATCTGTCTGTCTATCTATCTGTCTATCTATCTATCTATCTATCTATCTGGCCATCCATCTATTTTTTGAACATTTGAGAGTGTTGCATACGTCATGCTCCTTGACCACTTAATACTTCCATGTATATTTCCTAAAAACAAGGATTTTCACTTATTTAACCACCTTAGGTGCAGTTATCAAGTTCAAGACATTTAACATTGATATAAAGCTTACAGTCTATATTCCATTTTTTTTCATGTGTCCCATTAATGTCCTTTTGAGCCTTTTCTTCCCCATTCTTAGATCCCATCCAGGATGGGATGTGGAGTACAGAGAGAGCTAGAAAGAAGCAGCTCAGGCATTACTATAAGAATCAGGCTACTGAGCAGAAACATCTGCAGGTGACATTCAAAGGGATAAAATGCCAAGTGGAGCTAAAACTAAAAGAGAAACACAGCTACCTACAACTCATGGATCACTCAGCCCTCACTGCAGGCTCACACAACACAGTCTTCACACCCAGGGTCACCAATAAAAGTGGAATTATCCCTTCTGTTTCTTGTGAGTGGGTGTGTGCACATTCATGCACACATGAATGTTCTCAGGTTGGAGAGTGGAGGCAGCAGAGACAACCACATGATTCCTCCCATAGACAGCTTCGAGTTCAGCTGCTCCATGGACTGGCTGAGAAGAGGAGAAGCAGCCAGAAGGAGCTAGGCAGTTCCTAGTCCAATTCCAGCTTATAGGCTTGTTTTATTTGGCCCAAACCATATTTAAAACAAAAAACTATGCCAACTTTTAAATTTAATGGATTTGTACTTAAAAATCTTGATTTTCAGATTATTTTGAAAAATGGGAAGATCTGACTCACTGAACCCACATTCTACATGACACAGTTGGCTGTAGCAGAGTAGCAAGCACATCCTTGGTTGGGCATACTCTCTAGTTCCCCACAGTCCTCATCATCTCTTGTGGCTTTTAACTGGCATCACCCCTTTAGGTCACTTATCTGCTCTTCATAGGTATTTGATTTTTCAGTTTATGGCATAATGGTTAATCCTGTATCATCAATAATTGTTTTCATGTTTCTAGAACATGTGCATAGATCATTCACCTACATAGAAATCTTCTAGGGCTTCTCATTGCTTGCAAAATGATATCTGCATTCATAATCTGGCAGCAGTCTGGCCCCTACCTTATATCCAGTCATTCTCTTATAAAGGCAGTGAAGTTGCATCATATGACTTTTTAAATTGTAGGAACGCAGACCTATAGGATTGGGAGAATAGAGAAACACAGAGAGCAAAATAGGCAGGCGGCAATAGAACAATTTAAATAGTGAAAGCCATTTAAAGCCATTTCATCTCCCCTCACCCCCATACCACTCGATGAACTTGTGTCCATTGGCACTGGATGCAAGTTGGCTTGAATCAATTCACATGTTGGCAAAATTTATGGAAGAAAATGTGTGAATGATCTTGGTCACCTTACCATTGACACTGATGGGAATGAAATACATTGTTTAGATGGTCAGGCTGCCGACTTCCTTCAGGAAAAAACTGAAAAATTACTATAGGCCAAAGGGAAACATTTGCATACAAAGAGTTAGAGGAACTGATAAAACATATCTACGTTTGTACTGTGTAAACAAAAGTCTATGCTGCTACACTTGACCATACTATTTATCAATGAATAGCTCTTCTTCTCAGCAACTTCTCTTATTTGGATTATAAATTATATTTCAAAATAGGAAATCAACATATATCTTAATTTAATAACTTAGAATTTAAAACACGCCTTTATTTTACAGGAGTAAAACAGATCGTTTTAACTTTTTCACAGTAACTCACACTGGCAATTCTTGATCAACTTTGATTTTACAGGAACATCCAATACTTGGGCAACCCTTTTTTGTACTTCATCCCTGCAAGACAAATGAATTCATGTCTCCTATATTAAAGGATTCTCGAAAAACCAATAGGTAAGAAATGCCATCAAGATACATTGACTTATATTCTTATTTTAAAAGTGTAGCTCTTTTTATGTGACTCTAAAAGCCTGGCTAAAAGGAAATATTCTTTGTAATAATGGCTAACATTTACTGATTTTTACTGTGTGCTAGGCACTGTTCTAAATGTTTAAGATATATTAACAGTTTTGATTTTTATAACAATCCTACGAGCTAGGTATCATTATTTTACCAAATTTATAGATGAGGATGCTAAAGCACAGAGAGATTCAACTACTTAGCCAGTGTCACACAGCTAGTTAAATGATGGACCTGGGATTTGAACCCATGCATTTGTGCTCCCAAGCCATGCTCTTAACCTCTGCATTCTGCTACTTTAGCAAATGCTGTAATTTTAAGTGTATAATTTGAATAATCAAAGGGGAGTGAAGGCCTTGCCTCACCCTTCACCTACCTCAGGGCAGGATCCTCACAGTCTCTCTGGACCTCACATCCTTGTTGAGCAATGGAGCTAGCATTTGGAGATGCTAGGATTTCAAAAGTCACCATTTATCTTTGAAGAAAGCCTCACTTGTACTATTGTTATCGACAAACTGACTTTATACCATTCATCCAAACCACAATGGAAATTTCAGTATTGCCTGTATTTTCACTTGTTTCCTAGGAACGTCAACTACATCACTTCATGGCTGAGCATTGTAGGGCCAGTTGTTGGGCTGAATCTACCTCTGAGTTACGCCACAGCAACCTCCCAGGATGAGTGAAATGCTATTTAATTGATGAGGTAAAAAAAGAAAAGCTTGGATTTAATGTTTTGCTGCTACAGTAATCATGGTGTCTCTGTTGCACTTAGATACGCCCCTCCTGGCCCCAAAATATATTAAGTTGGCTTTCATCTTTGATGGGCTGAACCCTGACTTGCTTTTGTAGTTTTCCAATGAGTGCCCCAACCATTCATTTAGGAAGCATTTTACTCTGCTATAAATAACACTCATCCAACTACAGAACTGGATAGCTTTATTTTGGCCTTGATATTTTTGAAATATGTCTTTACTTGTCAGTTGATTTTATTTTATTCTCTTCATTTTTGTTTTCTTCTTCTTCTTTAGATTCTTCTATTGGACCCAAAGTAATTAGAAATTGTTGGATGAAGGATGCCTAGAGTTTGTCTTGGCCAGATCTGGTTTTAACCAATACCATGTACTATTTCATCTCACTAAGATTTTGACATGGTTTTTTTGTTTTTTTCCACCTTGGAAGCAAATGTCTAACAGCAACTGATAAACTGAATGTTTATGAGAAACACTTCAAAGACACAAATCACTACAAAAAGCAAAAAAAAAGTGAATCTAACTCAGTAATACTAGACATATTGACATTAATAGGGCACTTCCAGGTCATTCTTTCCTGGCTAACCAGTTCATATCCCTTTCTATGATATGGGAATTGCTTGAGAAATGGATTTGTATGTTCATTTTAATATAAGAGAAAATAAAATTAAAATACAGAATTTACATGTCCCTAAAAGAGGATGTCCTATTGTAAATAAACATTCAAAAATATTTTTACCTATAGTAATGAAACCAGGGCCATTTTGTCACTATAGATAACAAATCTACAACTATTTGAGGGACATTGAGCAAGTCTTCATGTCTCTGAGACTTGTTTTCTTCATCTCTATATGAGAACAACAAGTTACATCATAGGGTTGTTGTAAGAACCACAAGAGACCAATAATGCATGATAAAATATTGTAACGTATTGTACAAATATGTATTAAATGTTCACCTTTCTTATATTTGATTGTCATTCACTCAGTCTGTGAATAAGTTTAATAACCAGTAAGGTCTTAAGATGAACCTGATCTGGAAGAGATTTCTGTTTTGGGTTTCTTGTTTTGTTTTTCATTTTAACCTGCTAGGGGCTTGAATGAAGAGAAAAATTTAAATGGCTGTTTAGAGAATCTAGATTAGTGTCTGTGATGGTTTGAGGCTATATGTACCCCAGAAAAGATGATTTTTTTAAATCCATTCCTGTTGGTGTAGACCTATTGTAGTTGGGACCTTTTGATTAGTTTATTTCTGTTGAGATATGACCACCTTATTCAAGGTGGCTAATCCTTTTAACTGGAATCCTTAATGAGAGGATAACACACAGAAAAGAAGCCACACACCCCCACTCCCCCAACCCCCCAGAAGCTGAGAAAGGAAGCCACTGAAGCCAGAAGTTGAGAGCAATGAAACCTGGGAGAGAAGGACTAGCAGATGCCAGCCATATGCCTTCCCATGTGGCAGAGGAGTCCAGAAATCATCTGACTATACCTTGATTTGGACATTGTCATGGCTTCAGAACTGTATACTTGTAAGTTAATAAATCCCCGTTGTAAAAGCCAACCCATTTCTGATATACTGCATTTCTTCAGCTTTAGCAAAACCAAAACAGTGTCTTTCAATGAGAGATATACATTAGAATTCCTCGAGGAACTTCTATAACCACAAGTGCTGGCAGCCCATGCTCAACCATCTGAAACAGCCTCTCTGGGGTGGTCCTAATGCACACATTCCCTGGAGAAACTCTGGTCTGGATTTACCCTTATTGTTGCATATATTTGTATTGTTTTGGTCTACCATCTGGACCTTTCCAATTCTGTGTATAGCTATGGCAAGCTGGACTTAACATCCTAAAATTGGTCTGGCATCCCTGGATTTTGAGGACATTTAAGAGGCATGTGTTGAAAATGTGGCACACTTATGTTGAAGGGGTTATCTATGAATCACAAAGGAGCATGACAGCACCAGCACCTCCAGTCCACATTTGTACATTAAGGGCCAAACTTTCAAAAAGGGAATGAAGGCACCTAGGGCCAAGATGGCGGCACAGAGAAGAGTGGAAGCTAAGTAGTCCCCCTGGAACAACTACAAAAAAACAGAAACAACTAGTAAATAATCCAGAATAACTGCAGGGGGACAAACGAGACCATCCACTCATCATACACCAACCTGAATTGGGAGGAATGCCCGAGAACACAGCATAAAATCTGTAAGTAAAACCTGCGGAACCAGGTCGTGGGACCCCCTCCCCCATAGCCCGAGCTGCAAAGCCTCCTGGTGCCAGAGAGAAGCTCTCTCCCAGCAAGCGAATATAGCTCAGCTGAGCTCCAACTGGGGTTTTAAGTAGTGAGTGTGAACTGCTCACTACAGGTATGCATCCCCAAAAAACAGACAGAGGCTTTGGGTGACGACTGACCTGGGAGAGCCGGAGGGTCGCCTTGGACTGGGTCTGAAGGGGACTATCTGTTTCTTTTTTGGCTCAGTGGAGAAAGCCCCAGTCATTTTCAGTTTCCAGGGCTGTGAAGCGGAGAAGGGTGGAGATAGCACAAGCAGAGAGAGAGACCATTGAAATGCTAATGACCTCCACCTGGGGGCTCTGTCTTCCCTAGGAGGAAAGGGGTGGGGCCCTTTCCATTCAGAACCAGACCCCAGAGCCTGGGGGAACACGGCCATACCTCCTCACACCAGTCAAGAATTACAGGCTAACAGGCATCACCTGCTGGGCAGAAAAGCACAGTGACCCGAGGCATCAAAGGGTGGAGCAATTTTCTAAGACACACCCGCAGGGAAACCAGATACTGAATATTTCTTCCCTCTGGGACCTGAGCCTGTTCTGGTCTGGGAAAACCTGATTTGGATAATCAAGGAAACCATGCCTAGACAACAGAAAATTACAACCTACACTAAGAAAAACGAAGTTATGGCCCAGTCAAAGGAACAAACGTACACTTCAACTGAGATACAGGAATTTAAACAACTAATGCTAAATCAAATAAAAAAGTTTAGAGAAGATATTGCAAAAGAGATAGAGGCTGTAAAGGAAGCACTGGGCATGTATACGGCAGAAATAAAAAGTTCAAAAAAACTGCTAGTAGAATCTATGGAAATGAAAGGCACAACACAAGAGATGAAAGACGCAATGGAAACATACAACAGCAGATCTCAAGAGACAGAAGAAAACACTCAGGAACTGGAGAACAAAACACCTGAAAGCCTACACGCAAAGGAGCAGATGGAGAAAAGAATGAAAAAATATGAGCAACGTCTCCAGAAACTCAAGGATGAAACAAAGTACAATAATGTACGTATCATTGGTGTCCCAGAAGGAGAAGAGAAGGGAAAGGGGGCAGAAGCAATAATAGAGGAAATAATTAATGAAAATTTCCCATCTCTTATGAAAGACATAAAATTACAGATCCAAGAAGCGCAGCATACTCCAAACAGAAGAGATATGAATAGGGCTACGCCAAGACACTTAATAATCGGATTATCAAATGTCAAAGACAAAGAGAGAATCCTGAAAGCAGCAAGAGAAAAGCAATCCATTACATACAAAGGAAGCTTAATAAGACTATGTGCGGATCTCTCAGCAGAAACCATGGAGGCAAGAAGGAAGTGGTGTGATATATTTAAGATACTGAAAGAGAAAAACCGCCAACCAAGAATCCTGTATCCAGCAAAGCTGTCCTTCGAATATGAGGGAGAGCTCAAAATATTTTCTGACAGACAATGAGAGACTTTGTGAACAAGACACCTGTCCTACAGGAAATACTAAAGGGAGCACTACACGGTGATAGAAGACAGGAGTGCGTGGTTTGGAACACAATTTGGGGAGATGGTAGCACAACAATGTAAGTACACTGAACAAAGGTAACTATGAATACGGTTGAGAGAGGAAGATGGGGAGCATGTGAGACACCAGAAGAAAGGAGGAAAGATAACGACTGGGACTGTATAACTTGGTGAAATCTAGAGTATTCAACAATTGTGATAAAATGTACAAATATGTTCTTTTACGAGGGAGAACAAGCAAATGTCAACCTTGCAAGTTGTTAAAAATGGGGAGGCATTGGGGGAGGGATGCAATCAGCATAAACTAGAGACTGTAACTAATAGAATCATTGTTGTATTATGCTTCCTTTAATGTAACAAAGGTGATATACCAAGGTGAATGCAGATAAGAGGGGGGGATAGGGGAGGCATGTTAGACACTTGACATTGGTGGTATTGTCTGATTCTTTATTCTACTTTGATTTAAGGTTATTTTTCCTTTTGCTGCTTCCTAGCTATCTTTTTTTTTCCCCCTCTTTCTTTTGCCTCTCTACCTTCTTTGACTCTCCCTCCTGCCTTGTGGAAGAAATGTAGATGCCCTTATATAGATAGTGGTGAAGGTGGTGAACACATAAATGTATGACCATGCAGAAAACCATCGATTATTTACTTGGGATGGAATGTATGGTGAGTGAACAAAACCATATTAAAAAAAAATGGGTTGATGACAAAACCTCGAGGGCAATATACTGAGTGAAATAAGCCAGACACATTAGGACAATTATTACAGGGTCTCACTGATAGGAACTAATTATAATATGTAAATTCATAGACATGAAATATAAGGTACCAAGATATAGGACAAGGCTTAAGAATGGGGAGTGGTTGCTTAGTATGAGCAGAATGTTCAATTAGGATGAACTTAAATGTTTGGAAATGAACAGGGTGTTGGTAGCAAGATGTGAGAATAACTAACACTGCCGAATGGTGTGTGAATGAGGTGGAAAGGGGAACCTCAGAGTCATATATGTCACCAGAAGGAAAGTTGGAGGTCAAAAGATGGGAATGTATAAAACTGAATCCTATGGTGGGCAATGTCCATGATCAACTGTACAAATACTAGAAATCGCTTCCATGAACCAGAACAAATGTATGACAATACAATTAGAAGTTAATAATAGAGGGGCATATAGGGAAGAACTATATACCTATTACAAACTATATACTACAGTTAGTAGTATTTCAACATTTTTTCATAAACAGTAACAAATGTACTATATCAATACTATGAGTCAACAATTGAGGGAGGTTGGTTAGAGATAGGGGAGGATTAGAGTTTCCTTTTCTTTTCTTTTTTTTTTTTTTTTTTTTCTTTTTCATCTTTCACTTTATTTCTTGTCTGGAGTAATGAAAAGTTTCTAAAAATTGAACAAAAATTAAGTGTGATGGATGCACAGCTGTATGAGGGTACCCAGGGGCAAGTGATTGTACACTTTGGATCTTTGGATAATTGTATGGTATCTGAACAATCTCAATAGAAATGAAAAAAAAAAAAAAGGGAATGAAGGTATAAACAAGGGTTAATTCAAACTGCTAGAAAAGCTAAAAATGAGCTTTGAAATGCTGAGCTGCACATATCCTTGCTAGGATGAAAGATTGCTTAAATACCTGCTGGGCATTTTGGTATTTACCACTTAACATGTTTTCAACTTCTGCAAGGGATTTCCCCCTACCTCCACTACCCCTGTTTCTCCCTAATGTAAACAGATTTCTCAAGCCATGTGTTTTAGTTTGGTAAAGCTGCCGGAATGCAATGTACCAGAAATGGGTTGGCTTTTACAATGGGGATTTATTAACTTAGAATTTACAGTTCTTAGGCCATGAAAATGTCCAATTCAAGACATCAACAGGATGATACCTGGACTATGAAGACAGGCTGCTGGAATATGGGACACCTGTGTCACATGGGAAGGCACATGGCCAGCCCCTGCTGGTATCTTCTCTCCCAGGTTTCATTCCTTTCATCTCCTGGCTTCAGTGGCTTCCTCTGTTTTCTGTGTGTCCCCGCTCTCTTAGCATCTGTCTCTCTTAGCTTCTCTGGGGGGCTTCTTCTCTGTATGTTATCCTCTTATAAAGGACTTCGGTAAGAGGATTAAGACTCTCCCTGAATGAAGTGGGTCACATCTCAACTGAAATAACCTAATCAAAAGGTCCTACCCACAATAGGTCTACAACCACAGGAATGGATTTTAAAAACATGATTTTTTCTGGGATACATAACAGCTTCAAACCATCACACCATGTCATTTCTAGTGTAAAAAAAATCCTAATAATGTGTCATGTGGATGATGTTTTCGTCTGGAAATATTAGTTATCCTTTAACAAAGAGATTCTGAGATGATGGTCTGTTATGTTGGGGGCAGTAGTTGTTTTGCCTTTTTTTTTTTCCTCTGTGATCACTGAAATCTAAAACTTCATCAGTGGCAAAAACAACGTTCTAAGCTCTCCTATAGATTTGAGACCTCCCTCTCAGACAGATCCATCTCCACAGGCATCTCTTGCTTTTCTGAATTTTTTTCACTTAAAAAACATTTAAGTGTCTATTTGTAAACATTCAAAAATTAAATAAATAATTTAAAAAAATTTTTAATTTTTGGTTGATGAAAATTTCCATTTACAAAAAAATGCAGCTATGCTAACAGACTGTTATCCTAATGGTTATAAAACATTTAAAAAGAGAAAAATATTTGTTTTGCCAAAATAACAGTTCTTTCTCTGCAGTATGAGGATTTTTCCTCCTAGCTTCTTCCTCAGCTAATATAATGTAAAGCACTTTCAGTCAGAAATGAGCCTGGTTAAAGCTGCTACCAGCCAATTTCCCAAAATGTTCCTTCGGTTTCAGGAAAAAAAATCACCTCATCTCCTAGGCTCTCAGTTAACTGATTTGTAAAATGAGGAAGTTCAGCCACGTAACTTCTGAGGCCCACTCCAGTACTTGGGTCTATGAAATAGGTTGAAACCTGATGAGCTAGATTGTGAGTCCTTAGCTAGACTTGTGGGTTCTAGTCAGATTTGACCTCTTGCTAGCTGGTAGTTGGCCAATTACCCAACGAGGGCACAGAGAAGATCAAAATGTATGTAACTGAGTGTGCTTCATAATAACAGAAGCCCTGAGGAATAAAGGTTAATTATGGGTAACTGTGGCTGGTCCTTCTCCTGTCTGGCTTTCTCAAGGTCCTCGGAAATGTGGGCTCCAGCACACCTACTCCCTCCTACTTCTTTCCATGCCTAACGCCTCCCCAGCACCCAACAGACTGTCTGATAGGAGTGTATTCGCTGTCCCTAGGGTTCATCTGAACCCTGTTCCTGCTGGTTCCCATCTAGAAAGTCTTCCTTCCCCATACAGCTACCCAGTTCTCACCTATTCTGTATGATTCACTCTTCACAAAGCCAGTTCTGACTGCCTCAGCCCCACGGAGTGATCTCTCCCTTCACAACTCACTGCAACTAGTCATTATTGGTACTTAAGTGTCTCTCTTTCACTTTGATTTTGCCCCCTCATTGATGATTGATAGTGAGTGACTTAAGGAGATGACCACTTTTTTGTTATATTCTATGGTGATATGCACATAAGCGTTCTTGTTTGCCCCTTGTAAGTGGATCTAGGAAGAATCTGAGTGGATGGGCTAGTTCTTTGAGCCACTAGTGGAAGGAACAGAGGTTACCAGCCTATAAACTAAGCTGGAAGTTTAAGAAAAACAAAAACTAACCCCCTCTCCAACAAAACTTATTAAAATCAAGTGGAAAAAAAGTAAGTCAAAACTGGGTTTTCACATCCGTTCCTCCCGTGGTAAGTATGTTATATGCATACTATCAGGATATTATGAAATGGAGATATGCATTATCAAAACAGCTCTTAACATAATTCAGAGAGCTGATATTCCGATGAAATGTTTGTGGGTTTCTTTTTGGTTTTTCTTTTAGGACTAAAACTTTGAGAGTAAGACTATGCAGATATTTATTGAGCTCCTCTTATGTGCCAAGCCTTAAGTGCCAGGGATACCAAACCAAAAGACAGGACTGACACATAAGAATGCCACAGTCTAGTGGAGAAGACAAACAAGGAGAAGATTCCTGTGCAGGGGATGAGACTGTGGCAGGGATGTGGAAAGTATGTGCCAGGGAAGGCTTTGCAGAAGAGGAATGAGTGGAGTCTCGAAAAACTTAAGACTTCAGCCAGGTCAAGAATGGGAGAAAGTGCAGTTGGGAAGTGGTGAAGAATGAGGCTGGCTAGTGGGACTGGCCCAGTTCTGGAAGTGCCTTGATTGCCACGTGAGTGTTTGGCTTTGGCCTTGAAAACCACAAGGAACAACTGAAGGGAATCAAGTAGAAGAGTTAAATTTTAGAAAGAACTATATTTTTAAAATGAATACTACATTTATCTAATCTCACACATACTTTGTCAGGTTTCTTTTGCACTACCACAAACTGGCCATAGGCTTTACAAGGAAGAGAAGCACAACAGGGGTTGGGAGTGTGCCCAGGACACTTTTTGATTTTTGCCTAGGACCTTCCGAAACAAAAACCTGCCAGTGTCTTGAGGAGTCCTGGCTTACTGTATTACCTAGGACAGGTCACTGCATCTGAGTCTCTGTTTCCTGATGTATTAATGGAAAGAATTGTATTAGATCAAGTGAAATCAATATATTGATTTATGACTAGTATTTAAAAAGTGAAATGGAATACATAAAAATATATCAAAGTGCATTGCATACAGTAAGGGTACATTTTTGTGAAACCTTATGTATGTATGTGTGCATGTGTGTGTGAGTGCTGGGTTGTGATATGGAATGTATTTCAAGCTCCAGAAAACAAAGATTTGAAAACTAACAATAAGCTCCCCCCCGCCCTGCCTTGTGCTGGCTGACCAGTTGCTGAAGGCTGTTCTAGAAAGATGTAGGAAGAACTTAACTATTATTGTGCCCTTGGCACTAGGCTACTTTAATGTGAACATAGTTCTCTGCAGCTGCTCCTTGGAATCTTTATGGGGCTTGTCTATAAAAGTGCTTTCACATTTTTGTTCTTAAGTTTGGTAGTGTTCCTTCAAGCTGTACTGCAATGTAAAGCCCTTGCTTTCAGTTCTTTTGTGTTACCAACAGCAACACCTAGTGGTAACAGAGCCCTGTTGCAATTTTCCAGTATTCTAGACCTTTAGAGCTGGACGTGGTCTTTAGAGATCACCAAGTCCTATTTTGTAAATTATTTTTTGAAAAACCTTAAGATTCACATGTTCCTACATTCAAATCAAATCTGCATAAAAATAAAGCTAATGACTGTGCAATGCTTTCTTGGATTACTTTGAAGTTTTCCACATACTCATAAGTCACTGTTAGTTATAACAAAGAGACAAAATTTAACAAAACATGTTTTAATAAATTAATGAGAAATCATAGTCCTGTATATCTACAGCCTTTGATGCATTGTTTTGATGTGTACCTGCCAGATCTTCAGGCTCTAGCATGGTGCCTGGCACTTGATAGCACTCAATAATTCTTTGCAAAATGTTTGGATATGTTGGTGAACACTGAGCCCAAGAGAAGTAGGATTTGAAGGCGAGTCCTCCTGATAAGAGGCTAGAGGGCCAAGGGCATTTCAGTTAGAAGCCCTGGACACTGAATAGGGAATTGTGAGTAGGTCAAAGGAATGCAATAGGGCTCCTTTAAAATGTTTTTACATGTAAGGGTGACTCTATGGAGTTGTTTTTGGAGGACTCATATGAGTAGTGTGTTGAATAAATTCCAAAGAAAAGAAACATGAGGGAAGCCAAGAAGCTAAGATGGAGTGAGGTGGTAAGTTCCTAGTTAAAACTGATGACAGAGGACAGACAAAGAGATCAGTGTTAGAGACCTACCAAGAACCAGAACAAGCTGTGGAGAGAAAGAGAAGAGACCATTGTCATGACTTTTCTGTCTTAGGTTCTAAACTGGGAGCCCTGCTTGGGCTCAGAACAGCCCCCCTCATCTCTTTTCTGCAGGTACAAGGGACCCGGCCTGCTTTCCCTTTTGGGAACTGCCACTCACTTTTGGAGATTTTTCTCTCCTGCCACCAGCAACAGAGCGGAATGTAGTCTCCTCAGCCCTTCCTTCAGTAGGTTCAGAGAAAGCATAGCCAGGACCTTTCCTGCTTGTCAATAGGAAAATGGCTAAATAAAGTGTGGTACTATATAGCAGTTAAGGGAAATGAACTCAGTCTCCATAATAGCAGAGCTCATCAGCAGATTTTTTAGTTAAACAAATACCAAACAAGATGCTGAACCATGCATAGAGCTTGAAACCTTTATATGTATAAAACCACACTAATACCACAAATTTTCTATAGGCACATATATATGTAGGCAAAAATATTTAAAATGGTCTAGAAGGACACATTCCAACTCATAAGGTAGGTTATCTCTGAGGGTGGAGAGTGGAAACTCGAATTGGAAATGATAGTCAAAGATGACTTGGGCTCTTTCTGTAATGTTACATGTGCCAGTTTGAGTGTATTGTGTCCCCCAAATGCCATTATCTTTGTAGTCTTGTGGGGCAGAAGTTTTTGGTGCTGGTTGGATTTGCTTGGAATGTGCCCCATCCAGCTGTGGGTAGTGATTCTGATGAGATGTTCCCATGGAGGCATGGCCCCGCCCATTCAGGGTGGGCCTTGATCAGTGGAGCTATATAAATGAGCTGACTCAAAGAGAGGGAAGTGAGTGCAGCTGGGAGTGATGTTTTGAAGAGGAGCAAGCTTGCTAGAGAGGAACGTCCTGGGAGAAAGCCATTTTGAGGCCGGAGCTTTGGAGCAGTTGCCAGCTGCGTTCCTAGCTAGCAGAGGTTTTTCCGGACGCCATTGGCCATCCTCCAGTGAAGGTACCCGATTGCTGAGGTGTTACGTTGGACGTTTTGTGGCCTTAAGACTGTAACTGTGTAGCAAAATAAACCCCCGTTTTATAAAAGCCTATCCATCTCTGGTGTTTTGCATTCTGCAGCATTAGCAAACTAGGACATTACACTTAACTAATTATAGAATGTGGAAGTGAAAATTCATTTTTAAAAAAGATTTTAATCCTTAGAGATAACTTGGAGGTGGTGGGGAACAGAAACATTTGAAGGAAAAAACTTAAAAATCACCTAAATGTGTGTCACCCAAAGAAAACTGCGGTTAAAATTTTGATCTTATTTCCTTCTACTATTTCAAACATACTTAATTAGGATCATTCTATATGTGGTTTTACCCTGAAGTTTTCCACTTAATGTGATTTCTGGAACATTTTCTTGTCATTTACTGTTTGTGTTTTTAATACAATTTAAAAGGACTAACTAGGATTCCTTCTATATCAGAATGTACCAGATAGTTCACCAGTTGTTGGACTTGTTTCTAATTCTTCAGTGTTCATTTAAGATTCATTCATTAGGTGCCTACTTCCTGCAGGGTCCAGACTGTGCTAGGGGCATAGTGGTCAGTAACTCAGACAAAGCCCCTTCCCTCAAGAAGCTTTCAGACTATAATGCAATGAGATATCTGTACAGAAACAGTTGCTCATGTTTTGCTTCCTTAGGTTACTCTGTTTCTAAGGGAATTAACAGATCAAAGGATATTGAATGTTTTAAGACTTTTGATTCATGTTGCTATTTTGTTCACTAGTAAGCTATATCAATTTAAATTCCCAACAGCAGTTGTGATTACCATTTCCTTAAGTCTTTGAAATAATTTCATTTTTATTACCGAATTGTACTTTTTTCTCTTTTATTAAAATTTGCAGATTCTCAGCTTTGTTTCTTCCTGATATGTTCTATTTTTCTCAGTGCTGCTCAGTTTAGTTTTCCCAACTTCTTCTTGTCCACTTGATTGCCTCCACATCTACACTGTGCTTCTCTTAGAGCTGCTGTGAACTGGCTCTAGTATAACCAGAGAATGTGGCAGTTGCACAATTATGATGTGCATGTAATTTAAAAATTATGAAAAAATTTCAAAATACTCAAAAGTAGAGAGAACAGTACAAGGAACCCTCACATACCTATAAACCAGAATCAGCAATTACCAAGATTTTGCCATAATTTCTTAATTATCTGTTTCTTCTTTTTATTTTCTTTGCTGAAATGTTTTTAAAGCCAATTGCAGAAATTGTGCTGTGTTGTGCACATTTTTTATTTTGTCTATTCTGTGAATTTTTATTCTATGCTTAGATATTAAAAATACCTATGGGCTTTTGTCCTCCACTTTCATTCATGAGGGTAGGACTTACACCCTGTTTCTGATTCTACCTTTACCAATGACATTGGGGAAACTCTGTAAAGTGGCCCATGTTCCATAATTAGGTCAGCAACGCAACCAAAGGAGAACATAAAATTTGCATTTGGCGGGTTCTACAGACTGGATCATTCATCCACAGATGCATGGCCCTGCAGAACTCAACACATTGGGGACCTTTAGTAAATTATGTCAAACTGCAGACAACTGCGCTCTATTGTTCTCAACTGTGATTAAAATGAAAAAAATATTTAATATGTGAATAAATTTGCCTTTTTTTTTTTTTAGAGTGGTTACTTTTGCCTGGTGTGTAGATGTTTGAGATGCCTTTCCAACTGGACTTGGAAGGATGAGCAGGAGTTTCGCAGAAATATCCTTAAGGATCAATTTGATCATCAGGCCAAGGAGAGTGGACATGTGGATTGTGCTTGGGTGTTAAGATATATTTTATCATGCTAGTATCCCCAGAGTGCTTAAAATTATAGATTCTAAAGTCCTCCTCAGGCCCTCTGAACTAGAATTTTGAGAATCTACATTCTCAGAGAACTCTCTAGATGAGTGTTACATAAGCTGAAGCCTGAGAACCACCAACGGGACCTAAAGAAGGCTTTCAAGGAGAGGAACAACCAGGTCAGAGGAGCTTAGAAACTAAGTCTTAAGTTTCCTCATCTCTAAAAAAGGGATGCCAATAAGCGTGCCCATTTCACAAGGTTGTTGAGAAATGAAAGTATTAAGGACTCCTGTATGTACATCACAAATTTTATCACATCCTCAGTTGTATAACCTAAGAACTCCAGCAACCTTCAGGCCTAAAGAATTCGGCTTTATCCTGGCCCAGTTGCTTATGGTTTTTATCTCTTCCTAAAACCTTCTTCCACAATTAAGTAAAATTACATTCTATGAACCCTTAAGCTAAAATATTCCTCCCCCAATTATTTACTTAAAAAACTTTACTTCAAATTTTCCAAAATTTATACTTTATATTCACCAAGCAACAACTGCTCCTCCCCTGTCTTCTCTCAACCTCTAATATACTTTCTATCTCTAAAAATTTGCTATTTCTAGATATTTCATATAAGTGAAATCATAACATATTTGTCCTTTTTTACCTTGCTTCACTCAGACATTTCATAAACAACAAACCACAGACAACTTCTCTCTACTGTTCTCAGCTGTGATTAAAATGAAAAATTATGGGTCACTAAATCTGCCCACTATTGTACAGATTTAAATATTAAATATCAGCTGACTTCTTGGGTTAGGAATCGTTTTGAAAATATGAAAAGGTATAGAACTAATTTCCAGAAAAATGCATGAGTGTGAGAATGGATGAATGGATGGATGGATGGATGGATGGATGGATGGATGGATGGATGGATAGACAGAATTCTGCATAGTTTCAGGAGATTCCTAGACCCTCTGAAATTTAATTATGGGATAAATCTTAGGTCCAAATTCCATTCACAATGCTTTCTTCTATTTCTTTCTTCTATTTTTTATATATATATATATATATATATATATACACACACACACACACATATACATTATAGATATGTATACACACACATATGTACATAGAAGATTGGGATCATGCATACATACATACACACATACTATAGCAAGAGAGGGGGATAATGACAGAGAAAAAAATACCTAATTATAAACATAAGAAAATGTATAAAATACAGAATGAGTAAAATGAACTATTGCATACTGGAATTAAAAGCCTAAGGAAATACTTGGAACCTACTGGGAACCTAAGGAGGGAAAATGGTCCTACTTACCTGCAAATACACATGAACTAGAGTATCTGAAACTGTCAACCTATATAGAAAAAATTGTTTTGATTATAAACTGGATAAATAAATTCACAAAGCTGTTGGAGAAAAAAGATGTGACGAAACAATCTATTTCATATCACTGTTTCCAGAACAGGTATTAATGGACAAAACATGTTTTGACAAGTAACATTTCTCTGTACTATTCTCAGCTGTGACTGAAATGACAAATTATTTAAAATGTGGCTTAAACTGCCGACTACTGTACAAACTGCCCACCACTCTACAGCTTTAAACATCAGCTTGTTGCTAAAGGAGGTACAGAAGCATTATAATATATTCATTAGCCTCTAAACTTATTTGAAAATCTGTTGTACTCAATAAGTTGTACACTTTTAACCTGGCTGAATAATGTAATCTCTTGTCTTACTTCTAATTAACTGCAACGAAAGACTTTAAAGCTAGATTAAAAAAAAAAAAATCCCACACTGGGAGAGCAGCATTCATGTCAATAACTTATTATTACAGATAATCAAGCAGATGACTGGTAAAGGACCTGAGGGAGGGAGTTGGTGTTTCCCTGACTGGAAGATTGAAGGGGTGATGTGAGGGACAATGACTGTCGTGTTGTCTCCTGAGGGAGAACTTCTCCTGAGCATCAGAGTTGCACCTTGAAGGCAGCAGGGTGCATTAAAGGAAGAGATTTGCAGTGGTGCTTATCAGCCTGGCTGAAGTCCCCAGGGCTAGATGTGAGTGGCTCCCTCATCTTTGAAGATACACACCACATATTAAAGGCTTAAGTGCCGGTCTGAATGAAGTGGCGACTGTGCGTGTGCATATTTGGACATATTGGACATACTGGTTATCTGCCACTCATAGTTCCGTTCATATGTGCTACTCAAAATTATTTTCTCCTATCAGATGATTTATGCTGATATCATTTAATTGTTACATGTTTTCATGCATTTCTCTAGGACTCCTATAGTGGCATTATGGTGACAATAAGTTTAAAATCCACTTTTCCTCCTCATGTGCTAACAAAACCTAAACATAACATCTCTTTACCAAATAATATAGACAGGGATAGTGCAGGAAATTAAGAATGCTCAGTACAGCCAGACAATCCCCAAACTACAGTGTCATAACGAATGTGAGTTAATGCTTGAATGATTCATGTAAACAGATTTTACAGGTCAAAATAAAGATTATACAAGTAGCTGTTAGTGAATACTTATTGTAATATGGTAGTTTATGATCTTCATCTCTTTTCTTGACTTGTACAAAACCAGTAAAGAAATGTTAGCTACTTTGACAAAACTGAAATAGACTCCAGAAATATTATCCACGACATGACCTTTATGATCAAGTCCTGCAACAAGAACATTTTCCTAGAATGAAATACAGGAAATTAGCATACATAAACATTTATATACAAATTTGCAAAGCTGTTAAATTATAACTGCGTCTCTCAGTTCTATCAAAAAATGAAAAAAAAAAAAAATGAACCAAACCAAAACATGTATCTGAGGCATATACTTTCTGTCTCACTAAGAGTTTTAATTTTTTCCAGAACATCATTAACCAGAGTGTTTCAGTTTTTCCACATATACCATTATAAACACATACACAAAACTATCCCTCTTCCTTTCAAAAGGGGCAAAACAAAAACTTACTAAAATACCTACCATCACTTATGCATGAATGCCTCAAGTAGCTACCTGTGAAGCTATAGGATGGATCTCTGACAGCTACAGTTTCTTTAGGAATCAGAAGACAAAACCATGGTTCTGATTCACTGTGTGCCAACTACTTGACAAATTATTTCTGAAAATAATTTAAAAGCTACCTCTCTGGGCTTCTGACTAGTAAGATGAAGTGTTTGGGGTAAGATCAGTGGTTTCCTCTAAGTGGGGGAAACACCACCTAAGAGCCTGTCATTAAGACTTATTTTCTATATAACTACTTGTAAAGCACCACTTTGAAATATTACCTTTTTGCATATATGTTATATTTCACAATAGGAAATAACTGAGAGGGTGGAACTGTAAACCATAACATTCTTTAAAATTTGCTGTTAAATTGCACTTGGAAAGTTATCACTTTTATGTATATATGCTATATTCTACAATGATTAAAAAAAAAACTCATTTCTCCTGAAATACCCTAAAGATTTTTTTTCCAAAAGATTGGGAGTATCTGTAATTTAACAAGTGCCTTAAGGAAGTCTGATGTTCCTTGAGTTTGGAAACCCCAA